>NC_047034.1:40343723-40657161 GCF_011762595.2 Tursiops truncatus
TATTTTTTAAAGTGTGAGCCAGATACATCTTCAAGTTGAGTACTGAAAAAACTTAACAATTTAGAGATAAGTAGGAAAAATCTAGCTGGGCTTTTGTGAGTTTTAAAAGTTGTGTTAATAATTCTCCAAAGATGAAATGCCTCACTTCTCTAGAATTATCTTGATTCTCTCTCTGCCTAAGGCCATGGATCTCAACAGTGGTAAGAATTCTTGAGTCCGATCAAGTTTCAGTCATAATAATAAAATAGAAGATAGTTAAGTTTTTAAAGAATTCATCTTGAGAGGGCAGACAGCAGAAGCAAGAAGAACTACAATCCTGCAGCCTGTGGAACAAAAACCACATTCACAGAAAGATGGACAAGATGAAAAGGCAGAGGGCTATGTACCAGATGAAGGAACAAGGTAAAATCCCAGAAAAACAACTAAAGTGGAGATAGGTAACCTTCCAGAAAAAGAATTCAGAATAATGATAGTGAAAGAATGGAGGCAAAGATCGAGAAGCTGCAAGAAATGTTTAACAAAGACCTAGAAGAATTGAAGAACAAACACCTAGAAGAATTAAAAAACAAACAAACAGAGATGAACAATACAGTAAGTGAAATGAAAAATACACTACAAGGAATCAATAGCAGAATAACTGAGGCAGAAGAATGGATAAGTGACGTGGAAGACAGAATGGTGGAATTCACTGCTGTGGAACAGACTAAAGATAAAAGAATGAAAAGAAATGAAGACAGCCTATGAGACCTCTGGAACACCATTAAACAAAACAACATTCGCATTATAGGGGTCCCAGAGGGAGAAGAGAGAGAGAAAGGCCCTGAGAAAATATTTGAAGAGTTTATAGTTTAAAACTTCTCTAACATGGGAAAGGAAATAGCCACCCAAATCCAGGCAGTGCAGAGTCGCAGGCAGGACACGCTGGAGAAACACACTGAGACACATAGTAATCAAATTGACAAAATTAATGGCAAAGAAAAATCATTGAAAGCAACAAGGGAAAAAACGGCAAATAACATACAAGGGAACTCCCATAAGGTTAACAGCTGATTTCTCAGCAGAAATTCTAAAAGCCAGGGCTTCCCTGGTGGCGCAGTGGTTGAGAGTCCGCCTGCCGGTATGGGGGGTGCGGGTTCGTGCCCCGGTCCAGGAGGATCCCACATGCCGCAGAGCGGCTGGGCCCGTGAGCCGTAACCACTGAGCCTGTGCGTCCAGAGCCTATGCTCCACAGTGGGAGAGGCCACAGCAGTGAGAGACCTGCATACCGCAAAAAAAAAAAAAAAAAAAAGAAAAGAAACTCTACAAGCCAGAAGGGAGTGGCATGATATATTTAAAGTGATGAATGGAAAGGGGTTTAAAGGGATGAAAAGGAACCTACAGCCAAGATTACTCTACCCAGCAAGGATCTCATTCAGAATCAACGGAAAATCAAAAGCTTTACAGAAAAGCAAAAGCTGGGAGAATTCAGCACCATCAAACGAGCTCTACAACAAATGCTAAAGAAACTTCTTTAAGTGGGAAACGCAAGAGAAGAAAAGGACCTACAAAAACAAATGCATAACAATTAAGAAAATGGTAGTAGTAACATACATATCAATAATTACCTTAAACGTGAATGGATTAAATGCTCCAACCAAAAGACACAGGTTCGCTGAATGGATACAAAAACAAGACCCATCTATATGCTGTGTACAAGAGACCCACTTCAGACCTAGGGACACATGCAGACTGAAAGTGAGGGGATGGAAAAAGATATTCCATGCAAATGGAAATCAAAAGAAAGCTGGAGTAGCAATACTCATATCAGATAAAATAGACTTTAAAATAAAGAATGTTACAAGAGACAAAGGAGGACACTACATAATGATCAAAGGATCAATCCAAGAAGACGATATAACAATTATAAATCTATATGCACCCAACATAGGAGCACCTCAATACATAAGGCAACTGCTAACAGCTCTAAAAGAGGAAATTGACAGTAACACAATAATAGTGGGGGACTTTAACACCTCACTTACACCAATGGACAGATCATCCAAAATGAAAATTAATAAGGAAACACAAGCTTTAAATGACACAATAGACCAGATAGATTTAATTGATATTTATAGGACATTCCATCCAAAAACAGCAGATTACACTTTCTTCTCAAGTGCGCACGGAACATTCTCAAGGATAGATCACATCTTGGGCCACAAAACAAGCCTCAGTAAATTTAAGAAAATTGAAATCATATCAAGCATTTTTTCTGACCACAACGCTATGAGATTAGAAATCAGTTACAGAGAAAAAAACATAAAAAACACAAACACATGGAGGCTAAACAATACGTTACTAAATAACCAAGAGATCACTGAAGAAATCAAAGAGGAAATCAAAAAATACCTAGAGACAAACGGCAATGAAAACATGACGATCCAAAACCTATGGGATGCAGCAAAAGCAGTTCAAAGAGGGAAGTTTATAGCAATACAAGCCTACCTCAAGAAATAAGAAAAATCTCAAATAAACAATCTAACCTTACACCTGAAGAACTAGAGAAAGAAGAACAGACAAAACCCAAAGTTAGTAGAAGGAAAGAAACCATAAAGATCAGAGCAGAAATAAATGAAATAGAAACAAAGAAAACAGTAGCAAAGATCAATAAAACTAAAAGCTGGTTCTTTGAGAAGATAAACAAAATTAATAAACCATTAGCCAGACTCATCAATAATAAGAGGGAGAGGACTCAATAAAATTAGAAAAGAAAAAGGAGAAGTTTCAATAGACACCACAGAAATACAAAGCATCCTAAGAGACTACTACAAGCAACTCTATGTCAATAAAATGGACAACCTGGAAGAAATGGGCAAATTCATAGAAAGGTATAACCTTCCAAGACTGAACCACGAAGAAATAGAAAATATGAACAGACCAGTCACAAGTAATGAAATTGAAACTGTGATTAAAAATCTTCCAACAAACAAAAGTCCAGGACCAGATGGCTTCACAGGTAAATTCTATCAAACATTTAGAGAAGAGCTAACACCCATCCTTCTCAAACTCTTCCAAAACATTGCAGAGGAAGGAACACTCCCAAACTCATTCTATGAGGACACCATCACCCTGATACCAAAACCAGACAAAGATACTACAAAAAAAAGAAAATTACAGACCAGTATCACTGATGAATATGGATGTAAAAATCCTCAACAAAATACTAGCAAACAGAATCCAACAACACATTAAAAGATTCATACACCGTGATCAAGTGGGATTTATCCCAGAGATGCAAGGATTCTTCAATATACGCAAATCAATCAGTGTGGTACACCATATTAACAAATTGAAGAATAAAAACCATATGATCATCTCAATATATGCAGAAAAAGCTTTTGACAAAATTCAACACCTATTTATGATAAAAACTCTCCAGAAAGTGGGCATAGAGGGAACCTACCTCAACATAATAAAGGCCATACATGAGAAACCCACAGCAAACATCATTCTCAATGGTGAAAAACTGAAAGCATTTCCTCCAAGATCAAGAAAAAGACAAGGATGGCCACTCTCATCACTATTATTCAACATAGTTTTGGAAGTCCTAGCCACGGCAATCAGAGAAGAGAAAGAAATAAAATGAATGCAAATTGGAAAAGAAGAAGTAAAGCTGTCACTGTTTGCAGATGACATGGTAGTATACATAGAGAATCCTAAAGATGCCACCAGAAAAATACTAGAGCTAATCAATGAATTTGGTAAAGTTGCAGGATACAAAATTAATGCACAGAAATCTCTTGCATTCCTATACACTAATGATGAAAAATCTGAAAGAGAAATTAAGGAAACACTCCCATTTACCACTGCAACAAAAAGAATAAAATACCTAAGAATAAACCTACCTAGGGAGACAAAAGACCTGTATGCAGAAAACTATAAGACACTGATAAAAGAAATTAAAGATGATACAAACAGATGGAGAGATATACCATGTTCTTTGTTTGAAAGAATCAATATTGTGAAAATGACTATACTACCCAAAGCAATCTACAGATCAAATGCAATCCCTATCAAATTACCAATGGCATTTTTTACAGAACTAGAACAAGTCATCTTAAAATTTGTATGGAGACACGATAGACCCCGAATAGCCAAAGCAGGCTTGAGGGGAAAAAACGGAGCTGGAGGAATCAATCTCCCTGACTTCAGACTATACTACAAAGCTACAGTAATCAAGAAAATATGGTACTGGCATAGAAACAGAAATGTAGATCAATGGAACAGGATAGAAAGCCCAGAGAGAAACCCACGCACCTATGGTCAACTAATCTATGACAAAGGAGGCAAGGATATACAATGGAGGAAAGACAGTCTCTTCAATAAGTGGTGCTGGGAAAACTGGACAGCTACATGTAAAAGAATGAAATTAGAACACTCCCTAACACCATACACAAAAATAAACTCAAAATGGATTAGAGATCTAAATGTAAGATCGCACACTATAAAACTCTTAGAGGAAAATATAGGAAGAACACTCTTTGACATAAATCACAGCAAGATCTCTTTTGATTCACCTATTAGTGTAATGGAAATAAAAACAAAAATAAACATATGGGACCTAATGAAACTTAAAAGCTTTGGCACAGCAAAGGAAACTGCAAACAAGACCAAAAGAGAACTGTCAAAATAGGAGAAAATATTTGGAAATGAATCAACAAAGGATTAATCTCTAAAATATATAAACAGCTCATGCAGTTCAATATTAAAAAAACAAACAACGCAATCCAAAAATGGGCAAAAGGCCTAAAATAGACATTTCTCCAAAGAAGACATACCAATGGGCAAGGAGCACATGAAAAGCTGCTCAACATCACTAATTATTAGAGAAATGCAAGTGAAAACTACAATGAGGTATCACCTCACACCAGTTAGAATGGGCATCATCAGAAAATCTACAAACAGCAAATGCTGGACAGGGCGTGGACAAAAGAGAACCCTCTTGCACTGTTGGTGGGAATGTAAATTGATACAGCCCCTGTGGAGAACAGTATGGAGGTTCCTTAAAAAACTAAAAATAGAATTACCATATGACCCAGCAATCCCACTACTGGGCATATACCCACAGAAAACCATAATTCAAAAAGACACATGCACCCCAATGTTCATTGCAGCACTATTTACACTTGCCAGGTAATGGAAGCAACCTAAATGCCCATCAACAGACAAATGGATAAAGAAGAAGTGGTATGTATATACAATGGAATATTACCCAGCCATAAAAAGGAATGAAATTGGGTCATTTTTAGAGATGTGGATGGATCTAGATACTGTCATAGAGAGTGAAATAAGTCAGAAAGAGAAGAACAAATATTGTATATTAACACATATATGTGGAATCTAGAAAAATGGTACAGATGAACTGGTTTGCTGGGCAGAAATAGAGACACAGATGTAGAGAACAAACGTATGGACACCAAGGGGGGAAGTGGCGTGGGGTGGTGGTGGTGGGATGAACTGGGAGGTTGGGATTGACATGTATACACTAATATGTGTAAAATGGATAACTAATAAGAACCTGCCCTATAAAAAAAAAAGAATTCATCTTCCAGTCAGATTTTAACTATTATGTGTTTTGCAAACATATCTGTTCTTTAGATAATTCCTTGATTGTGTAGCTTTTCTTGCATCTTTTAATACTTTACATGAAGAGCTTTTTATATTGGGGATTTAATAATATTTTTCAGACGAGCACTTTTAGTAAATCCTTAGCTCTGATATTGTTAGTGAAGAGATGCATATAAATATGAATATAATATATTGGTGTTTCAGGTCTGTTACATTATATTCTTAAGTTGTGATTAGGTTTCTTTGAAGCAACATAAAGACTGAAGACATTTAAGATTGTTGAATATGCTATATTGTGATCATAAATGGTGGTCTGAATTGCTCCCAGATCAATACTTAGGGGGAGGTCAAGGTATGCTAATAGGTTTGTGTATAGGACTGGGTTTTTCTCTTTGCTTATTTATTTATTTATGTTTATTTTAATATTTATTTATTTGGTTGCTTGGGGTCTTAGTTGTGGCTTGCGGGGTCCTTAGTTACCGCACGTTGGCTCCTTAGTTGCGGCAGGCAGGCTTCTTAGTTGTTGTGGCATGCGAACTCTTAGTTGTGTCATGAATGTGGGACCTGGTTCCCTGATCAGGGATCGAACCAGGGCCCACTGCATTGGGAGTGCGGAGTCTTATCCACTGCGCTGCCAGGAAGTCCCTCTCTTTATTTAAATGGCCGTCACCAGGATCTTAAATGCTCATCTCTTATTTGGTCATGATTCATATACACATTTTGGAAGAAATTAATATTTATTTGAAATAGGTACAGTGTCATCTTTCCAAGAAGTCCAGATTTAAACTGCTCCAACAAAATTTTGGGGTCTCCTGTAATTAATTTCAGAGTGACTAGCAAATACTGTGTTGTACTTGGGGCATGTTGCAAAACAATTACATTGTCAGCATCCACCATTCCAGTTGCTATATGATGTAGCACTGTAAGGTATTATGAATTTTTCCTGTGAATTAGTATGTTTCCAGGGGTATTTTTATTTTTGAACCTCTAAGTGGAATTCTGATGGATAACATCAGTTAATATTGCAGGGAGAATCCCAGGTGAGGAAGTTATCACTATAGGAATCAGAATGGATATTATTATCCACATGTGAGAATGGCAAATGGATAATCAACATAAGCCTAGTAAAAATAGCCAAGTAAAAACAGCATGTGACCTAACTGCCTAAAAGTAAGGCATTGCCATACTGAAACACCACTGAGTATGACAGACTTCATTTGCAAGCATGCTTGTAATGGGGAAGCTGAAGTATAAAGTGGTCAGTGTAGATACTGTCAGTGCTTTTTACATTTAGTGAACAGAATTTTTTTTTTTTTTTTTTTTGGCTGCGTTGGGTCTTCATTGCTGTGCACGGACTTTCTGTAGTTGTGGCAAGTGAGTGCCACTCTTCGTTGCAGTGTGCGAGCTTCTCTTGTTGCGGAGCACGGGCTCTAGGTGCACAGGCTTCAGTAGTTGCAGCACGCAGGCCCAGTAATTGCAGCACACGGGTTTTAGGGTGCGTGGGCTTCAGTAGTTGTGGTGCGTGGGCTCAGTAGTCGTGACTCACAGGCTCTAGAGTACAGGCTCAGTAGTTGTGGCGCACGGGCTTAGTTGCTCCACGGCATGTGGGATCTTCCCGGGCCAGGGATCAAACCCGTGTCCCCTGCTTTGGCAGGTGGATTCTTAACCACTCCACCACCAGGGAATTCCCTAGTGAACAGAATTATTACCCATTCTTTTCCTCACAAAGTATTTATTATTCATATTTATGAAATATAGCCAGAATGTAGTCTGATCTTTTTTCAGCTTACTGAAATATATTTTTTGCTTTTTGTCTCTTTTTCTTATAAGAAAATTCTGAAAATTGATGTTTCAGAAAGGTGCCTAAGAGTTGGGATTAGGGGCTTCCGTGGTGGCGCAGTGGTTGAGGGTTCGCCTGCCAATGCAGGGGACGCGGGTTTGTGCCCCGGTCTGGGAGGATCCCACGTGCCGCGGAGCGGCTGGGCCCGTGAGTCGTGGCCGCTGAGCCTGCGCGTCCAGAGCCTGTGTTCCGCAGCGGGAGAGGCCACAACAGTGAGCCCGCGTACCGCAAAAAAAAAAAGAGTTGCGATTATATTAAACATCGACAAGTGTGAAATATTTTATAATTTTTTAATGATGAAAACAATGATCTCATCTTTTCTTACTAGGGTAACCATTATAAAAATGTTTTCGATCTATATGAAAAGATTGCTTGTCTTGAACCTAGAAGTAGGCCAGCCAACAGTAGGCGACAGGAGCATTCTCTTCTCTCACCTAACCTTTTACAATCTGATCACCTCTTCCACCGCTGTTTTACCTTAGTTGCCAAGCAACTCAACACAAAGTGATTAAATATAGCAGTCAAATACCTTGTAATATCTATAGCTTTCCTGCTTTTAATTAATCCTGATTTTATTTTTAATTGTTCTCCTTATATTTAATCTTGTAAGTGCTCTCAAATTCTTTTTGACTCCAGGTTATATAGAGAATAGATTGTGTGTATATGTGTGTGTGTGTGTATGGTAAACAACCATACCTTTTACATTTGTTTATCGCCTGATAGCATTATTTTTTAATGTTTTGTATCTTGTCTTCCCAACCTGCTTCTAAGCTCTTGAAGGCAGGAAATCATCTCTAACTTTCAAAACTAACCTTAAAGGACTGCTTTGAAAGTTAAATAAATAGACATAGGAAACAGTTGTATTTGGCATGAAGGAAGCGCTAATGTTCGCAGCATTATGTTTTATTATGTAGCACAGTAGACTGTTCAATAGAACATGTATTACCTACAGGAGGGGTTAGGTAGGAAAAGATTTTTCTATTCCCTAATACCTAAAAATAATTGAGGTTTGGACATTTCTATTTCAACTCAGAGCCAAAGGAGTTGAAATGTTAACTGCTTTCTAAATATATCTAATGTTTGGGAAAATCCAGATGTGACCTGTTCCATCCAAATATTAGGTAATGCTGGGATATAATTCTGGAGGAGAAAGCAACTTCAAAAAAAATCTTTAGGCTAAGTAGCGGATTACTAAATGGAGAAGCTATGAAAAACATTAATTTCTTCCCAAGGAGACTCAAGAGTTAGGTGCCCAGAAAGAGAAACTTCCTAAAAAAAAGAAAGAAGAAAAAAGAAAAAGAAACTTCCGTTTTATATATAACATGTTCCTGAATCTACTGTTTGTCAGTCTTGAAAATCATTTTGTGTCTTCTAACATGTTAGCTGTAGGCTACTAGCCTGTGGTAAGAAAAATGCCTTCCATTTGTATCTCCTTTGACATATATGCACTCACCTTCATGATCATTATTTCATTTAATCCATTTAAATCAACCATCAAGGTAGGGTATTGATAAAAATGGTCATTGTTATAAATTCTTAAGCATAGATATGATGTAATAATTCACTATTTATGCCAGCTTTGATATGCAGCCTCTTTTCCTTGTTCTATAGCCTATTTTAATTCAGTGCATAATCTTATTCTTCAAATTCAGAGTTTTTTCTACCATCAAATACACATTTGTTGGCTCCTTATATACCCTATGCTAGAAGTAAAAGAGATAAAAAGGAAAGCCTGCTCAGTGAATGATCCTTGCCCTTGAGGAACCTGAATTCTTTTGATGAGTGCTAAAAGAAATATTCATTAAATACAGGCCCAAAGTTAATGCATGCTCAAGTGTTATGACTAAGATTGTATTATAGATGTCCAGAGAAGGGAGGGATCAGTTTACCCTGACCTACCTAAGGGAAATTTGGTGGAGAATGTGAGATTTCAGTTTATTCTTTTTTATTTTATTTTTTTTTTGCGGTATGTGGGCCTCTCACTGTTGTGGCCTCTCCCGTTGTGGAACACAGGCTCTGGACGCGCAGGCTCAGCGGCCATAGCTCACGGGCCCAGCCGCTCCGCGGCATGTGGGATCTTCCCGGACTGGGGCACGAACCCGTGTGCCCTGCATGGGCAGGCGGACTCTGAACCACTGCGCCACCAGGGAAGCCCTCAGTTTATTCTTAAAGGGTGAGTAGGATTTGGAAACATAGGGGAGGAATCTGGTAAGGTATTTCAGGTAGGGAAGAGTCTGAACAAAGATATGGCCTTTGGAGAACAGAGAGAGGAGTGATTTCACATAGAGAAGGTGGTTTGGAGGCGGAAGGAGAGAATAGCACTGGCTATCTAAGGTGATCTCTGATTGAACTGGGATATTGTATGAGTTTGTATTTTTTTAGCATAAGGAAAAAAAGGTTAAAAATATTTTAAGGGGCTTCCCTGGTGGCGCAGTGGTTGAGAGTCTGCCTGCCGATGCAGGGGACACAGGTTCGAGCCCCGGTCTGAGAGGATCCCACATGCCGCGGAGCAACTAGGCCCGTGAGCCACAACTACTGAGCCTGCGCGTCTGGAGCCTGTGCTCTGCAACAAGAGAGGCCGCGATAGTGAGAGGCCCGCGCACTGCGATGAAGAGCGGCCCCCCCTTGCCGCAACTAGAGAAAGCCCTCACACAGAAATGAAGACCCAACACAGCCAAAATAAATACATACATAAATAAATAAGTAAAAAAAAAAATTTTTTTAACTCTCTTAAACTGAGTTACCTTCTAAAGGTATGGCACCTATTTCCCCAAACCATCATTATAATGGAATTTAACTATATATAAAGATATGTGTTATAATAGACAGTATAAAGCTATACAATAAGGATGTAGATATATTTATAAATAGATAGAGTTATTACTGAGTAATGGAGAGAACTATGGGGATTTCTTGTACAGTGTGAGTTGAGAAGGATTCTTACAGCCCAAATTATTACCCACTTCTCTAATGTGTAATACATACCCAATCTAATAAGTTTAGCCTGATTAGGAAGCTTACAAAAAGGACAGGTGTCCATCTTCTAGTTTTTCAAGCCAAGTATTTGTATTAAGCAGACGTCTGTTTAGTAACTGAAATAAACTAAATACCAATCTTAAGTGGATACCTTTTTAACTTTAAGGGAGAAAACCCCAAGAGAATTTAAGAAAAAGGCCATTTAAGATACGGCTAACGTCTCAGGGAATGAGCAGATTCTGCTTAGAATAACTGATGGTCGTTTTGGGATGAACTAGTATAGTGAATTATGACTGGTAAGATTATATGCAGTGTGTATGCCGGATGGTGCTTCACTCTCACCCGCAGTAGAATGAGGTTTAATAAACTTCTGGGTAAAGATAACTTTAACAAATTACTTGGTATTGAAAGTAGTTGCAGATTTAATGGTCTTTTTTTAAAAAGGATACATAAAAATGTTCCCACAAAAGAACAGTTCAAATAAAGGTGTTCTTGAATCAAAAACTTTATGGAAGTGATCATCAAAAATGTCATGTACTCTGTCAATATTACATGAACTCTGACGCCTGTCTTAGGATTGTAGACCTTGGCTTTCATGTAGCAGAGAGCCATTATTGATTTTGGAACATAGAGTGTTATGCAAATTCTTTATAAGTGTGGCACTACCACAGAAGAAGTTTCTGCTGGCATAGCCATAAATGGGTTGCAGCAAATTCAAAATTTTTTTAGAATCTTTATATTTTTACTTCAAAAGTCATGTGAATTTTGTTGTTCTTTATAATATATCTATGTTTGTTTTTTTGTAAATATTATGTTTCAAGTTATTGAACAAAATTGACTAATCAAAAGGATATGCTGTATTTGTCTTTTTTGTGTGAGTGGGCTTAGGATATCTTACCTGCTATATTTTAGCAGTACCTTATCTAGCTCAGCTTTTTAAGGACAGCACTTGAATATAGCTGCAAAGTAATTTCACTTGGCTTCCTGCCCCAGAGGAATTAAAAAGCATGGGCATACTTGGTTAGGTTATCATCTTTATGAAGATTTCTAACTCTATCTTTATATAAAGCAGGCATTGGTTTTGAATGAAGGAATACTGTTGTATACTATGAGCTCAGTATCAGAATACATGATTTTTAAAAATTTAATCTCAGTAGTTCAAGAAACAAATAATTGAGCTGAATAACTGAAGGTCCTTGTTTATAGATTTGAAATTCAGAAGTGAAATTTCATTACTTTTTTTTTTTTTTTTTTTTTTGCGGTACGTGGGCCTCTCACTGTTGTGGCCTCTCCCGTTGCGGAGCACAGGCTCCGGACGCGCAGGCTCAGCGGCCATGGCTTACGGGCCCAGCTGCTCCGCTGCATGTGGGATCTTCCCAGACCGGGGCACGAACCCGTGTCCCCTGCATCGGCAGGCGGACTCTCAACCACTGCGCCACCAGGGAAGCCCTTCATTACTTTTTGAATGTTGCAAACAAAAAGATTTAATACATTTGTTAGAATCAAATGATTATAATGTGCCCATATTTTTGTACTCAGTAGAAGATAAAACAATAAACATTTACTGAATGCATGTTGTGTGGCAGGTACTGTGCTAGATAATGAGAGGGCGGAGGGAGGGGGAGAGAGAGAGAAAGAAAGGGAGAACACTTGTTTCCTGTCTTTGGGGGCCTCGTAATCTAAGAGTATAATACATGTAAAATATAACTGCCATATCGCACAGTAAATACTACAATAGAGATAGCACCTAAGATACATTTGGGTCAGTGTGGATTAACCAACCAATTTAGCTTCAGTGCCATAGAGAAAGCTTCTGAGAGTGGAATATGCTTATGCTGAAACTTAATAAATGGGGAGAGTTCTCAGGGTGGAAATGTGGGAAAAGGGCATTCCAGGCAGAGGAAACAGTGTAAAATCTTCAGGAAATTGCAGAGAGCATGGTTTAACTAAAGTGAAGGTGCATGCTAGATAGTGTTGAGAGATGACTCTTGGCCGTAGGCAGCTTCATTTTGTATACAATCCTAAGGAGTTTGAACGTCATTCTGTAATTTTTGGAGGATCATTGAAAAGTATTGAGTATGATCAGAATGATTCTCATTTTAGCAAGATTTTAGCTTTTGAAGTAGCTTAGAGGATAAATCAGGAATCGCAGGTTATGGCCCCAGGCAAGAGAAGCAGTTAGGATGTCATTGCTGTAGTCTAAATGATGAATGTGAGGGCCGTTAAAGTGGCAGAGGGAATGACAAGAAAAGGATAGATTCCAGATAAGTTAAAGAAACGGAATCAATAACATTTAATGATTGATTGTGGGTAGTGAGAGAGGAGGAAGATAGAAATTCATGTCTGGCGTGAATAATGGGATTAGATGGGTAAATTTCTCACTAGATTTTTGAGAGAAGTTTTACTTTATGTACGTGAATAGCTTCTACAAAATTGGCAAACATGAAGGTAACTTCTGAGTAGGTCATTTCTAAGTTTCTCTTTATTTTTATTTACAGATGCCACTTCAAATGAACAACAAGAGCTTTTCTGTCAGAAGCTGCAGCAGTGTTGCATACTCTTTGATTTCATGGACTCTGTTTCAGACTTGAAGAGCAAAGAAGTTAAAAGAGCAACATTGAATGAACTGGTTGAGTATGTTTCAACTAATCGTGGTGTAATTGTTGAATCAGCGTATTCTGATATAGTAAAAATGGTAAGCCTCTAGACTTAAGTTCCTCAGATTTATATAAATTCAAGTAAGATCTGAGGTGTAATTATGATTTAATGAGACTGATTTTTAATAAATATACAATAATTAATGTGCTCAAAAGAATGTTTTTTTTAAATAGTCCATTTGAAAGATTATCCATCCATTCCAATGATGGTGTCATTGCTTTATAATAGTTTGGGAATTCAAAAGCCACAATGGCTGGTGGCTACCACATTGGATAGTGCATATCTAGAGCTTAGGAGAAAGATATAAGCTCAAGATAATACAGATTGATAGATAATTAACATGCAGCTGAATAGCTGTGGAGGAAGAACATCTAAAGGGGGAAGAAAAGACCAATGAAAAACTATGGGGCTCTCAGCAGTGGATAAGGGAGTCAGGTCTAAAATAAATCTTATTTAGGACATTTTGATATCATATATGTAGATTCTATAACACTGAATTTTAATCAAAACGTGGGACCTTTAAGAAGTTAAATGATGTAAACAAAAGTTTGAAATATCTGCTGTGAAAAGTATTGAAGTAAGGTTGTTTAGGATACTGTTTATTAATTATTTAACCATATTCTCCATCAAACTGTAGAAATTTGTTTCAGACTTGTGGTTTTTGTATTTTGGTGCATAACGAAATACAAAAAATTCATTTGAAATAATTAGAGTCACTGAGTACACAATTTAAGCTTAAATGTTGGTTATAGAAGGTTATAGCAAGTATAATCTAAGCTATAAACTATACAATTTAGTTGCCTTAATTTCTTTCCCTGTGCCTGATATATGTTCTGGGGGAAGAGCAAAATGTGCAGGAAAGTTAAATTTGACCCTAATATACTAGCTGAGTTTTCTTTCATCATATTGTACTAGAAGACCAGTTAAAAGGACTTAGGACATTTTGGTTCGTTTTTTTCTTTTTAAAAAACAAAATAAAAGCCTTAAGATTTTTTTAAAGATTAGCTCTAGAGAGAACATTAATCAAAATGAAATTAGCTTCCTCAATTCCACAGATAATTAAAAGAGATAGTTTGAGAATATAAGTATTGATTATTGATAGACTTTGTATTTTGTTTTGTGTTTGTCATTAAAAAATGTTCAGGGGGAAAATGCAATATTTCCACTTTATTGATTTCAAATGGTTTGTATTCAGGAATTTTGAAAATCCTAGGGAAGATATTTTTATCTCTCTAAAGTTGTTGCCTCAGATATTGAAAGTACTCAAATATTTGAGTCAAATTATTTTGTAATTTTCTATTTACTAATAAATTCCGAGATTTAATTTCTTTTCCCAAGTAAAAAGATGTGTGTGTTTTGTCCTTTTTTTTTTTTTTTTTAACTTCTGGGTACTTAATTTCTAGCTAAGAAGCCAACTCACCCGCTTAGTTCTTTAAAGCTCTTCTGTGTATTTGCTGTATACAGTTAATTTTATTGGTGGCTACAAGGTTTAACTTTTACTACCAACAATAATAAGTATGATTTCAAAGGCAAATTATGCCCTCCTATGGGATATAGTTCCTTTTCAAGTTCTATCTATGACTTTCTGCCACTCTGTGAAATTGATATTTATCAAACTATTTATTGGCTCTGCCTTCATGTACTGGCTTTGAGTTCTAGCAAATCAAATTCTGGATTATAACTTTCTAAGTCTTATGGTTATAGTAATTGACTGTTAGCAGTTGTTTGGATTACCATAGATGCTACTTCATAAGAATGGTTGGGAATTTGCTTGCACCACCAAACAACGCTTGTCTCATCCTCTGTCCCCAAATAATTTATCTTAAATGACCAACCCCTCAAAATTAGGGCCTTACATGTTTACTAAACCATTTGGTCTGTCAGTCTGTTCATCATTCTTCAACGAATTTTGCGTTGGGCTCACAATCCATCCTTTGCTAGAGAAAAAGGATATGTAGTTTACTTTGGTACTAAGACAGACAATGTGAAAGATGAAATTATAACCTAAAATGAAGACTCTGAAATGAAGAGTCTCAAAGCATATCCTTATTTCAGAGAGATTAATATTTTTTTTAAAAAAATGCTCAGAGTTAATGAAATACAGTAAATTAAGTCATCATGGGGTATTATAACTATGACTGTAATGGCAGTGAATAACTATGTCTGTAATGACAGTGAAAGTATTCTACCCCCATCTTCCTCTTCATTAGCGTGATGTGTATGTGTAAGAGATATTTTACCAAACTCTTGGGTTATAAGGTAAGTAAATGGCTGGGTTAGGATATGGGGGGAGTTGTGGAAAGATGAAAAGAATCAAGTTAGGGATAGGGAGAGTTAGGAACTTTATGCTCCGCCCACCCCCCCAGTTCCCTCACATCCTCTTTTTTTTTTTTTTTTTAAAAGCAAAACTTGGAAAGAAAAACTTGTGATTTAAGGAAGAGGAGTCTAGAGGTAATCTGTACGAAGTTTGATATCTATAGAAGTCAGAATTATGGGACAGAGAAAAGAGAGAAACAAATGGCTGCCTTCATATCTTGAAGAGATTTATAGGTTTTGAACTAAGTTTACAGCCACAACTTAACCTTTTTCTTAAATAAAGTTATCTTAAAAATATTTCATTTTGCATTTTTTAATTCAATTAAGCAACAAAAACATATGTTTATTTAGAACATGAATCTAAATTTATTTTTCTTTACAGATCAGTGCTAACATCTTCCGAACTCTTCCTCCAAGTGATAATCCAGATTTTGATCCAGAAGAGGATGAGCCCACACTTGAGGCCTCTTGGCCTCACATACAAGTATGGAACATAACTTTGTATTGACAATTTTTACATTTATGATATTCTGCTGAAATCACAGAACTCTGTTTTAGACCTGAGTGTCTATTTAAAGTACTTGACTTATTTATTTATTTATTTTTTTGCGGTACGTGGGCCTCTCACTGTTTTGGCCTCTCCCGTCGTGGAGCACAGGCTCCGGACGCGCAGGCTCAGCAACCATGGCTCACGGACCTAGCTGCTCTGCGGCATGTGGGATCTTCCTGGACCGGGGCACGAACCCGCGTCCCCTGCATAGGCAGGCAGACTCTCAACCACTGTGCCACCAGGGAAGCCCTAAAGTACTTGACTTTTAATATGTTTTCTTAACATTTTCTTTTCTCAAAATATTGCTTTTCACTTTTTTTATTGTGGTAAAATACACTTAACATTTACCATTTAAACCATTTTAAAGTGTATTCTGTAGCATTAAGTGCATTTTTAATGCTGTGCAACCATCACTACTATCTAGTTCCATAACCTTTTCATCACCCCAAATGGAAACCCCCTTGTCATTAACAGTCACTTTCCATTCTCCCACCCCCACAGCCCCTGGCAGCTTTTCATCCACATTCTGTCTCTATGGATTTGCTTGTCCTAGATATTCAATATAAATGGAGTCATATAATATGTGGCCTTTTGTGTTTGGGTTCTTTAACTTAACATAATATTTTCAGGGTTTATCAATATTGTAACGTGTATCAATATGTCATTCCTTTTAATGGCTGAATAATATTCCATTGTATGGACATACCACATTTTGTTTATCCATTAATCAGTAGATGGACATTTGGATGGTTTCTACCTTTTGGGTGTTGTGATTAGAGCTGTTAAGAATGTTACACATTCATGTACAAGTTTTTGTTTAACATCTGTTTCCCATAGATTTTGATATGTTGTGTTTTTGTTTTCATTCATTTCAAAATATTTTCTGATTTCCTCTGTGATTTATTTGGCCCATTAGTTATTTAGGAATGTGTTTAATTTCTACATATTTGTGACTCCCAGATTTCTTTCTGATTTATAATTTTATTCCATTGTGGGTGTAGAATATACTTTGAAGTTTTCAATCCTTTTAAATTTATTGAGGCTTCTTTTTATGGTCTAGCATATTGTTTATCATGGAGAATGTTTCATGTGTACTTGAGAAGACCACGTATACTGTTGTTGTTGGGTGGAGTGTTGTGTTGAAATCTCTTAGATCTAGTTGGTTGTTTAAGTCTTCTGTTTCTTTGTTGATGTTCTGTCTAGTTCTGTCCATTATTGAAAGTGAGATATTGAAGTCTCCAACTATTGTTGTTGAATTGTCTATTTCTCTCTTCAGTTCTGTCAGTTTTTGCTTCAGGAATTTTTGGGGCCCTATTGTTAGCTGCATATGTTTATAATTGTTTTATCTTCCTCTTGGATATGTCCCTTATCATTATAACTCTAATAACCGTTTTTGTGTTAAAGTTCATTTTTTCTGATATTTACTGTCTAACTGCCACTGCCTAACTCTCTTTTGGTTACTGTTTGCATGATATGTCTTTTCCATACATTTACTTCTTATCTGTTTGTTTCTTTGAATCTAAATTGTGTTTTTTGGGAATTCCCTTGTGGTCCAGTGGTTAGGACTCTCCACTTTCACTGCTGAGGGCCTGGGTTCATTCCCTGGTCAGGGAACTAAGATCCTGCAAGCTGCACAGCATGGCAAATAAATAAATAAATAAATAGTGTTTCTTGTAAGCAGCATGTAGTTGGAACCCGTTTTTTGTTTGTTTGTTTTTTTCTTTTAATCAATTTTGACTGTCTCTGCCTTTTGAGCAGTATTTAATCCATTTACATTTAATGTAATTACTGATAAGGTAGGATTTATGTCTTCCATTTTGCTGTTTTATGTCTTATATCTTTTTTGTTCCTCTATTCCTCCATTATTACCTTTTGTATTAAATAGGTATTTTCTAGTGTACCATTTTAATTCGCTTGTTTCTTTAACTATATTTTTTTGAGTTACTGTCTTAGTAGTTACCCTAGGGATTACAATTAGCATCTTAAAACGATCTAGTTTGGTTGAATACTCCCTTAATTTTAGTAGTATACAAAATTTTGGTCCAGGATACCTCCATTCCCTCCCCCTTCCTTTGTGGTATTACTGTCATACAAATTAGATCTTTATGCAGACATAAAATAGCATCTTATTACACTTCACTTTATTGCACTTTGCAGATATTGCATTTTTTACAAATTGAAGGTTTGTGGCAATCCTGTGTTGAACAAGTCTATCAGAACCATTTTCCAACAGCATTTGCTTACTTCATGTCTCAGTGTCACATTTTGATAATTCTTGGAATACTTCAGACTTTTACATTGTTATATTTTTTTATGGTGATCAGTGATCTTTGATGTTATTATTGCAAAAAGATGACAACTTCCTGAAGACTCAGATGATGGTTAGCATTTTTTAGCAATAAAGTATTTTTAAATTAAGGTATGTACACTTTTTTTAAACATAATGCTATTGCATACTTAAGAGACTATAGTGTACACATAACTTTTATATGCATTGGGAAACCAAAAAAAATAATGTGACTTGCTTTAGTGCAATATTCGCTTTATTATGGTGGTCTGGAACCAAACCTGCAATATCTCCAAGGTATGCTTATACATTGTACACCCATCAACACAGTTTTGTAATTATTGCTTTATGTGGTTGTCTTGTAAAGCAGGAGAACAAAAGAGTTATAAATAAAAGTACATTTATACTGTCTTTTATATTTACCTATGTAGTTACCTTTACCTCTTTATTTCTTCCAGTGGATTCAAGTTATATATGGTGTCCTTTCATTTAAGCCTGAAGGATTCCTTTTAGTATTTCCTGTAAGGCACAATAGTATTTCCTGTTTGTCAGTTGATCTGGGAATCTCTTAATTTTCCCTTCATTTTTGAAGGAGAGTTTTGCTGGATATAGAATTCTTGGCTAACTGCCTTTTTCCTTCAGCACTTTGAAGGTGTCATCCTATTGGTGCTCTGGTGTCCATGGTTTTCTTTTGAGAAGTCAGTTATTAAAAATATTTAGGATCTGATGTATGTGATAAGTTATTTATTACTTGCTGCTTTGAAAATTTTCTTTGTCTTTAACTGTCTGTCTGTTTGATTATGATGTCTCTAGATATGCATCTCTTTGACTATTCTAGTTGGACTTCAGTGAGCTCCACTTAATAGTTCATTGTATAAATTAATACTTTTCATCAAATTTGGGTTGTTTTTAGCTATTTCTTCAGCTATTTTTGTTCATCTTTCTCCTCTCCCTCTGAGACTCCCATTATGTATATCTTCGTATGATTGATGGTATCCCATAGGTCTCTGAAGCTCTGTTCATTTTGTGTTCAATCTTTCTTTCTACACCTCAAACTAGATAATCTCTATTGACCTTTCTTCTGCCAGCTCAAACTGTTTTTCATTGTTTTTTGTGAGACAGCAAATTTACTGAAGTCCTCACTCTGCCATTGCAAAAGTCCATCTCTGTAGCACATTTTTTTAGTTGAGACTGAGGGAGGGATAGTCTTCTTGCCCTAATGTCACTGTGTGACAACTCACTCCTCATAATTATTGGAAAATTGGTAATAAAAATTTATTATATAGATTGGTTCAAGATGGTGGAGTGGAAGGACGTGGTCTCACTCCCTCTTGCAAGAGCACTGGAATCAAAACTAACTGCTGAACAGTCATCGACAGGAAGACACTGGAACTCACCAAAAAAGATACCCCACATCCAAAGACAAAGGAAAAGCCACAATGAGACGGTAGGAGGGGCACAATCACAATAAAATCAAATCCCATAACTGCTGGGTGGGTGACTCACAAATGGGAGAACACTTATACCACAGAAGTCCACCCACTGGAGTGAACGTTCTGAGCCCCACGTCAGGCTTCCCAACCTGGGGGTCCAGCAACGGGAGGAGGAATTCCTAGAGAATCAGACTTTGAAGCCTAGCAAGATTTGATTGCAGAACTTCGACAAGACTAGGGGAAACAGAGACTCCACTCTTGGAGGGCACACACAAAGTAGTGTGTGCATTGGGACCCAGGGGAAGGAGCAGTGACCCCATAGGAGACTGAACCAGACCTACCTGCTAGTGTTGGAGGGTCTTCTGCAGAGGCCGTGGGTGGCTGTGTCTCACCGTGAGGACAAGGACACTGGCAGCAGAAGTTCTCGGAAGTACTCGTTGGCGTGAGCCCTCCCAGTGTCCACCATTAACCCCACCAGAGAGGTAGGCTAGTAGGCTCCAGTGTTGGGTCTCCTCAGACCAAACAACCAACAAGGAGGGAACTCAGCCCTACCCATCAGCAGACAAGCAGATTAAAGTTTTACTGAGCTCTACCCACCAGAGCAACAGCCAGCTCTACCCACCACCAGTCCCTCCCTCAGGAAACTTGCACAAGCCTCTTAGATAGCCTCATCCACCAGAGGGCAGAAAGCAGAAGCAAGAAGAACTACAATCCTGAAGCTTGTGGGAAAAAACCCACATTCACAGAAAGATAAACAAGATGAAATGGCAGAGGGCCATGTACCAGATGAAGGAAGAAGATAAAATACCATAAAAACAACTAAATGAAGTGGAGATAGGCAACCTTCCAGAAAAGGAATTCAGAATAATGATAGTGAAGATGATCCAGGACCTCAGAAAAAGAATGGAGGCAAAGATCGAGAAGCTGCAAGAAATGTTTAACAAAGACCTAGAAGAATTGAAGAACAAACACCTAGAAGAATTAAAAAACAAACAGAGATGAACAATATAGTAAGTGAAATGAAAAATACACTACAAGGAATCAATAGCAGAATAACTGAGGCAGAAGAACGCATAAGTGACGTGGAAGACAGAATGGTGGAATTCACTGCTGTGGAACAGACTAAAGACAAAAGAATGAAAAGAAATGAAGACAGCCTACGAGACCTCTGGGACAACATTAAACGCAACAGCATTCGCATTATAGGGGTCCCAGAAGGAGAAGACAGAAAGGACCTGAGAAAATATTTGAAGAGATTGTAGTCTAAAACTTCTCTAACATGGGAAAGGAAATAGCCACCCAAGTCCAGGAAGCACAGAGAGTCCCAGGCAGGACAAACCCAAGGAGAAACGCGCTGAGACACATAGTAATCAAATTGACAAAAATTAAAGGCAAAGAAATATCATTGAAAGCAGCAAGGGAAAAAATGACAAATAACATACAAGGGACCTCCCATAAGGTTAACAGCTGGTTTTTCAGAAGAAACTCTACAAGCCAGAAGGCAGTGGCATGATATATTTAAAGTGATAAAAGGGAAGGGATTTAAAGGGATGAAAGGGAACCTACAACCAAGATTACTCTACCCAGCAAGGATCTCATTCAGATTCAATAGAGAAATCAAAAGCTTTACAGAAAAGCAAAAGCTGGGAGAATTCAGCACCATCAAACGAGCTCTACAACAAATGCAAAAAGAACTTCTTTAAGTGGGAAACACAAGAGAAGAAAAGGACCTACAAAAACAAACCCAAAACAAGAAAATGGTAGTAGTAACATACATATCGATAATTACCATAAACGTGAATGGATTAAGTGCTCCAACCAAAAGACACAGGCTCGCTGAATGCATACAAAAACAAGACCCCATCTATATGCTGTCTACAACGACCCACTTCAGACCTAGGGACACATACAGACTGAAAGTGAGAGGATGGAAAAACATATTCCATGCAAATGGAAATCAAAAGAAAGCTGGAGTAGCAATACTCATATCAGATAAAATAGACTTTAAAATAAAGAACGTTATAAGAGATGAGGAAGGACACTACATAATGATCAAGGGATCAATCCAAGAAGACGATATAACAATTATAAATATATATGCACCCAACATAGGAACACCTTAATACACAAGGCAACTGCTAACAGCTCTAAAAGAGGAAATCGACAGTAACAAAATAATAGTGGGGGACGTTAACCCCTCACACCAATGGACAGATCATCCAAAATGAAAATTAATAAGGAAACACATGCTTTAAATGACACAGTAGACCAGATAGATTTAATTGATATTTATAGGACATTCCATCCAAAAACAGCAGATTACACTTTCTTCTCAAGTGTGCACGGAACATTCTCAAGGATAGATCACATCCTGGGTCACAAATCAAGCTTCAGTAAATTTAAGAAAATTGAAATCATATCAAGCATTTTTTCTGACCACAACGCTATGAGATTAGAAATCAATTACAGGGAAAAAAACGTAAAAAACACAAACACATGGAGACTAAACAATACGTTACTAAATAACCAAGAGATCACTGAAGAAATCAAAGAGGAAATCAAAAAGTACCTAGAGACAAATGACAACGAAAACACGATGATCCAAAACCTATGGAATGCAGCAAAAGCATTTCTAAGAGGGAAGTTTATATCATTACAAGCCTACCTCAGGAAATAAGAAAAATCTCAAATAAACAATCTAACCTTACACCTAAAGGAACTAGAGAAAGAAGAACAGTCAAAACCCAAAGTTAGTAGAAGGAAAGAGATCATAAAGATCAGAGCAGAAATAAATGAAATAGAAACAAAGAAAACAGTAGCAAAGATCAATAAAACTAAAAGCTGGTTCTTTGAGAAGATAAACAAAATTGATAAACCATTAGCCAGACTCATCAATAAAAAGAGGGAGAGGACTCAAAATTAGAAATGAAAAGGGAGAAGTTTCAATAGACACCACAGAAATACAAAGCATCCTAAGAGACTACTGCAAGCAACTCTATGCCAATAAAATGGACAACCTGGATGAAATGGACAAATTCTTAGAAAGGTATAACCTTCCAAGACTGAACCACGAAGAAATAGAAAATATGAACAGACCAATCACAAGTAATGAAATTGAAACTGTGAATAAAAATCTTCCAACAAACAAAAGTCCAGGACCAGATGCCTTCACAGGTGAATTCTATCAAACATTTAGAGAAGAGCTAACACCCATCCTTCTCAAACTCTTCCAAAACATTGCAGAGGAAGGAACACTCCCAAACTCATTCTATGAGGACACCATCACCCTGATACCAAAACCAGACAAAGATACTACAAAAAAAAGAAAATTACAGACCAGTATCACTGATGAATATGGATGTAAAAATTCTCAACAAAATACTAGCAAACAGAATCCAACAACACATTAAAAGACTCATACAACATGATCAAGTGGGATTTATCCCAGAGATGCAAGGATTCTTCAATATACGTGAATCAATCAGTATGGTACACCGTATTAACAAATTGAAGAATAAAAACCATATGATCATCTCAATATATGCAGAAAAAGCTTTTGACAAAATTCAACACCTATTTATGATAAAAACTCTCCAGAAAGTGGGCATAGAGGGAACCTACCTCAACATAATAAAGGCCATATACGACAAACCCACAGCAAACATCATTCTCAATGGTGAAAAACTGAAAGCATTTCCTCTAAGATCAGGAACAAGACAAGGATTGCCACCCTCACCACTATTATTCAACAGAGTTTTGGAAGTCCTAGCCACGGCAATCAGAGAAGAGAAAGAAATAAAATGAATGCATATTGGAAAAGAAGAAGTAAAACTGTCACTGTTTGCAGATGACATGATACTATGCATAGAGAATCCTAAAGATGCCACCAGAAAACTACTAGAGCTAATCAATGAATTTGGTAGAGTTGCAGGATACAAAATTAATGCACAGAAATCTCTTACAGTCCTATACACTAATGATGGAAAATCTGAAAGAGAAATTAAGGAAACACTCCCATTTACCACTGCAACAAAAAGAATAAAATACCTAAGAATAAACCTACCTAGGGAGACAAAAGACCTGTATGCAGAAAACTGTAAGACACCAATGAAAGAAATAAAAGATGATACAAACAGATGGAGAGATATACCATGTTCTTGGATTGGAAGAATCAATATTGTGAAAATGACTATACTACCCAAAGCAGTCTACAGATTCAGTGCAATCCTTATCAAACTACCAATGGCATTTTTTACAGAACTAGAACAAAAAATCTTAAAATTTATATGGAGACACAAAAAACCCCAAATAGCCATAGCAGTCTTAAGGGAAAAAAATGGAGCTGGAGGAATCAGACTCCCTGACCTCAGACTATACTACAAAAGTACAGTAATCAAGACAATATGATACTGGCACAAAAACAGAAATGTAGATCAATGGAACAGGATAGAAAGCCCAGAGATAAACCCACGCACCTTGGTCAACTAATCTATGACGAAGGAGGCAAAGATATACAGTGAAGAAAAGACAGTCTCTTCATTAAGTGTTGCTGGGAAAACTGGACAGCTACATTGTAAAAGAATGAAATTAGAACACTCCCTAACACTATACACACAAAAAATCTCTAAATGGATTAGAGACCTAAATGTAAGATCAGACACTTTAAAACTCTTAGAGGAAAACATAGGAAGAACATAGGAAGAACACTCTTTGACATAAATCACAGCAAGATCTTTTTTGATCCACCTCCTAGAGCAATGGAAATAAAAACAAATATAAACAAATGGGACCTAATGAAACTTAAAAGCTTTTGCAAAGCAAAGCAAACTACAAACCAACCGAAAAGACAATCCTCAGAATGGGAGAAAATATTTGCAAAGAAATCAACAGACAAAGGATTAATCTCCAAAATATATAAACAGCTCATGCAGCTCAATATTAAAAAAACAACCAATCCAATACAAAAATGGGCAGAAGACCTAAATAGACATTTCTCCAAAGAAGACATACAGATGGGCAAGAAGCACATGATAGCTGCTCAGCATCACTAATTATTAGAGAAATGCAAATCAAAACTACAGTGAGGTATCACCTCACACCAATTAGATTGGACTTCATCAGAAAATCTACAAACAACAAATGCTGGAGAGGGTGTGGAGAAAAGGGAACCCTCTTGCACTGTTGGTGGGAATGTAAGTTGATACAGCCCCTGTGGAGAACAGTATGGAGATTCCTTAAAAAACTAAAAATAGAATTACCATATGATCCAGCAATCCCACTACTGGGCGTATACCCAGAGAAAAGCAGAATTCAAAAAGACACATGCACCCCAATGTTCATTGCAGCACTATTTACAATAGCCAGGTCATGGAAGCAACCTAGATGCCCATCGACAGATGAATGGATAAAGATGTGGTACGTATATACAATGGAATATTACTCAGCCATAAAAAGGGATGAAATTGGGTCATTTGTAGAGACGTGGATGAATCTAGAGACTGTCATACAGAGTGAAGTTATGTCAGAAAGAGGAAAACAAATATTGTATATTAACACATATAATCAGAACCTAGAAAAATGGTAAAGATGAAGAGGTTTGCAGGGCAGAAATTGAGACACAGATGTAGAGAACAGATGTATGGACATTAAGGGGGGAAAGTGGCAGGGGGTGAGCCTTTTACTTTCACAGTAAATACTTACATGACAATTCAGAGCTTCTTCTACGTCCCATACTCTTCTCCTTCCCCTCCTCCAACTCCCTATTTTTGATAGTTGTACATAGTTAGAATATATAACTGATTTTATACTATTCTGTCACCTTTATGCCCAACACTTGTCATTAGTTCTACAGGTAATATATTTAATATTTACTATCAATCCTTATGAAAAGTTTCTCTGACCATTTCTTGGTAATTTGAAGCTCATTCTTTAGTAGAAGGGCTCATGGGACCACTACTTCCTGAGTCGTTGCATGTTTCATCTCAGTTTGTCTCTAGCATTTATGTTTAAAGATCAATTTGAGTTGATATAAAATCCTTGGTTCAGCTTCTTAATTTCCTTAGGTACCTTAAATATGTTATTCCATTGTCTTCTTATTTCAGTCTGATTTTTTTCCTCTTATATTCTTGGTCTTTATGCCTGGCGCCCAAAGGATATTTTTCCTTTAATGGCCAGTTGGGTTTTTTTTTGTTTTTTGGTTGCACTGGGTCTTCGTTGCTGTGCACAGGCTTTCTCTAGTTGCGTCGAGCAGGGGCTACTCTTTGCTGCGGTGCATGGGCTTCTCATTGCAGTGGCTTCTCTTGTGGAGCACAGGCTCTAGGCGTGCTGGCTTCAGTAGTTGAGGCTCGCGGGCTCTGGAGTGCAGGCTCAGTTGTTGTGGCACACAGGCTTAGTTGCTTCTCAGCATGTGGGATCTTCCTGGACCAGGGCTCGAACCTGTGTCCCCTGCATTGGAAGGCGGATTCTTAACCACTGCGCCACCAGGGAAGTCCTGCCAACTGCTTTTCTTGGTCTATACATAAGTGTTGATTTTTTTCTACATCAGTTTTCCCAGTTGAATAGTGTTCTTTTGCTGAAAAAAAAAACACTTTTATTTTTGAAAAGTTTTCTTCAATAATACTTTTTAGTATTTCTTCTGTTCTACCCCATTGTTTTCTTCTTTGGGAATACCTGCTATTCATATGTTGGCTCTTTGCTTCTGTCTATATATATCACTTTCTCTTGAAATCTTTTTGTTTTTCTTATCTCTTTCTTCATTTTGTTGGATTGTCTTTAATTTTTCTTTTTTCCATACTCTTTTTCATTTTTCCATTACTCTGGTTGAAAGGCAGACTGACAGAATCAATATTTAGTTTTTCCAGCTTCAGTAGTAGAGACATGCAGGGGAAAGGGAATGGGTGCTAGATTAGCTAAGCAACAATGCCTGCCACAGGCTTGAACCACTGGAGGCAAGAGTCTATCCTGAATAAAATGAAAAATGATAGATTTGTTAATGACAATAGGATGGATAACATCAGCTATTTTCTACATAGTTCCTGGGAGATAGAGAGGAACCTTGCTTTTATATATGGGTGCTCGGTGTTGCTTCAGATTATATTGTTTGTTTGTTTGTTTGTTTTTGGCCGCACTACATGGCTCGCGGGATCTTAGTTCCCCAACCAGGGATTGAACCCAGGCCCTCAGCAGTGAAAGTGTGGAGACCTAGCCACTGGACCACCAGGGAATTCCTCCAGATTGTATTGTTGAGTTTTTATTTTACCAGGACTTATATTTATTAGTGCCATTTCATTCTATTTTTATTATAAAAGATGAGAAAGAAATTTATATTCTAAACTATTTGGGACACTTTAAAGCAATAGTCTGCCTCATTATTTATTCACTCTGTCTAGCACCTATACATCCAAATAAAATGGAAGAGGAATCCTAGGATTAGTGTAAACTGATAAAATTTTTGAGATTTATCAGCACATTAGAGCTTATAGAATAGAAAAACTGAAGTGGTAAACTATGTTTTAATAGCACTGCACAGGGTTCATCTGAAATTTCATGCCATAGTTGGTATAAAATTAGTGATAATAGATTTAATGATGCAAAGGTTTTAAAAGCATGAAATTCTCATTAGCCAGTAAGTTATATATATTTTTAATCACATGTAGTTGGATAACCTGAAAAAAAATCTCAGTCTTTGAATTTTTAAAAACAATTTTTCCATTAAGATATTTTTATATGCCCTTGGGAATTAACAGTAAATATTCAGCCACATATACAATGTGCTTTCTGTTTTTCACTGGTATGATTTGAAGTTTACTTAAATTCACTGGAACTAGTGGTTCTTAACATTTTAGGAGATGGTGAGTTGCTTTCAAAATATGATTTTTTAAAAATGAGTTTTCTCTCAAGACAAATTCATAGATACCCAAGAAATATTACATAGCCATGGTCTTCTGATTAAAAGGCTCTGCTCTGGATATATATGTTTATAGTTAAAAATCTTTCTAGTAACTAAAATTTGGTATACAGTTTTTAAATTTGGCAGTCAGATGGTCTGTTAAATGCGAAGTGAACTGATTGATAGGATTTGTCAGTAGCTACATCATCATACTTTTTTTAGAGTGGAATGTTAAAGCTGTTCTGATGAATGAACTTATAGAGAGTATAGCACTGAGGAAGTTTGCTCAATGAAAATTTCATTCCTTGTTGTTAATATATCTTGAATCATGTCACCTGGAATTTTTTTTTTGTACTAAAAGTTTACATTTTACATATAGCTTATCAGGTCTTTGATGCTAGAAATTGATTTGCCAGGATGAAAAATAAATATTAAATTTAGTTAATGAGGGGAATAATCTCAAGTAATTTCAGACCTTTCAAATTTTTGTTTCTTCAACTTTTTGTGAATTTTCTAAAAAGGTGCTAATTTACAATTTCTTTTTACTTTTTTTTCCACACTGTAATGGAAATACTAATGAACAATGGAATAAATGGAATAAAGAAACACAGAAGAAAAGAACAAAAGAAAGGCCATTTTAGCACTGGGGATCACTATCTGGCCATATCTTTTAATTTACTGAGTATTATATGATAATTATTGATGTAAAACAGCTATAAGTTATTTTTAAATTTTCTTTCCTAAGTATTATTGCTTTGTATTTATTGAAGACCAACAAGATAGTAATTTTCTATATGCCTACTTCTAGATAATTAGAGAGGCATGACTGCTATACTAGCTTGGAATACAGGCAGGTTATGTAGTATTTTTATTTTTTTTTATCAACTATCTTCTTTTTTTGGCACAGATAATTAAGATGTAATTATGTAGGATACTGAATAGAACACAGACCATTTTAGGATAACTTGATTTGAGGAACTAGAGGCTCTTCTTTATGATCTGTATAAGTAGAAATTTAAAGTGGGGACATATATATTTTATTATGTACACCTTCACATCCAAATAGCTCTTGACCAGATGCTATATTTTAAATATTTGCATGTTCTAAGAATCAAAAATTATAGGGACTGTGACTTAGTGCACCAACACTTATGCACAGAAATAGAAAAGGAACATCTTTTATCCTTATTTTAAGGTTGAGAAACATTTTCATTACTTTGACCTTTTTAATTGTAAATAGTTATTTGTTATTAATTATCTTTTTAATTATTATGGTTAAAAGAGCAGCGGAAAAATAGGCTGATCATATTTAAGCTATTCAAGGTTTGTGCAGAATATGTCCTATTTTTAAAAGGAGAAAAAAACAACAACCCAGATTCTTATAGGACTAAGATTTGTTAGTGTTTGCTATGTACCAGGCAGTGTTCTGGGCACTTAATATCCGTCATTGAATTTAGTATACGTTAATTCTTACATAAATTCTTTCAAATATTAAATCAATTTTTAAAGCCCCATTTAAATTAGCTTCCTCTTAATGGAGGTTGGAAAACATTCAGTCAGCATACTCCTTGAAAAAGAGCCTCTGTGTATTTGTAAATCATTAAAGTTGCTTTTAAGTCTGCCTTTCTAAGCCAAACATTTCTAGTTCCTTTAGGTTTTTATATAGGTCTTATTTTCAAATACATTAATGATCTATGCTCTTTTGTGGTGTGCCTTCTAAAATCTTTTATTGGTAAAGACCAGAATTTTACGTATTTTATTTTAACTGCCTTAGGAAGGACACAGTCAGTACTGAATAGAATGCTAAGATTATCCTTCTTTCCTTACACTTTTTAGTTATCTTTCATCTTTTAGGGTATTTTTTGGATTAAAGGAATAGGAGGACCTTGAACATATGTGAAGATTGCCATTTTATTAGAGAAATAAGCCCATTGCTGAAAGTATCTATTGTCCCTTTGCAGCACTGTTTGTTAGGTTCTTGGAGCAAATTATTTTTTCATGTGGAAGAACATAGAGAAACTTTAATACAGAAATACAAATACAGTTTCTCAACTATGATTTTCATTCATTCAGCAAATATTTATTGGGCATCTCTTGTGTTTCAGGCATTATTCTAAATATTGGGGGTAAAGCATTGAAGTAATAAGCAAACTGTCTTGCACTCTAGGGGAAAAGAATAAATAATACTATGTCAGGGTGTGATAAATACAAGAAAAAAAGTAATGCAGAATAAAGGGTATAGAGAGAGTGACAGTGGGGGCGGGGTAAAGTTTTATAGAAGCATGGTCTTAGTTGTGCCATATTGAAGATTTTTAGCTCTGTAGGTCACTCGTGTTTTTCTGCCTCTGTTTGGGATTACTGAACATGTATTTAACCTTTTGTCATCATCTCTTCAGTGGTGCTAAGTTGGTTGCATAAAAGCTTTTTGCTACTCATCTTGACTGGTCACTTAATTAATGTTCACTGTGTCAGGTAAGTGATGCAGATGAAACCTGTGTAAGAAATGATATGTCAGATCTGTGATAGGCACAGATTTCAACTGTATATGTGATTTAGAGGATTCATTTTGATCTGGAGCTTGATGTCATGTAAGTCTCCCATGCTATTACTGTTAAAGACATGCTATTACTGTTAAAACTAATAAGCCTTAAGCCCTGAATGCATGCCATGCTTGACTCAGGGCTAACTTGGCCCCTCCTTACCACAGCTTTTAACTTGGAATCTGCATAAAGAGTCTCTGATTTCATACCCACCAGCCCCTACGCTACACCATCTTCTTCTTGAGACATCTACCTTTCTTATAAAAGCCCTCCTCTTTCTTCTTGATTTGTCCAAAATCACACCTAATGCAGGGCTCAAGTTTTATGTCCTCCTTAAAACTTTCCTGTTGACCTTATTCCACAGTGATATAGCCCTTTTCTAAATGTCTCCTGAACTCATAGTTTGTGCCATATAGTTTTTGTGTATATACCATTTTATATGTTTTTATTTTTGTCTTACCTCCCCAGTACGTGAATGAGCTTTTCAGAGCTTACCTGCTATCTGTTCACACTAAACATAGTTAAAGGAAAACTTGTTTCTTCTACCCTCAACATTTCTGACACCAAATATATAGATTTTCCGCACCAAGAAATTCTTCAGTTCTCTGTGAACATCAACTGGGTGTCCTACAATTTATTCATTCTGACACTGACTACCCAGAGTTAGCAAGGACCCCAGGGGTTAAGGGCTCAGTCCATCAAGACTGGGGTCTTGCCATCACTGCAGTTGGCAGTCGAGAGTCTGGGCCTCCCATACTTCTGATTAATTGGCTATAAATCTGGGGTTACCATGACCCACTCTTCTGGTTCAATAATTTGTTATAACAGCTCACAGAACTCAGGGAAACACTTTACTTACTGTTACCAGTTTATTATAAAGGATATAACTCAGGAATAGCCAAATAGAAGAGATGAATAGGGTAAGGTGTGGAGAAGGGGCTTGGATTTTCCATGAACCACCCTCCCAGCACTTTGACGTGTTCACCGACCCAGAAGTTCTTCAAACCCCTTTGTTTAGGATGTTTCTGATGGTTGTATCACGTAGGCATGATAAACTAAATAATTGGCCATTGGTGGTTAAACTCAATCTTCTCCTCCCCTTCGTGGAGGATGGGGGCTTGGGCTGAAAGTTCCAACCCTCTGATACTATGGTTGGTTCCTCTGATAACCAGCCTTCATCCTCCAGAGTCACCTCATTAGCATAAACTCATAACCATAAACTGTGTTTGGAAGGGGCTTATTATGAATAACAAAAGATCTTCTTCTCACTCTTTATCGCTCAGGAAATTCCACGGGTTTAGGAGCCCTCTGCCAATAACCAGGGATGAAGACCAAATATATATTTCTTATTTTATCACAATATCACAGTAGCCCAGTATTAGAGATGAAAATAGGCACTGAGCAGGTTGTGCCAGTGAAACTGCATAGCAGTTTGTGAGAATGTACTAACACTTCACAAGACTCTGATAATTTTTGTATATCTTTTTGCATGTGTTAGCCCAAAGCAAAATTATCTATATAGTTGGTTGATTAGAAAATTATTTATAAATAAAAAACTAATATCAACTTCTATTTTTTCTTGTTATATTTTTTCTTAAGGGTAAATTTTTTTTTATATATACAGCAGGTCCTTATTACTCATCAATTTTATACACATCAGTGTATACATGTCAATCCCAATTGCCTAATTCATCACACCACCACCACCACCCCACCAGCACTTTCCCCCCTTGGTGTCCATATGTTTGTTCTCTACATCTGTGTCTCAATTTCTGCCCTGCAAACCGGTTCATCTGTACCATTTTTCTAGGTTCCACATATATGCCTTAATATACGATATTTGTTTTTCTCTTTTTGACTTACTTCACTCTGTGTGACAGTATCTAGATCCAGCCACATCTCTACAAATGACCCAATTTCATTCCTTTTTATGGCTGAGTAATATTCCATTGTATATATGTACCACATCTTCTTTATCTATTCGTCTGTCGATGGGCATTTAGGTTGCTTCCATTACCTGGTTATAGTAAATAGTGCTGTAATGAACATTGGGGTGCATGTGTCTCTTTGAATTATGGTTTCCTCTGGGTATATGCCCGGTAGTGGGATTGCTGGATCATATGGTAATTCTATTTTTAGTTTTTTAAGGAACCTCCATACTGTCCTCCATAGTGGCTGTATCAATTTACATTCCCACCAACAGTGCAAGAGGGTTCCCTTTTCTCCACGCCCTCTCCAGCATTTGTTGTTTGTAGATTTTCTGATGATGCCCATTCTAACTGGTGTGAGGTGACACCTCATTGTAGATTTGATTTGCATTTCTCTAATAATTAGTGATGTTGAGCAGCTTTTCATATGCTTCTTGCCCATCTGTATGTCCTCTTTGGAGAAATGTCTGTTTAGGTCTTCTGCCCATTTTTGTATTGGGTTGGTTGGTTTTTTTTATATTGAGCTGCATGAGCTGTTTATATATGTTGGAGATTAATCCTTTGTCCGTTGATTCGTTTGGAAATATTTTCTCCCATTCTGCGGTTTGTTTTTTCGTCTTGTTTATGGTTTCCTTTGCTGTGCAAAAGCTTTGAAGTTTCATTAGGTCCCATTTGTTTATTTTGGGTTTTATTTCCATTACTCTAAGAGGTGGATCAAAAAAAGATCTTGCTGTGATTTATGTCAAAGAGTGTTCTTCCTATGTTTTCCTCTAAGAGTTTTAAAGTGTCTGGTCTTACATTTAGGGTCTCTAATCCATTTAGAGATTTTTTGTGTGTATGGTGTTAGGGAGTGTTCTAATTTCATTCTTTTACAATGGAGCTGTCCAGTTTTCCCAGCATCACTTAATGAAGAGACTGTCTTTTCTCCCCTGTATATCCTTGCCTCCTTTGTCATAGATTAGTTGACCATAGTGCATGGGTTTCTCTCTGGGCTTTCTATCTTGTTCCATTGATCTGTGTTTCTGTTTTTGTACCAGTACGATATTGTCTTGATTACTGTAGCTTTGTAGTATAGTCTGAAGTCAGGGAGTCTGATTCCTCCAGCTCCACTTTTTTCCCTCACGACTGCTTTGGCTATTCAGGGTCTTTTGTGTCTCCATACAAATTTTAAGATGATTTGTTCTAGTTCCGTAAAAAATGCCATTGGTAATTTGATAGGGATTACGTTGAATCGATAGATTGCTTTGGGTATTATAGTCATTTTCACAATATTGATTCTTCCAATCCAAGAACATGGTATATCTCTCCATCTGTTGGTATCATCTTTAATTTCTTTCATCAGTGTCTTATAGTTTTCTGCATACAGGTCTTTTGTCTCCCTAGGTATTTTATTCTTTTTGTTGCAGTGGTAAATGGGAGTGTTTCCTTAATTTCTCTTTCAGATTTTTCATCGGTAGTGTATAGGAATGCAAGAGATTTCTGTGCATTAATTTTGTATCCTGCAACTTTACCAAATTCATTGATTAGCTCTAGTAGTTTTCCGGTGGCTTCTTTAGGATTCTCTATGCATAGTATCATGTCATCTGCAAACAGTGACAGTTTTACTTCTTCTTTTCCAATTTGTATTCCTTTTATTTCTTTTTCTTCTCTGATTGCCGTGGCTAGGACTTCCAAAAATCTGTTGAATAATAGTGGTGAGGGTGGACATCCTTGTCTCATTCCTGATCTTAGAGGAAATGCTTTCAGTTTTTCACCATTGAGAATGATGTTTGCTGTGGGTTTGTCGTATATGGCCTTTATTATGTTGAGGTAGTTTCCCTCTATGCCCACTTTCTGGAGAGTTTTTATCATAAATAGGTGTTGAATTTTGTCAAAAGCTTTTTCTGCATCTATTGAGATGATCATATTGTTTTTATTCTTCAATTTGTTAATATGGTGTATCACATTGATTGATTTGCATATACTGAAGAATCCTTGCATCCCTGGGATAAATCCCACTTGATCATGGTGTATGAGTCTTTTAATGTGTTGTTGGATTCTGTTTGCTAGTATTTTGTTGAGGATTTTTGCATCTACATTCATCAGTGATATTGGTCTGTAATTTTCTTTTTTTGTAGTATCATTGTCTGGTTTTGGTATCAGGGTGATGGTGTCCTCATAGAATGAGTTTGGGAGTGTTCCTTCCTCTGCAATGTTTTGGAAGAGTTTGAGAAGGATGGGTGTTAGCTCTTCTCTAAATGTTTGATAGAATTCACCTGTGAAGCCATCTGGTCCTGGACTTTTGTTTGTTGGAAGATTTTTATTCACAGTTTCAATTTCATTACTTGTGACTGGTCTGTTCATATTTTCTATTTCTTCGTGGTTCAGCCTTGGAAGGTTATACCTTTCTAAGCATTTGTCCATTTCTTCCATTTTATTGGCATAGAGTTGCTTGTAGTAGTCTCTTAGGATGCTTTGTATTTCTGCAGTGTCTGTTGTAACTTCTCCTTTTCATTTCTAATTTTATTGATTTGAGTCCTCTCCCTCTTTTCTTGATGAGCCTGGTTAATGGTTTATCAATTTTGTTTATCTTCTCAAAGAACCAGCTTTTAGTTTTATTGATCTTTGCTACTGTTTTCTTTGTTTCTATTTCATTTATTTCTGCTCTGATCTTTATGATTTCTTTCCTTCTGCTAACTTTGGGTTTTGACTGTTCTTCTTTCTCTAGTTCCTTTAGGTGTAAGGTTAGATTGTTTTTTTGAGATTTTTCTTATTTCTTGAGGTAGGCTTGTATAGCTATAAACTTTCCTCTTAGAACTACTTTTGCTGCATCCCATAGGTTTTGAATCATCGTGTTTTCATTGTCATTTGTCTCTTGGTATTTTTTGATTTCCTCTTTGATTTCTTCAGTGATCTCTTTGTTATTTAGTAACATATTGTTTAGTCTCCATGTGTTTGTGTATTTTACGTTTTTTTCCCTGTAATTGATTTCTAATCTCATAGTGTTGTGGTCAGAAAAGATGCTTGGTATAATTTCAGTTTTCTTAAATTTACTGAGGCTTGTTTTGTGACCCAGGATGTGATCTCTCCTGGAGAATGTTCTGTGCGCACTTGAGAAGAAAGTGTAATCTGTTTTTGGATGGAATGTCCTATAAATATCAATTAAATCTATCTGGTCTATTGTGTCATTTAAAGCTTGTGTTTCCTTATTAATTTTCATTTTGGATGATCTGTCCATTGGTGTAAGTGAGGTGTTAAAGTCCCCCACTATTATTGTGTTACTGTCGATTTCCTCTTTTAGAGCTGTTAGCAGTTGCCTTATGTATTGAGGTGCTCCTATGTTGGGTGCATATATATTTATAATTGTTATATCTTCTTCTTGGATTGATCCTTTGATCATTATGTAGTGTCCTTCCTGTCTCTTGTAACATTCTTTATTTTAAAGTCTATTTTATCTGATATGAGAATTGCTACTCCAGCTTTCTTTTGATTTCCATTTGCAAGGAATATGTTTTCCCATCCCCTCACTTTCAGTCTGTATGTGTCCCTAGGTCTTGAGTGGGTCTCTTATAGACAGCATATATATGAGTATCGTTTTTGTATCCATTCAGCGAGCCTGTGTCTTTTGGTTGGAGCATTTAATCCATTCATGTTTAAGGTAATTATCGATATGTATGTTCCTATGACCATTTTCTTAATTGTTTTGGGTTTCTTTTTGTAGGTCCTTTTCTTCTCTTGTGTTTCTCACTTAGAGAAGTTCCTGTAGCATTTGTTGTAGAGCTGGTTTGGTGGTGCTGAATTCTCTTAGCTTTTGCTTGTCTGTAAAGCTTTTGATTTCTCCATCAAATCTGAATGAGATCCTTGCCGGCTAGAGTAATCTTGGTTGTAGATCTTCCCTTTCATCACTTTAAATATATCATGCCACTCCCTTCTGGCTTGTAGAGTTTCTGCTGAGAAATCAACTGTTAACCTTATGGGAGTTCCCTTGTATGTTATCGTTTTTCCCTTGCTGCTTTCGGTAATTTTTCTTTGTCTTGAAATTTTGCCAGTTTGATTACTACGTGTCTCAGCGTGTTTCTCCTCGGGTTTATCCTGTATGGGACTCTCTGCCCTCCCTGGACTTGGGTGGCTCTTTCCTTTCCTATGTTAGGGAAGTTTTCGACTATAATCTCTTCAAATATTTTCTCGGGTCCTTCTCTCTCTCTTCTCCTTCTGGGACCCCTATGATGCAAATGTTGTTGCATTTAGTGTTTTCCCAGAGGTCTCTTAGGCTGTCTTCATTTCTTCTCATTCTTTTTTCTTTATTCTGTTCTGCAGCAGTGAATTCCAGCATTCTGTCTTCCAGGTCACTTATCCGTTCTTCTGCCTCAGTTCTTTTCCTATTGATTCCTTCTAGTGTAGTTTTCATTTCAGTTATTGTATTGTTCGTCTCTGTTTGTTTGTTCTTTAATACTTCTAGGTCTTTGTTAAACATTTCTTGCATCTTCTTGATCTTTGCCTCCATTGTTTTTCCGAGGTCCTGGATCATCTTCACTATCATTATTCTGAATTCTTTTTCTGGAAGGTTGCCTATCTCCACTTCATTTAGTTGTTTTTCTGGGGCTTAATCTTGTTCCTTCATCTGGTACATAGCCCTCTGCCTTTTCGTCTTGCCTACCTTTCTGTGAACGTGGTTTTTGTTCCACAGCCTGCAGGGTTGTAGTTCTTCTCGCTTCTGCTTTCTGCTCTCTGGTGGATGAGGCTATCTAAGAGGCTTGTGCAATTCCCCTGATGGGAGGTACTGGTAGTGGGTAGAACGGTAATTTTTTTTAAATTTTATTTATTTTATTCATTTATTTTTGGCCGCATTGGGTCTTCGTTGCTGCGCACAGGCTTTCTCTAGCTGCAGTGAGCAGGGGCTACTCTTCGTTGCGGTGCACATTTCCCATTGTGGTGGCTTTTCTTGTTGCAGAGTATGGGCTCTAGGTACATGGGCTTCAGTAGTTGTGGTGCTCCAGCTCAGTAGTTGTGGCTCACAGGCTCTAAAGGAGAGACTTGGTAGTTTTGGCGCACGGGCTTAGTTGCTCCACGGCATGTGGGACCTTCCTGGACTAGGGCTCGAACCCATGTCCCCTGTATTGGCAGGTGGATTCTTAACCACTGTGCCACCAGGGAAGCCCTCATTATATTCTTAATTCACACTTAACATTAAATATTAAATTAGATAATAATTAGACCAGATAAGCATCACTCTTTTTGCATAGTTGGGCAAAGATGAATCAAACAAAACAATATTTACTCAGATCCCAAAACTGTTGTTAGCCTTAGCATATTATTGAACTCACTGCAGTAAAAATTTGCTATTCTGTGGTGAATGATAGAGCTCAGATCTGGTAATGCTTTTTGTATGTTGTGAGGTCTGTAAATTTCATGTAGCAATTTTCCCCGCCTCCCTTCTGTATTGTGGCCTAACTGGCTACCTAAATGTTTATTGAATGACTGTTTTTGCTTTGGGATCTAATCCTCCTTTTTTGTTTTTAGGGTGCCAGCTTGATATGTTGTTTAATAGCTAGTAAATTAAGGCACATTTTGGGCTAGACTCCTGCCTTTTATAGCTATTAGGTTACCATAGAAAAAAAGTTTAGTGTTTTTGCCTTTCTCCTTGAAAGGTTGATGTAGGTGTGATGTAGGTAAGTTGAACTAAACATTACTTTTAATTCTGATTTGTGGCAGCAAGTGAATATTTTGCTATTACAATAGTCCCCCTTTATCCACGGTTTTGCTTTCTGCAGTTTGTTACCTGGGATCAACCGCAGTTCGAAAATATTAAGTGGAAAATTACAGAAATAAACAATTCATAAGCTTTAAATTGTGTGCCATTCTGAGTATCATGTTGAAATCTCCCATCGAGATGTGAATCATATCTTTGTCCAGCATATCCAGCCCATTAGTCACTTAGGAGCTACCTCTGTTACCAAAATCGACTGTTATGGTATTGCAGTTCTTGCGTTCAAGTAACCCTTATGTTTTACTGAGTAACAGCCCCAAAGTGCGAGAGTGGTGATGCTGGCAGTTTAGACATGCCAAAGAGAAGCTGTAAAGTGCTTCCTTTAAGCAAAAGGCGAAAGTTCTCAACTTAATAAGGAAAGAAAAAAAGCATATGCTGAGGTTGCTAAGATCTATGGTAAGAATGAATCTTCTATCTGTGAAATTCTGAGGAAGGAAAAAGAATCGTGCTAGTTTTGCTGTCACACCTCAGACTGCAAAAGTTATGCCCACAGTGCTTAGTTAAGATGGAAAAGTCATTAAATTTGTGGTTAGAAGATATGGGTTTGGTGCCATTTGAGGTTTTTCAGTCATCCAGTTGGGGGGGGGGGGTCTTGGAACTTAGCTCCCATGGTTAAGCGGGGAATACTGTATTTTTAAGATGTTTGGCACTTTTTAGTAGAAGGCTTGTTAGGACTTCTAGTTTATTCACTGTGGTGCACAGACATTTCTTCCTGAGCCCTGTACTTATATGATTTGGTTCATTACTTCCCAAGTGTGGATTTTTTTCCCACTGTAGTTTTATAGAAAGACTTGAAGTTTTTCTCTTTTTTTTTAGTTGGTATTGATACACTGCCCCTTATAATTCAGTTTACTCTTACCTGGAGGTTTCTGATCCTGCATTTAAGGAACTCTGGAGATTAAGCTGAGGTAGGTTAGTGGTCCACTGGAGAAGGGTTCCCAGTGAGTATGGAGTGCAAAATAGTCTTCTGAATTAAATATTTTTTAGGTATTATCTTTGTTTTCTGGCTCCTGTAAGTTAATATTTTCAATGAATGATGCAACACAGTAAATAAATCCCAAAATCTACTAGCTTAGGAGACCAAACTGTGCATATATATTTAGTTTTTTAAAAACTGTTACCAACTCATGACATTTTTTAATGAGATCTGAAATATCCTTACTAAGTTAGTAAGGGAGGTATGTTTTTGGTGTGAAGTAATGACTTAAGGTAAAATTTTATAGGCACCATCTTAGCTTTTATTTCACTTTGTCTTGTAGTTGGTGTATGAATTCTTCTTAAGGTTTTTGGAGAGCCCTGATTTCCAGCCTAGCATTGCAAAGCGATACATTGATCAGAAGTTTGTACAACAGGTAAGGAATTCTTCTGTCTTAAATTTTTATATTCATCTTAGCAATGGTTTATTAACTTGTGATTAAAATAGTCTTTCAAAACTTTAAGGATTTCTGTTTAACAGCACTTAATATTCTTGCCAGGCAATGAAAATAAAAGTAAGTAGCTTTGAGAACACAAGAGTATTTTTTAATCAAGGGTGGCCTTCTAGTGAAATCAATCAAATTATCCTATCCAATCCTAAATCCTTATAGTTGTTTTATAAAGACCAGAAAAGCAAGCCTTTCTGGAATATCTAACTTAGAAAATTTGGTATAACCAGGGGGGAAACCTTTTTTAAAATTTTTAAGTCTTTGAGCTTGAACTTGACATATGGTTCTAAGCACTGTGACTTTGAAATGACAGAGGGTGGAAAAAATAGAAATGGAATTATTGTTAGAAGTTTGGGCTTTATGCTCCTTTCTTATCATCAAGTGTCACTTACCTTTCCTTTTTTTTCCCCCCCCTTCCCATCTTAGGCATTCTAGCCACCCAGTTCCTAAACCACAGATAAAATGGGATCTTTAAGAAGAAAAGGAGATAGAGTTAAACATGTGTGATACCTTCTTTCTTTTTATAAGTTGATTATTAGTTGGTTCTTTTGGAACCTTAAATACTCAAAATTAGTTTCTCAGAATGTGTTTATTTTTATTTTCAAAATCTTTTCAACAATTTAAAGGCCTCTTTTTAACTATGTGGTCTTTGCTGGCCCTAGACAAAATTGTGAAGTAGACCAAACCTCTGTGGGTCCATTTTCTCTTTTGAAATACGTATCTGTAAGTTGGGTCTCATTAGGAATTCTCCTCTTCTAAACTAATTAGCATTTTAAAGAAAGGTAGGAGATGGGTGGAAGGGTTGTAATGAAGTGCTGAGGCCAGGATTAAAGATCATTACAAGGACGTTTGCTGCCCTCTTCCCACCATTGTGTGTCCCCTAGCATAAAGATTATACAAGCATGAGTTCCACGTATTTGGAGTTCATTTTTGGTCATTTCCTGTAATTACCAGATAAAGTATTTTGACTAGTAGCTGTGAAGTATTGATAAATGAAGAATATTGTCAAGAATATGTCCTTCAGCCATTCAAGTAGTTCTTCATAAACTATGAAGAAATATTAGGTGTGTGTTAACAGTAAAATGTTAATTTCATTTCAATAACAAGTTAAAAGCAGTCTGATTAAATGGAGCTATGTTATTTTGGTAATTGCAAATGAATGCATATTTATTTCCTTCTATAGCTCTTGTGTGCTACAGAAGGAATACAGTGTATTAAGGAACTTCAGTAATGCCATGTTAAATTGTATTTAAGATAATAGCAGGTTGAGTGGAACAATTGCCTTAGGGCTTCCTCACTCTGGAGCTTGAGGTGTTTTGGCTGCTGGATTATTCATTGGATTTGAGGGGGAACAAGAAGAAAACTGGTAGGGTAGGATCCATTTTCTACATTCTACTCTGAGTGCCTGAAATATCTGAGAAGCCAAGGCCCAATAATTTGTTTCTAGCAGTTTATATCACTGTGATTTCACAGATCACTGCTCTGAGGTATTCTTAGTATGTTGCTTCCATAAATATTACTATGAGAATTCTCAGCTTTTGTATTTTGAAATTATTTGATTAGGTGGTAAGTTTAAGACAAGTACAGGAGAAAAATCTAAAGTATAAATTTGGACATTTATCATTTCAAGAGAAGAAAACAAGTGTGTAGTTCCAGGTTATGTTCAAATCATAGGATTTCAGAAGAAGGAAGCTAAGAATTATTGAGTGCTTTTTATGTGCCAGGCACTGTCCTTATATGCTTTTATATAAAGAGCTAGACCATAGCCAAATTCACAGAGCTAGAAAATGGCACAATCAGGATTTGATTATATATAAATAGATTGTTTTATTTAGATTGTAATATTTCAAAATAACTTATTTAAATAGATTTGACACTTAGCTAACAACTGTTCTCTACTATTTTACGTTGACCCTGAGGATCAACTTGTATTACATTATGTTTGTTCTTGAATTAGACATAGGAAACTTAACAATTAAGGGTTCCTTTTATTAATTTCAAAGCATATCTTCCAAGTAAACCCAACATCAGAACTTGGATTTGAGTGTCTTAAGTGAATAGTTTAGCTATTTTAATTAGAATAATTTAAAGTGACTTAATTAGGTATATTAACATAAATTCTCATACTCTGTGGATATTTTTTGCTGGAGCCGCATGCAGTACTTAATAATCTAGCAAACAACAAATGCAAACTATAAGCCAGACACTTCAGGGTTATATAAATGTGACTAAAGTCATCACTACTCTCAAAGAATACCCACTCTTGTAGAAGAGATACACATGTAAACAATTACATATAATTCAAGACAGAATGGAAAAAGAACTTAAGGTTCAGAGCATGCCATCATGACTGTAATTATCAATCCCAAAGTACAGAACATAAAATTCCTTGACAACTTCATAGGTAATTGTATTCTATAAAGAGAGGTTTTGTATATTTTTTCCTAAGAAAATCCAGTGTTTCATTTAAAATACAGTAATACTTTTTTTTGACTGAAGAATTTCAGTTTCTTTACCATTTTAAAATGGAAATTTGAGCTTTTGATTTTAAATTTTTCAAAGATCTATTTGTCCTGCCTTTGCTGAAGAGTTGTGTAGAGGTGTAGGAAAATGCTGATTTGGCCAATTTGAACTGGTTTAAAATTTTTCAGCCATTTGCTAAGCTGACTTTAATAAAAATCTGTAGTCTCATCTTTTATTTCAGTGTTATTTCATGAATGATTTTCACTCTGTTAGCATATATCTACCAATATTTTACCTATTAGCTAAATATTAATCTTTGAGCTGTTGGCATGGTGACTTGAATGTTTTTAGTGTAAGATCACAAAAAAAAAAGAAGCCTTAGTTTGTATAAATTTGCCTAGTAAACTAGAAATATGCATTTGTGCATGTGTATTTTTTAAACTTCATTTATTTAACAATTTGTGGTCTACAAGCTTAAGATTCTGTATGTAGTTTTGACATACTATCAAAAAACATTTAAAAATCTCTCACATTTCAACACTTTAAAATTATGAGCCGTGTTTAGTAGTCAGGAGTAGGTCAGCATTTTAAAATGAGTGGCAAGGCCAAAAAACAATATTCCACTTCTTGAAGTGTTTATATTATTTATTGTGTGTCATTTTTCAAAATGAAATTAAAAAAATACTCCATAAGCTCTTATTTATTTCATTATTTAGCAAGAATAAAGTCAATCTGATGAGGCAGAATCTTTTTAAAACTTTTAAAGCTTTTGTGGATTATCTTAAAATCAAAATTAGAATAGAGTGAAGTTTTAGCTCGATTATTTTTAAAAAGTAATTTCTCAGATTTTTTTTAAAGCTCCTGGAGCTTTTTGATAGTGAAGATCCCAGAGAACGCGACTTCCTGAAGACCGTTCTGCATCGAATTTATGGGAAATTTCTTGGATTAAGAGCATTCATCAGAAAACAAATTAACAACATTTTCCTCAGGTAAATTGGTTGTATATTCATATACAGCACTTTTTTTCCCCTTCCATATTTTCTTTTTATTCCAGTTCTTTTAGGTTAATTTTTTTAAATAAATTTATTTATTTTATTTATTTATTTTTGGCTGCGTTGGGTCTTCATTGCTGCTTGCAGGCTTTTCTAGTTGCGGTGAGCGGGGGCTACTCTTTCGTTGTGGTGCACGGGCTTCTCATTGCGGTGGCTCTCCTGGTTGCGGAGCATGGGCTCTAGGTATGGGGCTTCAGTAGTTGTAGTGCGCGGGCTCAGTAGCTGTGGCTCGCAGGCACTAGAGCACAGGCTCAGTAGTTGTGGCACACAGGCTTAGTTGCTCCGCGGCATGTGGGATCTTCCCGGATCAGGGCTCGAACCTGTGTCCCCTGCACTGGCAGGCGGATTCTTAACCACTGCACCACCAGGGAAGCCCCTTTAGGTTAATTTTTTTTTTTTTAACATCTTTATTGGGGTATAATTGCTTTACAATGGTGTGTTAGTTTCTGCTTTATAACAAAGTGAATCAGCCACACACACACACACACACACACACACACACACGTTCCCATATCTCCTCTCTCCCGCGTCCCCCTCCCTCCTACCCTCCCCATCCCACCCCTCCAGGCGGTCACAAAGCACCGCGCCGATATCCCTGTGCCATGTGGCTGCCTCCCACCAGCTATCTACCTTACGTTTGTTAGTGTATACATGTCCATGCCCCTCTCCCGCCCTGTCACAGCTCACCCCTCCCCCTCCCCATATCCTCAAGTCTGCTCTCCAGTAGGTCTGTGTCTTTATTCCTGTCTTACCCCTAGGTTCTTCATGACATTTTTTTTTCTTAAATTCCATATATATGTGTTAGCATACGGTATTTGTCTTTCTCTTTCTGACTTACTTCACTCTGTATGACAGACTCTAGGTCTATCCACCTCATTACAAATAGCTCAATTTCGTTTCTTTTTATGGCTGAGTAATATTCCATTGTATATACGTGCCACATCTTCTTTATCCATTCATCCGATGATGGGCACTTAGGTTGTTTCCATCTCTGGGCTATTGTAAATAGAGCTGCAGTGAACATTTTGGTACATGACTCTTTTTGAATTTTGGTTTTCTCAGGGTATATGCCCAGTAGTGGGGTTGCTGGGTCATATGGTAGATCTATTTGTAGTTTTTTAAGGAACCTCCATACTGTTCTCCATAGTGGCTGAACCAATTCACATTCCCACCAGCAGTGCGATAGGTTAATTTTTAAAGTCTGAAACTTAGAAACTTAACTGATAGTATTTGAGTCATTTTTAGCCTGTTTTATGGATATCATTTGATTGCATCTAACTCTTTCTTGTAACTTCTCATCTAAATGGATAGTAGTAATGAAGACAGTTTTAATAGATAATACCAGTGTTACTGATGTTTAAAATTTATTGAGAGGAGAGTTTGTCTGGTTATGTATTTGAGCACTTGTTTAAAAAATTTTGTATAAATACTATTTAAATCAGTAGCTCTTGGCAGTATTTTCATTCAATTTTCTGACAAAGCTAATTAAATTTATCTTTTGACTACTTTATCAATGAAATCTATTGATTAGTTGCTTCAGATTAGGAGATTTTGCTTTAATACCCAAATTTCAGGTTTGGTTTGTTTGAGTTGACAATGTGGCAAAATTAGGCTAGCATTTTCACACTGTAACAGTCAGAGATGAGAAATATTGCCTCCTCTAGAGAGATCATCTTTGTCCAGCTCTCTGTCGTTCTCTCTGGGGCCCTGCCCATCATTTATGGTATCTGCCCTGCCTATCCTGTCATCATTTGAGTCTATGACTCCCTACTTTAAAGGCGACCCTAATCTTAGAAAGCTAGTCAGCCTGTGTAGTTTAGGCTTAGAGAAATTCTGAGTAAAAGTGGCTTTATTACATGAGTCCTTTTCTCTTAGAGTTACCTATGTATGAGTAGAGGTTTCCTATTTTAAAAAGTATTTCTTTGAGAAGACCCATCTTTCTTATAAATTTTAAAGTAAAATAAAATATTCCAGATGAAATTATATTGTTATCTTAATATATAGCAAATTTTAGCAAAAGTATATGTGGTTTAATAGGAAATAGACCTTTTATAAGATTGCTAAGAAGTAACTGATTGGGGGCCAAATGGCTTACAAAGAATTCATTCCTAAAGTGTGCTTGAACATTTCGTATATTTGCCCCTTAGATTTCTTTGTACCTTCCTACATCTTTCTCTCAGTTTAATTTTCTGATGTTTGATTTTTCTTTATATCTATCTTTATTTTAAATTTAGGTTTATATATGAAACAGAGCATTTCAATGGTGTTGCTGAACTCCTTGAAATATTAGGAAGGTAGGTCAGTTTTTTGTTCTTTTTAAGAATTAAGTAACTTTGAATGCTTTCTGTATTAAAATAGCTGGGATTGGAGAAATTATTTCATATTTTAGAGTTTGAATGTATAGTATAAGGCATAGTTTCTCAACTGAATTCTTATTATAGCTTTTTAGGGGGTCAGCATATTAAAATAGTGCCATGCAAGACATCTGTTTCAGAATAGACTTGTGCTTTTGAAGCTGTGGCATATTTTATGCCTGATCTTGCCAGACTGCCTCAGAAACCTATAGGATCTGCTTGGGAAGAGATGAAATAAGTTATAGTGAATATTTGGTGAAGTTACAGGAATTCTTGTTCAGGTGTTGATAGATCATTCCTGTACATCTGTTCTTTTTAGAAGAATCTACAGCCTTTGATTTTAGTTTATATGAATATTTTTGCCTTCCTTATTCACCACATAGCAGTATTAACATGAGAGAAGTTTAGACCCTCTATTTATGTTTAGACAATGGTTTTTGTCTCCTCTGTTAATACTTAGAGAATGATTATGGAGAGAACTACTTCTTAATTTCAGATCTTTCAATAAAGTAAGAGAAACTACCCATTTACTTTAGAATATATTGAAAATTCTAACAATATTGTGATATTGACTCTCCGGTGCTTTAGAGAAGAAAAATAAAGGCATGAATAAGTGATAGGCTTTATAGAAAACATAAAGTTGCTTACTGGGACATTAAATTGGCAGTCCTCGTTTTCTTTTGGGATCACTGAATGACTTAAAGGAGCAGACTTCACAGTGATAGTCTAACGTAGTTTGCAGATGAGTAAGTCATTCAACACCAGGACTGAAGCAGAGCAGTTCCTAGGTACTTGGGGATGTAATAACTTTTAGAAATAAAGTAGTAACTACGTAACCCTTCCCCTGCCTTTTTTTCCCTCCAGTATTATCAATGGCTTTGCATTGCCACTGAAAGCAGAACATAAACAATTTCTAATGAAGGTTCTTATTCCTATGCATACTGCAAAAGGATTAGCTTTGTTTCATGCTCAGGTAAGTTGCAGGAGATTTCAGGTGAAATGAATGTTGTTTCAAAGACTGATATAAAGGCAGAGAAACTGAGAAGTATTGAGGTGGCAATTTTAAGTATATTTAAGCAATTTGCTTTTGTAAGTTGCCCAAAACAAATTTTTACTATATCATAATTTTTAAAGCATTATGATATTTAGTGTTCTTAAATAAGCTGAATGAACTGTAAGTATAGATATAGGAAAGATCAAGTTCTGTTCTGGTCCAGGCCCTGACCTAACTCACTGTGTGACTTCGATAAATCCCACATATCTGCAGAATGTTCCATCTAGCCTCAATGACCTAGTTAGAGAATGGTTTTAGTTTCCTCCATTAATACTCAAAGAATAATATCATATCGGCATAGGCGTACATGTTAGAAACATGCTGAAAAACTAAACTGTTAGCTCTAGTCTTATTTCAGTCAACTTTATTTATCTGTGTAAGTATCTATTAATTTAGTGTGCTATAGTTTACACTTCTGATTTGTAAGACAAAGGCAGTGCTTTTAATTCCCCAAAGAACTGGTCTGCCACCTAAATGATATCGAAAGATTGATATGTCCAACTACATTTTCTTTAATATTTCAGTTAACTTAATATTCAGAAGTTACTACTGAAAAAAGGATTTTTTTTTTTTTTTTTTTTTTGGCGGTACGCGGGCCTCTCAGTGCTGTGGCCTCTCCCGTTGCGGAGCACAGGCTCCGGACGCGCAGGCTCAGTGGCCATGGCTCACGGGCCCAGCCGCTCCGCGGCATGTGGGATCTTCCCGGACCGGGGCACGAACCCGTGTCCCCTGCATCGGCAGGCGGACTCTCAACTACTGCGCCACCAGGGAAGCCCAAGGACATCTTTTTTGAAGTAGAAGTTACTTGCACAATTATGAGTATATTCATTTTTATATATTGCGATAAAGTTTGTCAAAATGAGGTAGTTTTGTTAGCTAAATATAAAAATCCTGCATTACTAAATGTTATTTCATTCAGTAATATTTATAAACTGTCCCTTGTATTTTAGCTAGCCTACTGTGTTGTACAGTTCCTGGAGAAAGATACAACACTAACAGAACCTGTAAGTGTTTTACTTATTTTTATGTTTTTGGTCTACACTGTAGCATTTTATTTTAGCTTTCTTTATTCCCTTATAGAGTACCAAACAGTAGTAATAATATATTTTAAACTAAAATCATTTAGAAGAAGGAAAGTGAGGTTAATCTGTATTCAGAGAACAAGATTGGGATGGGGAGCTCTCATGAGTTATAAGATATGTCTTGAGTAACTTAAATGTAGATTAAAGTTAATATATAGTAGTTAAGATGTGTGAGGACAGGATCAAATGACTACAGTGAAATTTTATATACATGGTACCTTCAGTGATAGTCTTTTTAATCTTCATTCACCTTTTGAAATTAAAACATACTTTAAGGGTCCCAAAACTATTCCCTTGAGTTTTGTGTTTTCTTTAGAAATAGGATTTCCCCTCTTATTAACGGTAAACCACATGATAGGGATTGAAAACATTTCCTTGCCTTTGGTGATTAAGATATAATCTAGGAATTAAAGATTGTTTACTTTATGAATCAACATAGCAATTCAGTCTTTGAATTCTGCTGCTTACTAATTGTCTATAATACAAAGATTCAGGAGAGAATAAAAATGTTATCATGAAAATTGAAGATTTAAGAAAAACATAAGTTCAGGGAAAAACAGAAAAGGACAAAAACATAGAAAACAACATTTTAACCTTGGTGAAGTAAGTATTTTGAGAGAGTGTTTTCTAGGTATCCTAAATATTTAAACTAACAGTTCTTGAAGAATAGCAAGGGGTTTGAAGGATTTAAATTGTATGATTTTCTTTATATTAGAGTTTTCTGAGGCTAGGGGCACTTGAAAAAAATTATGTACTTAGTGTTCTCCCTTTGACTTGAGCTTTGTCTGTGTAAAGGAACGAAAGATATTTTTCCACTCCCTGATGTTTAGAGTTTTAGACTTTTTAGGCTTGCAGTTCTTTCTGGAAACAGCTAAAAACAGTTTTTAAAGACAAATAGGAGAATTAGAAGCCCAGTATTTACATGAAATCACATAAACCTCTAAAGTGAAGTAAAACTTAATGCAAATCCATGATAACTCTCATTAGAATTGAGACAAAGAAAACCCATAACATGGTTCATGCTTGGTGAATAATAAACAGATATAAATATAATTAAGTTAATATGGAGTGGATCGGGGAGACAGCTGATTTCTTTTTATAGAGTAAAAGGTTAGGGAGAGAGATGAGGGCCGGACATTTGGCTTAGATGAGTTGGGTTAATAGAAATAGGAGCAGCATGAGGAGGTAAAATGTCCAAGTTGACAAAGGAAAATATTTTTCAATTCATAAAGATCTGCAGATACAGAGATCTTGTAATTTCTACTATAGGCCATTCTAGCACCAAAATTAAGGCCATAGTACTTGGGTTTGAGCCCTAATACTCATTTTCTAGGAGCCTGGCGTTCATATCAAAGCTTCCTACAAATTTTAAATAAGTCAGAGCTTTAGGTAGTTTATTACATTCTTTATGTCCCTAGATCTTCTATTGAAATTATTTTATTTTCCAAAATGGAAATGACTTTATTGTTACTTCCACTTATGAAAGTAGTGTGTTAATTTGGTTCACACAAGACAAAATCATAAAGCATAATGTGGAGGAAGTTCCTTAAAATCGGATCCCCTAAAGATAACCATATAAATTGGTGAATATATTTCTATAAATTTTTTTCTGTACATATATTTATGTATAGGTTAAACAGTGGGACAGTGCTGACTAGGTTTTTTCACTTGTCAATATAATGTGGATACCTTTCCGTATTAATCTGCTTCATTTTTTCACTGGTCACATCAAATTCCATTATATGGATTATCATAACATATTTAATCAATCCCCAATTCATGGACACTTGAGTTATTGGAGTTTTCATTGTTAGAAGCATGTTGCTGGGTGTGGGGATGTTTTAGGGTATTGGAATTATTCTGTGTCCTGTCTGTAATGTTGGTTACAAAAAAAAAAAAAAATCTATGTGTGTATAAAAAACCCTGAGAACTGTACACCAAAAAAAGAAAATATTTTACTGTATGTAAAATTTTTAAAAATTACTAAGGGGGGAAAGTGGTGGGGGTGGTGGTGGTGGGATGACTTGGGAGATTGGGATTGACATGTATACACTAATATGTATAAAATGGATAAGATAATAATAAGAACCTGCTCTATAAAAATAAAATAAAATAAAATTCAAAAATTCAAAAAAATATAAAACCAAATTACTGAAATTAAAACCGTATTGCTGGGTCCAAGAGTACAGTGTGGGAAGGTGCCTATTTTCCCTTATCAGCCAGTGCTGAATATTGTTTTAAATTTTTGCTAGTCTAATAGGTATGAAATATTTTAATTGGCTTTTTAAATTACAGCCATCCTTTTATATGGTTATTAGTCATTTATATTTCTGTGTCCTTTGCCTACTTTTAAGCCTTTGCCTATTATATTTTGCAAAATTTTTTACCCATTTGGAGTTTTCCTTTTAACTTTGAATATACTGTTTTTAATATTTGCCTTTTTAAAGAACTAAAAATTTTTTATGTAGTGGAATCTATTCATCATTATGGCTTCTGGCCTTGATGTCATGCTAAGTAAAATCCTTCTACCCTTTGAGGTTATAAAAATACTCTCTAGTATCATATTCTAGTTATTTTATGGATTTAGTTTTTACGTGTAAAAACTTTATTCCATCTATAATAGTTTCCTAGGGCTGCCATGACGAATTACCACAACCTTGGTGGCTTAAAATAACAGAAATTTATTCTCTCACAGTTCTGAAGGCCAGAAGTCCAAAATCAAGGTGTCGGCAGGGCTGCACTCCCTCCAGATGCTCTAGGGGAGATTCCGTTCCTTGCCTCTTCCAGTTTCTGGTGTCTCCAGGTGTTCTTGGCTTGTGGCTGCATCGCTCCAATATCACATTGCTGCCTCTTCTTCGGTCTCTCCTCTGTGTTATCTCTTACAAGGATACTTGTCATTGGATTTAGGGCCCACCCAGGATGCTTTCATCTTGGGATCCTTAATTATATCTGTACAGACCCATTTTCCAAATAAGTCACATTCATAGATTTCAGAGATTAGGACATGAACATATCTGGGGGCCACCATTCAACCCACTCCACCATTTGAAATTGAAATTTTTGTGTGACACGGGTAAGGAATTGTTTTAGTTTTCTATTGCTGCATAACAAATTATCACAAAATTTCGTGGCTTAAAACAACAAACATTTATTATTGCACAGTTTCTGTGAATCAGGAATCCAGGCATGACTTAGCTGTGTCCTCTGCCTCAGGGTTTCTCACAAGGCTGCAGTCAAGGTGTTGGCCAGGTATAGGGTTGCATATAAAGTCTCAGATGAGGAAGGATCTGCTTCTGAGTTCACGTGACTGTTGTTAGCATTTGGTTCTCAGATGCTGTTGGCCAGCAGCCACCCTCAATTCCTTGGTACTTGGGCCTTTCCAACATAGCAGCTTGCTTTATCAAAGCTTGCAAGACAAGAAGGCCCCTAGAGAGTCTGCTCATAAGATGGAAGTCACAATCTTTTGTAAATTTCTCATGGAAGTGACATTCTGTCCCTTTTGCCACATTCTGTTGGTTAGAGGCAAGTCAGTTAGAGGCCAGTCCACACTTCAAGGAAGGGCTCAACTACACAAGAGTGTGAATTCAGGAAGTAAGGATCATAGGAGATCATTTCAGGAGTCTGCCTACCAAAGGAGCTACATTTTTTTCCTAACTGGTGAGCCACCAGTTCAAGTACCACCAATTAATTGACTAATTCAGCTGTTTCCCAGGAACTGAAATGCCGCCTTTGTCATATATTAAAACCTCATATATACTTGAGTCTGTCTAGATATTCCTCTGTGTCATATATCTTCTCTGTCAGTTTCCATGCTACCTTATTGTTCTAATTATTTTTCTCTGATTATTGTAACTGATACTTTGTTTTAAAAGGTATTGATTTTTACGTACTTATCTTTTATCTGACCACATATTGAATTTTCCTACTCATTCTAGTAATTTTTCATCTTTTAATATTTAAGCGGTATATAATTATCATACACTTAGACAAATAAGTATAATTCTGATATCCCTTTTCAACATTATTCATCAGATTCTTATCTTACTGGATTGGCTCCAGAACAGTGTTCTTCCCCAGTTTTAATTTGGATGAGTGTTCATTACTAGACAAGACCAATAACTAAATTTACTTAAAAGGCTGTCAGAGATTTATTTCCACAAAAGCACCAGGCCCAAATGGTTTTACTGCCAATTTCCAAGAGACCATTATATAAGTTGATTGCTGATGGTTTCTGATAAATTCTTAGTTCTAGCTTACTAAATTGTTATCAGAATATATAATCAATCAAAAAATCAAATAACTGTTCAAAATCTTTTGAGATGATCATACAGTTTTTTTTCCCCCCTTTTAACCTATAACTATAATGAATTGAACCATCCTGGAATTTCTGGAATAAGTTATTGGGTAGGTAGCAGCATTCTGTTAATATACTGTTAATATTTGGTTTAATACAGATTTTTGCAACTATGTTTACTTAAATTCACAATCGCTTGTTTTGTTGTATTTGGGTTATCAAGACTGTGCCAGCCATGAAATAAATTGGGAAGCTTTCTGGCTTTTTTGGGTGCTTCATAATGGTTTAAATAACAGGAAGTATCTGTTCCTTAATTTCTCCTTAAAATAACCTCCCTTCCTCACCCCACCAAGTCATTATCTCATACTTTATCTTCTTAGTAGAAAGTAGCACTTACTACTATTAAAATTATTTTATTTATAAGTTTAATTGCTAACTTATGTTGGTCTTCCTGCTTCATGAAAATCAGGGACCTCCTTCTGTCTTATTCATCAGTGTGTCCCTGGCACCTAGAACAGTATCTGGTACAAAGGCACTCAATAAGTATCTGTTGAATTGGTAGAAGTCTAAAGCTGAGCAGAGTAAGGGGATATACATAGTTATTGAATACTGTTGTTCTCCTTCAGAATGAATATTGATATTATCACAATTATTTAAAATTTCCTGAGATTAACCAGCTTCTTTGCTTAATTCATGCTAAATAAACTTTTCCCTTTTTTGCAGGTGATCAGAGGATTGTTGAAATTTTGGCCAAAAACATGCAGTCAGAAAGAGGTGCATTTCATTCAACAAAAACAGTGCATTTTATTAGAACTTCTCAATCTCAGGGCTCTAAACCATGCTTCTTTGGGCTGGGTGTATCATCACTGCTACCAAGGGGGAGATGTTCTGTGGGGATTAGAGAGACTTGGTAGAATATCTGTACATCATAGTAAATTGCGTATACTGTCAAGAGTTTTTTCATCCACTGTTTAATTTGTAGGTTAACCTTCTCATTTGTGTTTTCTATATTAACATCATGTAATTTGTCATGTTTCTTAAAAGAAAATTTTTTTAACCTAGGTGATGTTTTTAGGAGAAATTGAAGAAATCTTAGATGTCATTGAACCAACACAATTCAAAAAAATTGAAGAGCCCCTTTTTAAGCAGATATCCAAGTGTGTATCCAGTTCTCATTTTCAGGTATGATGTTTTCAGTGAAGCCGTTTTTATTTTATACTATTACTTCTTTTCTCTTTTAGTTTTGACATTTCTAAATGTCTTTTTTTAGGTTGCAGAAAGGGCGCTGTACTTCTGGAACAATGAATATATTCTTAGTTTGATTGAGGAGAATATTGATAAAATTCTGCCAATTATGTTTGGCAGTTTGTACAAAATCTCCAAAGAACACTGGAATCCGTAAGTGTCTTTTATGTTGATTGTGTTATTTTTGTGTTTTTGTTTTTTTGACCCCTTTGTCATTTGATCTCATAACTCATACTTATGAAACCTGTACAGATTTGGAATTGATCCCAAGGTTAACGTCACATAGTTTTATTCTGTTCTGCACTGTGTTTTATGAAGTTGTATGTGTGTCTGTATGTTCTGGGTTTTTTTGTTGTTTGGTTTTTTTTTTTGTTTTTTTTTTTTTTTTTGAGCAGAGAAAGGTTTATTGCAGGGCCAAGCAAGGAGAATGGGTGGCTCTTGCTCAGAAACCCTGAACTCCTGTATGTTCTTAATTTCAACTTAGAATTGCAAATCTAGGGACTGTCTGGTGTGACATTCTGTACTAGTGTGTGGTTAAACCCTGTTGGGGAGACCAACCCAACATCTGCAGAGGATGCACAGGCGACTGTGTGCTGCCAGTATCCAGTCTCACCTCCACAGCTGGCCTAGCCCCGGGGGAAGCTTCAGTGCTCAAGGTCACATCAGTGATGTTGAGATTGCATACATTCTAAATTCTGTAACACCCTTATCCTGTGTTTTACTTTTCTTCTTACAAGTTACGGTAATTGGATCTTTTTCAAATTTCTTTTAATGCTGTTACTCAGGGTTTGTGATAGTAGACTCTAGAGCAGACAGGAAGCTGACCATAACATTTTTAGGGTTTAATCTAAGCATGATACAGTGGGAAGGACTGTATCATGGAAGGAGTTTTGGAATCAGACCGGCCATCTCTACTACCACTGGCTGTGTGACCTTGAGCAAATTACTAAACTTCTTGAACTTCAGTTTGTCAGCTCTAAAATGGATTGACTGAGTCAGCTAGCATCCAACCCATTTCAGAGATGATAGTGTTACATTTCCCATCTGTTAGCAGCATCAGTAACCCAGCACTGGCTTGTTTTCATTTTAGGACCATTGTAGCACTGGTGTACAATGTGCTGAAAACCCTCATGGAGATGAACGGCAAGCTTTTCGATGATCTTACTAGTTCATACAAAGCTGAAAGACAAAGGTATTTGACATTTTTATTTATAGACTTATCTGTACATTTTAGATTAGTTGAATGTGACTGAGTCCAATAAGGTATTCTAAGTTAAAATTATGTTTAAGAAGCCAATTGCTGCAGTAGGATGAATTGAGAGATTGGGATTGACATATATACACTAACACGTATAAAATAGATAATTAATAAGAACCTGCTGTATAAAATAAAATTCAAAAAAGAAAAAAGCCATTTACATTTAGCATTTCAATTTGAATGTCTCTAATAAGTACTTTAAAGTCATTTCCAGGTAAACTCCTAATGGTTAGATTATGATTTTAATGTGGATCATAAATTCTGTTTATCTCATTCTGAGCCTTAGACTTTATCAGTATGATAACATCTGCATTGTGAAATACAATTTATGCTGGATTTTAAATACTACTTTACATAATTATTTTCACATTTAGGAGAATTGCTTTTGTCCACATGGGCGTCCATAGTGAGCTTATTCTTCATCTGTTCCCTGCACAATAACTTGATAGTTTTTAAGCTTCACATTTTAACAGAGTGGTATTTTAAAGTCAGTATAGTTCCCTTTGGGGAAGGGGAGACTCACATAAGGATATGTCTGTGGCTGAGTACTATTACTGATACTTTGTTCCTTGCAATATATATTTTAGTGAATAAATGGTCACACACATTAGCATTTAGGAACTTGGCTTAGTGATTACCTCTTTCTGAAAATTTCATAAGTTACTACAAAATAATCTAAAAATCACTTCCTTCTCATATATTTATTTCAGTTTCAATAACTGCTGTACCTGAGCCTATTTATTTCTAATAAGTGTATTAACTATTCTGTTTGGAAAAGCTGATCTATTTTGACTGTAAGTTCCTAGTCCTGGTTTTCTGGTGGCAAGTAGAGAAAGGATCTCTCTTCTTCAAGGCCATCCTAGTCCATCAGTAACTAACTCAATGCATTCTTTCTTTTAAATAGCACCTTTCAGGCAGGAATAGAAATTAGGTACATAGTTTGAGTCCCAGGAAGCAATGTGAAGAAGGAAAAATGACTAGGATCATATGAAACTTATACTTGAAAACTGCATATTTCACATAACTAAGAGCGATCATTATATCTTACTGGCTGCGTAAATCAGCACTTTTGTCCCCTTAAAACATACGTAACTGCAGAACGGTAAGCCCATGGTTTTTTCACATGTTCATATAGCCCTTCAGAATAGTTTGGTCCAAGTTATTCAGAAATGTTCTCTTTAGAACTGAAATTAAGTAGTTGAAGCAGCATATTTTGAGTTTTGCTTTTTTAGAGAGGTTATTCAAACTTTAAAGTCTCCTTCTGACATGCAGGAGACAAGACATAGTAAGACACAGACTGGTTGGCAGCTAGCGACGTGGAGCCAAAAGGATATGGCTTCCACCTGGAAACGGCTCCAGGCTGACTCGTGGCCAGCCCTTCAGTCTGTCGGCAAGACCCCACTGCAAGGGGTTTACTGCAGGGGGTGACTAGGTACTTTGCCAACCATAAAGCACAGATGCCACAGTCGTGGTGGTGGTGGTGATAAAATGCAGGGAGGGAAGGCGAACGATAGCTTTCAGTCGGTACAGGAGCCACACGGATGTGGTATTACTCTCAGGAGATGAAGATGAGTAACGCGGTGCTCTAGGTAATATACAGTCTCAAATGCTTTAGTAGAGGGATTTAAGTGAAATGTGGGTGAACAGTCTGTTCTCCAGCCAACTGCCAAACAGCATGTTTCTTCAAGCTCTGAAATAAAAGTTTCTAACTGCAAAAGTCTTGATTTACAGGGAGAAAAAGAAGGAATTGGAACGTGAAGAATTATGGAAAAAATTGGAGGAGCTAAAGCTGAAGAAAGCTCTAGAAAAGCAGAACAGTGCTTACAACATGCACAGTATTCTCAGCAATACAACTGATGAATGAAGAAAGCCTTCCACCTCCGTTGGATAGGTGGTTTTGTACACTTTTCTGAAATATGTAAAAATTATGAAACCTCATCAGTATAATTAAAAGGCCAATTTTTTTTCTGGCAACTGTAAATGAAAAAAAATATATGGACTCAACATAGCTCTGTGCTATATCATGGCCATAGTATATTGTCACCTTTGTCTAATCATTGATTTGTGTCCCTCTTCTGAAGTTTCACAGAAATGAATGAGCTTTATCATCTGTGATATGAGTGAAATCATTACGGGAGTGGTAAGAATCATGACTTGAATTCTGTCTGGGTTGTGTTGCACATAGATACAGTAGAGTCTGCTCTGTGTATTTTTCCCTTTGATAACGTGCTTTCACATTGCTGCAGACCTTAGTTACATCCCAGGACAAAGACTTTCCTAAAGTAAAACTAAGGTGTACTTCTTATCCTTCCCTTCCTCTCTCCCAGAAATATGACGGAGGGAATTACTTGCCCCTAAGCCTTCCTTCACAGAGAGATATTACTGTACTCTGGAATTTGAGCAAAACCTTAAATTTCCAGGCTTTCTAAAGCACAAATTATACATAAAAGCTGGGAACGTAAACCAAATTCTTCAGATCGATCCTTATGGACATCCCCCTTCATCTGCAGCTCCCCAGAGCGCTGAGCACAGATTAGTGGGGGCAGTGCCGTGAACACAGCCTGCCTCTCAGTTCATTCCTCCTCTTCCTCCCAAAGGCTGAAGGCAGGGCCTTTCCAGTCCTCACAACCTGCCCTTCTCCAGTACCTCCTGATGCAGGGATGGAGGCTTTGAGTCCCACGGTGTGGTGATGCAGAGCGCTCATTGTCACTGCCTGGCTTTGTGTAAAGGAAATGCAGTAGGCTTCCTCTGTAGGGTTCTGAAAAAGCTGACTATAGAGAAGTCGTATATGTTTCTACTTGGTCAAGTATTTTCTCACATTTTGTTATCAGAGTACCATTCCAATCTCTTAACTTGCAGTTGTGTGGAAAACTGTTTTGTAATGGAAGATCTTTATTGGGGGATTGAGCAGCATTTAATAAATCTATGTTTGTATTTTGCCTTACGTCGACTTTGCTTTTTTTCAGCACTAAGGTTAGGTGCTCAGAAGAAGCCTGCCCCCCTTCATTCATACATATATACATACGTACGTACGTACATACATACGTGTATATAGAGAAAATTTTAAGGCAAATTGCAGGTTGTACACCAGTTAAAGACTAGGAAGACTGTGTGCCAGAGTCGAGTGTTCTAGCCATTTACCAAAGTATATCTGTTGTATAGAATTTTCACATAAAATTCTAAGTTCTAGGATATCCTTCCATCTTCCTTCATGTCCCTTTATGTTTGGAGGATGGGTTTAACTTACCTTAAATGTGTGTACATATGTACATAGTTTTAATGGAAATAGACCCATGGGATTTCCCTGGTGGTCCAGTGGTTAGGACTCCATGCTTTCACTGCCAAGGGCCCGGGTTCGATCCCTGGTCAGGGAACTAAGATCCACATGCTGCGGCCAAAATAAAATAATAAAATGAAATAGACCTAGGAGGATAAATCTCAAAATCTATAATAAGTAATAACAGCAGTGTTTTTTATGGGGGCAGGGAGATCGTTACAAAGTTTTCAACTACTGGTGTCTGCTTCTACTCTTTCACATCCACGAAAAACAACTCTAGCACACTATTCCTAGGTCACCGTGAAAGCACCTCGTTCTGCTCGCCGTGAGACCAGGAGAAACTCCTCTTCCTTTCGGGACGTGGCTCCTATCTTACGATGCTCTCAAATGGCCGCCACCTCAGCCGTCCAGGCCCAGTGCTCTTGCCAGATGCTGCACACTCACCTAAGGCCGGCCGGGATCACTGACAACGGGGGGGGCAGCACACGGAGAAGGAAAGGGTGACCCTGCTACAGAACACAGCAAAAGGCAAGCCCCAGCCTCCCCAGAAGAGACGGTTGGGTCTAAATGTCTATTTTGTGGACGGTCTAGGCATACATTCAGAGTAGATTCTGGCAGGCTGCAGCTAACAGCTGTTGTGGAAGAGAGAGCTAGAAATGCCCACTTCCTAATTAATTAGCTGCTTACTTGAAAGCACGTTCAAGAGGTCTCTCAACTTTCTACAGTACAGGAAGTACAGTTTTAATATGTTCATTGGAGCAAATTTTGTTAGCTATTTAATATTAAAGTGGTGTGTCATCTTTAGAGAGAATTTAAAAATACACATACCTGTTTTTCAGTGCTGCTAACGTAAGCTTTAATGCCTGGCTTTGCATTTGCCTTACAATAAGATTTTATAGAGACAGGACCTAGGCTAAGGTTTGTACCTGCTTCTGTGCCATAGAAAAATAGCAGGGAATATTTCCTTACACAAGTTCACTTTTAATAATTCAACCAAAAACCACAGTTTCTTGCTGCTAACTAGATATGAGATTAAAATTGCCCCACTCATACACTTGAGTTGTTCTCTTTGAATTATCTAAAACCGGGTTACAAAATTGAAGAAATGCTGCCAAGTCCTCTTTGGAGGCAAAGGGCATGTAAATAATTTAAAACTCTGGAACTAATCTTCATAACCTTAAATCAGCCAATGGCTACCGTGTGAAAAGTACCCAGAGGTTACTCATCTCTGTCACAGGCTGGGCTGAAAGCTCTGAGGGTCATCCTGAGGGCCCCTTTCTCAGATGGGTGGGGGGTTTGTAGGACAGGAAGAGCTAACACAGCTTATTCATGGGGCTTTATTGTCACTTCCTGACCACCTGCCATCTATCGCCTGCCCACCTTGCCCTTCCCTGGACGTGGTCATGATGTACCTCGGGAGTCCAGACCCGTCCATCGTGGAAGTCCAGGCTCACGCTCCCTTTTATTTGGAGGTCACGGAATGAAAGCGTACTGGTGCCTATTGATTTAGCAGATATGCATACTGGCACACTGATTCCTTTTGTATTAACCTAACTTTTATTCACCTATTAATGAAATCATCAAAATACACTGAGTAGGCACCTACTATGTACACATGTCCTAGTGTTTTTGTATGTTAATCAGTCCGAACTCACACCTGCATCAACCAACATTCTAGCCAGACAGGTAGGTGGCTAGTCAGTCCACAAGAGATCTAATTACTAGTTTTTCTAGTAGCTTTAAAAAAAAGTCTCATTTAATATTAAACAAGAGAGCGTGTCAGGGGCTGGCAGATGGCACCAGAGACGTGAGGGGTTTTGCATTCCTCACACACGGTACACTGGTTCCACAGCATGACCTCCACACCCAAAGAAGTCACTGGTGGGGGAGAAGAAAATCACACTCTCCTGTCCATTTAAAAAAATCTCAAGAAAAAAACCTAAGGTCAGAGCCTTAATCATCCTGTTAGACCTTAACTATACACCAAACCGAGAAGGAAGGCAGCTTCCAAAAACCTTCAGGAAACTGGATTATATCTAATTCCATCCTCCACACACCCTATTCATGTCATATGTCAAAAAATGTTCATTAATAATTTAAATACTTAAATAACAGTTAAGGTCATCCACTGGATCTGTTCCATTGGGCTCTAGACAGTCTCTCTGAGGACCAGTTAGAAGCTGCAGTGTGACAGGCAGGCCCCCAGCAAGGCTCGTTTCTTCAAGTGAGGACAGGATTGCTGGCAGCTAGGTTTACCAAAGCAGAAGTGATGAGAACTTCCATGAACTCGGGCAGTCCTTCAAACAACGCAAGCGACTTCAGCTTATGTGGTTCATTACCTGACCTCTTTTTTTAAGGTACCTCTTCCTAATTTTGATCATCCACTTCACACTCAGTTTGGCAAATTCTGCAGCTTTAAATAATGCCAAGAAGGCCCCACAGAGAAGAGCGATTGTGTTCCAAGGATTGGCGGTGATTATCTGCAAAACAGAAACAAACACAAGTTTCTCTGTTGGCTTCCATTTTTGATTTTCAGTGTTATTGTCAAAGAGCCCCTCCAATTATTGAGGCAACAAGAAAAACAACTGGTTTCTAAAACTGCCATAACTCCATACTTTGTCCATAGCTCAGTTTGAGGAGAAAAATACTAATCCCTCCCTATAATAAATTGATCCTGAAAGAAAAAACATTTTTTTCAAAGAGCTCTGCACAAACAAGGTACTCAGTCCTGAGCTTTAAATTTCTGGCTTAACCCACAATGTGACTGACCCTGCTTTGAGACAGATCTCCTCCCAACTATACACCCCATCTGTACAGTCAGTTCCTGTTTGCTTCCCATCTCACAGTGACTCTCACCTCCCCTCCCATCCAAGTCCAGCGACTGCCTGTCCTCCACTCACCTCATGGACTCCTGCCTGCAGATGGGCCCCTCCAATTTGCCCTGCCCGGGACGCTTTCCTCCCACCTTGAGTTACTAATCCTTCCAGGCCCCTCACAGCTTCCTCTGACCACTAAGCCAAAACCCTCTTGACTTGAGCAGAGAGATTTATCCCACAAACCCCTCTGGCAGGTCCTTACTGTCTGGAATTACGTCCTTTACAGCCCAGATTGTTTTCTCACTGACTGTGCAACTCCTTCAGGCCGAGGTCATGGCTTGTCTGAGTTCCCCGCTTGATAAACACACAGCACTTCTTTAAGACCCAGTTCAGCAGGGTGACCTCAGGCTCACTTATGAAAGTTACACCACCACCACCGACCACCACCACCATTTAGGACAGTTGTGAAGCTGAGGGACGACGCAAGTCAGTCGGCCTCGAGCTCGGGGCTTTACTTGGTCCATAATAGGACTTCATACTGAACACAGTAGGTTAAAAAACGTTGGATCACACATTTTACGTGTGGAGCTGAAGGCGCTCATTCTTCCACGTGGAGTCTTGATTCAGGGAGTCTGCACATGCCTACGTGTACACGGCCCAGCCAGGCCACGACTAACAGCGGTGATGGGATCATGGGGCACATCCACATCACAGAGACCCTGCCTGTTTGAGCCTCAGGTTTGAAATGTCTTCCCCCAACCCACGAGCACATCAGGACATACTGTGATGATCTACACAACAAACAGTATCAGATCTGGGACTGGCTCTGGTAAGTGGCGTCTCATGAATGTTCTTTTGGCAAAGCCGTCCCATCACCCCTCCCCTTCTGAGACGGTGAGTCTGGGACCTGGCATCAACTGATGCTCTCTTAAGTTCTGATTAGTACCTTTCTGCTCTGATTTACGACAAATAAAAAATGACTCTCATCCTACAGAGAACCAATAAAGGAGAATGGCTTCCAACAGCAGTAATCTAGATTATTAGCTTAATGCTTTCTACTTAGTTCATTCACTATCACTACCCAGTGGCTACGCTGGACTAAGCACCACGCTGGACACCAGATAAACGGTGAACAAAGACGAAGCCCTCACATTCACAGCGACGAGTCCAGGGTTAAAGATGAGATCAATTAAACACAAATGATACAGAAAATGAATGTCATAAATACAAAAGACACAGAAATCTGCACTGTGACAGAAGATGAGGACGGCCTGCAAGGATGCACCAACATGCCTTGGGGTGGGAAGTCCCCTCTCAAGATCGGAGATGATACTCACATCTTGGACTTTCTGGATGAAAGGATCTTTCCATTCAAAGACCACAAAAAACAACTGAGCACTTTTTTCGGCCGCTGGCCTCTGGTCAATGTAGTTAACCACGCTGGTCTAGGTAGAGAGGAGAGAAAACAGTGTTACACCGCTTCTGCGTCCCTTCCTGGCCAGGGCCACAGGGAAGGAGAGGGCAGTTAGCGGAGCTGAGACCTCGGCTCTCCTCGCACCAGCTTTTGGAGGGAGAGAGCCAAAACCCTCCTCTACACGATATCCCGAGACCGGTCCCAGAGCCAAGGCTTTACGCTGGTTTCCATCATTCTTTGAGGAAACGGACAGGATCTGGGGTGCACAATAGGTGTTTTGGATTGTCACTGAAATCTGTTGCTAGGTATCTGTACCTGATTAAACCATTTTCAAAGTACTGTGTAAGACTCACAACTAAAAGCCATAAAAATTCCAAATGTCAAAATACTTGACCTGAAGAGCTGAGTATTTCAACCCTTCCAGTCTGCAGGGACCAAGTACAGCCTCGCAGTTCCGCCCAGCTGAGCACTCCCTGGAAACACACGGTGAGCAGGCGTGCTTGGTGAGGCCTGCTTACAGCTTCTACAGGGGCTGTGAGGTGAAATGGAGAGCAGACGGGTTCCAGAGTCTGGCTGGGCCATCCTCTGGTCTGAGCCTCTGCTTTGCTCTCATAAAATGGGGGGACAAAATGCCATTTGGGGGACATTTTTTGTCTACTGAGTTGTAGAGAGGCTCTCATGAAACAACACACAGGAAAAGCATTTTAAACTTTAAAACATGATAGAAAAACATTATAAATTTTTTTTCAAAAGAGTTCACATCCCCCACCAAAGACTTCCAATGCAGATGATGCTGAGAGGCACACAAACATTCTACAGTGCACAGGCTCACAGGGGTCTGGCCCGCCGGTTTCAGATCACAGCTAGAGCTACCAGGAGAGCCGGGGTAGCCTGGGGAGACCTAACTGTAAGGTGAACACACTGAGTCTCCCTTTCTCCGCTGATTTGGGGGCCGGATGAGAAAGAACTTGGAGTTCTTGGAGAAAAGTGTGGCGTAAAAGTCCGGGAGATGACAGTTATCTTACAAAATACGAATAAGGACCTACTGCCAGAGGGTCGTTGCCCAAGGCAGGAAAAAAGCCCTGTCCCTCTGAAGAAAAATGGCTTCAAGCTGTTCCCAAAGGCCTCCAATCTGGAATCGTCCTAGGAGCGCGGCGTGGGGAGGGGCAGACCCGGACGAGAGCCCGGCTTCCATCCACCCTGTCGGTTGGAGTGGGTCCCTCTCCAAGCCAGCCCTTTCCTAAAGCTGCCCCTCGGAGTCCAGCCCAAATGGAAAACCTCCAAGGAGGAGGAGGGGATGCGAGAACAGAGCCGTCTCCTCGCTGCCTCTGCAGGCACCCAGCCACCGACACGCGGGATGGCCGGGCCCTGGGCAGGAATGCTGGCAAGATGGCAGCACCCCTGCAGAGGTGGAAGCCCCACAGGCAGGGGTGCGGCCCTGCTTTGGGTGGTGACTGCCTACCAGCCCTGCTGAGGCAACCAAAATGTCCCGTCCCTCCATCCCTCCACCCCCGGTGCCACGCTGTCTTCCAACATCCTCTCCAGCTGCCCCCAGGATCACGGCCTATCTCCTGGCCCCAGGTCAGGGGGCTGAAAGCTTTTTGATCAGGCTTCCCATTAGTAAAGAATTCTGAGCACGTGCCAACATATTTATAACTTTCTTAGAAAGGACATAACATCACTATTATCGTTCTAATGTTACATGCATTTTAAACATTCAAAAATAGAGAAAGGATGAGGTTTTAAAAATTAATACAAAAAAGAGGGGCTTCCCTGGTGGCGCAGTGGTTAAGAATCCGCCTGCCAACTCAGGGGACACAGGTTCGAGCCCTGGTCCAGGATGATCCCACATGCCGCAAAGCAACTAAGCCCGTGCGCCACAACTACTGAGCCCGTGCTCTAGAGCCCTCCAGCCACAACTACTGAAGCCTGCATGCCTCAACTACTGAAGCCTGCGCGCCTAGAGCCCATGCTCCGCAACAAGAGAAGCCACCGCAATGAGAAGCCCGCGCACCGCAACGAAAGAGTAGCCCCCGCTCGCAACAACTAGAGAAAACCTGCACCCAGCAACGAAGACCCGATGCAGCCAAAAATAATTAATTTTAAAAAATTAATACAAAAAGAAAGCTAGTATTTTCCTCCTGTGTCCCAATGGATCACCACGCACCCCACACTCCAGAGGCTACCATACCCAGTCTCTGCCCTGCCAATAGTCAACTTTTTTATGCAGCCGCCAGCGTCTCAGAGCGCGGCGGGGGAGTAGCGCAGAATAAAAACAGGCATCAGATTGAGCCGCATGAGGCGCCACTCTGTAAAACACTCCGCCGTGTGCACTGTGAGGGCTGCAGCGACAAAGGGAAAGGGCCTGGGGTGTGCCCTGCCTGCAGAAGAACATGCAGACTCCCGGGCACCGGCTCCACTCTCATCCTGGCGAAGGCCTCCTCACCCCAAAGACCCTGTGCACCGGTCACCCGCTCTGCGAAGCTTCCCTCCACCCTGCACTCAAGGGTGGAGTCAGTGGCCATGCGAAGCGAGCCCAGCGCCACCTACCTCCTGCCGGAACTCCACCGCCTCCCGCCCGTCCTCCTCCTCAGTCTTCACCAGGGACATCTTGACCCAGGTGCGGAAGCCGCCCGAGAACTTCCAGCCGGAATAGGCGCTCTCGCAGGCCTGCATGAAGCCTACCCTGTCTGGGCTTGGAGGGCAGAGAAGAAAGGTCCACGTTAATCAGGCAGGATTCGAACGTGGCCAGGCTCAAACTCCAGCCCCTACGTCAAGCTGGTTTCTCTGCTGGTACCACCAGGATGCTCCCACTGCCCACTGCCCCCTTCCTCAAAGGCCGGCTTTTTGGCTTCCAGATGGAGGGGGAGCTGTCAGCTGCCTCAAGGCACGAGCACGGTCGCTGAGACTCCCGGCAGGAGAAGCCCTCCCCACTCCCACCCACCCACCCCCAGCATCTGCTCCCGGAGCAGCCGGCACCGCGTTCTGCAGACGCGCCCCCAGCGCCTCAGAGAAATCTGGGTTTCAGCAGCCCTGGGGTGCCCTCATTGGCCCTCAGCCTCCCTGAAGCCCCAGAGAAGGGAAGAGGCTTCCCCAGGAAGCTCTCAGCCAGGCAGGACACCACAACACCCACTCAGGATGGTGCAGACGTGGCAGGATCATAACGCGCACAGGCAGGTGGCAACCGCATGGCGGTACTGAGGACCCACACAAGGGGAGCAGAAAGGGGCTGGGCAGGCAGGGGACACGGCCAGCTTCAAGCAGGAAGGGAGAGGGAACTCTAGGTGGCAGAAGGTGCCGAGGAGGAGGCCCCGGGCTCCAAGCTGGGCAGGATTGGGGCGCTGGGGTGTGAACGGCGGTGGCAGCTCACGGCCTCGTCAGCTGGCGGAGCGGCCTCCTCTCTGCCCTAGCTGCCGCCCGGCTTCCTTGAAATGGAGCCCCAGGGCCACGCAGGACCTGGAGGGACTGAGTCACCCCCGCTCAGGCCTGTGCCGAAAGCGCTCCCACGGCCCACGACACGAGCACTCTGGGCCCCCGAGGTGGCACCACCCACGAACAGGACATTTCATCCTCCTGTTAGAAACGCGTGGCAAACAGGCACTGAGCCCTCACGCAGGGCTGGACCCAGTTCCAGGACACCGTGGGGAGCCAGGCCCAGGGCAGGAGCTGCCCTCCAGGGGGCTCACAAAACCCCGTCCTCGGCAGCCCCAGCCAGGAGCGGTGGGCCCCACCAACCTCCCTCCAGGACTCAACCAGCGCTGCGTTTCGGAACCCCCTACACCGGGCTCGCCTGACCTCGTGGAGAGGCCCTCCTCCAGGCCAGTGGCTCATCCACAGCCCTGCTTCCCTGCACCCTCTGCCCCAGCCTAGGGATGAGCACGGCCGGAATGAGAGAAGGAGTGTCGAGCAAGCCCGCCCTGAGCTCTAAAGGCCACCTTTGCAGGAACTCCTGGAAAGAAGAGAAGAGGAGGTAATCGATGGCGCTGAAGTCCTCGCTGCTCTGGTTCAGGCGGAACTGGAGGAAGACCAGCTCCCGCTTCTTCACCTCCCGGGGTCCCTGCACAATCAGGGCGGATTTCTGCGGAGACAAAGGCCAGAGTCTCAGCCGGGAGAGCCGCGTGGGTGGTCCTGACCTCGCCTTGGGCACACAGGGCTCCTCACCCCACCCCACGTCCAGGAACAGCGTCTGGACCAGGCCTGACGGCAACCTGTCCTCCCGCCACGAGGCTCACTGGCTGGCAGTGCTGGGGAAGCTCTTTATTTAGAAAGGGTACTAACTTCCATCTGGTATAGGTACAACTGTTTTTTTCCAGTTCGTCACTTTCCCATTAACTCTGCTTTAATGCCATTTGTTATATGAAGCTCTAAAGGTGATGTAGTGAAATCTGTCAATCTTCTTCACAGCTTCTAGATTTTGCTTGCTAAGGGAAACCAAAATTATATCAATATTCTCCTGTATTTCTTCATAGCACTTTTTAAAAAACTTTACATTTAGATACACATATGCCTGCCTTTCAGTTTTGTCTATGGTATGAAATAGGGATCTCACTCTCACTACCCAAACAGTGGGCAGACGCAGGTTTGACCCCTGAATGTTTACTCATTCTGGTATCTGACTGGGCAGGTTCCCTCCACATCACTCCCCACCCCCATCCCCAAAACCTGGCAGGGTTATTCCATATACATGCTCTATTTTTTAAAATAAATTTATTTTTATTTTTGGCTGCGTTGGGTCTTTGTGCTGCACACGGGCTTTCTCTAGTTGCAGCGAGCAGGGGCTACCCTTCATTGTGGTGCGCAGGCTTCTCACTGCAGTGGCTTCTCTTGTTGCAGAGCATGGGCTCCAGGCGTGCAGGCTTCAGCAGTTGTGGCTCGCGGCTCTAGAGCGCAGGCTCAGTAGTTGTGGCTCACGGGCTTAGTTGCTCCGCATCATGTGGGATCTTCCTGGACCAGGGCTCGAACCCATGCCCCTGCGTTGGCAGGCAGATTCTTGACCACTGCGCCACCAGGGAAATCCCCACATGCTCTTCTAAATGTACTTTAAAACCAGCTTGTTAAGTTCCATGAAAAAATTCAACTGGGACTTTTAACTGTGATGACACTGGATTTACAGATTAACTGGGGAGAAACATCTTTACATCTACTTTTATAAATACTCTACCGAGATTTGAAAAGAGTATTCTGACAGGTACAGTGTTACAACATGCACTTACTCTAAGTTTATTAATTGTGCCAATTCAATTCTCACTTCTTATCCTTACTACTTTCTGTCTGTTTGAACTGTGAATTTGAGAGAGGTGTTAGTAACACTCTAAGGTGATAGTACTTTTTATTTCTAACAGGTTTTGCCTGAGGAATACAAAGGGTATGCTGTTTTGCTGTTTTGCACATAAAAATTTATGACTGTTAAGTCTTAGTGGGGAGAAGTGGAGTTTGAACCTCTTGTCCACATAAACAGCCCTCTTTTAACCATTTGCATCTGGAATTCCATTTTAACTGACAGTAAAACTGCCACTCCACTTCTTCTGCAGCTGTCTTCTGCATTTTCCCAAGAGATCTCTGCCCATCTGTTTATTTTCAACCTTTCCATGACAGGTTAAGGGGCAGCAGAGAATGCTAACTGTCCCCAGTTTCCATTATCCACTTCCTCCTGCAGAACCAGTGCTGCTTCCCCAGTTGCAGATTTTAGCAGGATATAGTCGCCCACTGGAGGTGCATTTCTGGCCTCAGATGTGGCCATGGGACGAAGTTCCTGGAATGAGCACGAAAGTGACTCACAATCCCACGCCAGGCCCTTAGCGGGGAACTGCCCGCCCTCCACTGCTCACCTTCCCGAGATGGGGCAGTGCACACGCACGTGCTGGTGGGTCAGCACTGACCCCGAGGACCGAGACGGCGCCCGGGGATGGCAGAGCGACAGACAGAAGCCCTCACTGGCCATCCTGCGAGGCAGCACTGCCCGCACACACAGACGTCCCCCAAGAAGGAAACAGCCCTCTCTTATCTCAGCCGCTGTGTTTGTCTGGAGTGTTTGCTTTTGTACAGGAGCTTAGCCTGTACTCTGACCAACCTAAGTTGTTTTCCAGAACTGGAGTGCTGAGGGAACAACCGCCTGAAGATAAGGCATCACCTTCACATTTGGACACCGGGAATATGGCAGGCGGTGAGGAAACAGACATGGGTCCTACAGGCTGGAAAGGCGGTGACCCTAACTGCGCCAGAGCAAGGCATGCGGTAAAAACTAACGAGATTTAATTGAGGGTACAAGAGGTAGAGACTAGAAAATAAATGAGAATCTGAAGATTGATGAAGCAGGACCAGATGAGCCCCTTGGCTGGGATGCTTTCACGTGGACTCAACAGGATGTAAACAGCCACGTTTCTGCAGACATCTCACTGCAAACAAAGGGGCTGCGGGCAGCAGAAGGATAAGGACTGTTCAGCCTCCCAACCTATACAGCCCAAAGCCGCGGGGCCCCGGGTGGGCCTGTTTTCTAGTGTCCACTCCAGAGGACGGGCCCAGAGGATCACAGCCAAGGCAGGCTCTCCCAGTGGACAAGGCCAGGGCAATCCAGGACGTAGGAGTCTCTGCCGAGGTGCAGGCCCTGCCACCCGCCTCTGCCTTCCTCCCGGGGGCCGAGGCAGGACGCCTCACAGGTCCCACCCAAGGGGCTCCATCAGGCTTCGGGGGCGGCTATGCTTCCCGCTCTTCCCTTTCCCTCAGGAGCTCCACTGAGCCCCTCTGCTCCTCCTTCGCGGCTCTGCACTGTGTAGGGAGGGGACCTGGTACCCAGGGAGCGGGTTAGCTCTCTCTAGTTTGCGGCTGTGAATGGCAAGGAGCCCCAGTGGTGAAGACTGCCCATCACCCAGGGCTGGAGACAGGTAACTTCAGTCAACTTAAGTTTGCATGGAAATGACTCCCATTTTGTGCCCTTACTTTATGGTTTTCTATAATACTTAAACTATGTAACTATTATAACAGATAACACTGGCATGAACAGGTTTGGGACACAGGGCTCCTAGTTAGCGTACTACTCAATGGGGGAGCCGAGAGGAAAGACGGCCGGAGAGCCTGTACCTGCAGTGCCATCTAAGCACGCACGGGCATCCAGTCGGTACGCAGGGAACGGAGAGAGCGGGGAATCCAGACCGACAGCGTTTGTACTGTATTATCTAGCTCTTCATTAAAATTTTTAAAAGTTCTTTTCCTTTTCATTTAAATTAGCTTCCGCTTCCCTGGAGTCCTTTCTGTTTTTTCCTCTCCATCCTTTTATGTGGTTGGTTTCGTGTAAAAGTCTAGCGGCCCTTAATTCTCCATTCTTCTTTCTGAGTGAAGGGTTAGGCTGACTAGTACAGGTCTGGGCTGTGGGTTTCTTCCTAACAGGCCCTCTCCCAGGCTCGCCCTTGCCTGGGGCTGACGGTGAGGACGCTCAGAGGCGGCAAACGGAGAAGGCCAGCAGGCCAGGCGCTCTGCGTACTTCTCTTCTGGGAAAAGATTCCTTTCTGATGGCTCTCTCCTTCCATTGTGGACGTCCAATCTCAAGTTCTGCTCTGTTTCTCTCTGCTGGCCCAATGCCCAAGCAGGGAACCTCCCCTTAGCTTAGGTAGAGAATGGGCCCAGAGCCTTTTCCCCGGAGCAAACACTGTCCCCAGCAGCTCTGCGAGCCCCGGGGAGGGCTAAAAGCCTGGCAGGCAGTCCTGTAATTATTATCCTGACCTGCCCTACAGCAGCCCTGCTCTTTAATGTGCTGACACAGAGCCAGCAGTTGGAAGGAAAGCTTTCACCTCTACAGCAGTCCTCTCCAGCGTCTGTTTTAGGGCATGGGTTTTCTCTGATTCTGCTCCATCAATCTGACCCAGTGTGCTATTTATATTTTACACCAGTTCCTCAAAATTTCTGGTCCTCAGATGATACCCGTCCTTGGTTTGCAGGGCTGTTACTGATATTTTATCTTATTCTATTTTTTGCAGGAGTGGGAATCATTTCAGCAGGATTTTAGGAGGAGGTCTAGAACAAATATTAACGAAAAAGTCTTAGTGGGATTCTTTCATCTCAAGGCCCACCTGTAGTTCCTTATCACCCAAAGGAGCAGGTCCTTCTCCACAGCAGATACACATGCTTTCCTCATTTGGCCGGTACTTCTGTCCACAACTTCACCGCCCACCGCCCTTCTGGGGGCACCTGGCCCTCCAGAAACACCCACCTGTGGAATTTTGCTCAGAGGCACAAACAAACATGCTGTCTCCTCCCTTTATGCCTTGGTGCAGTTCCTCTGCCTAGAAAACCTTTCCTTCCTCTCTTTGAGCTGGAAAACTTACTCAGCCCTGTTCAATCCTTTTGGAAACAAGGATATGGGATGAAAAGGAGAAGATGTAAATATATACGAAATTCCTTCCCTGCCTCCAGAACCCTGTGCAGACGCTGTTCCCGGCCACCGCCCACTCCCCAGCTGAGCGGAGCCGTGGGTGACGGCAGGGCGGGGGTCCTTGTTCCCGGACCAGTGCTCCTTCTTACACCGGCAGAGTTATTCCAAAATATGGATGCCTAGGTCCCGCCCCCAGGAACAGTGATTCAGGTGGGCCCACATGGAACCCAGAATCTTTGCTTTCGGAAGGGATCCTGGCAATTCTGTCGGGCAGTCAGCTATGGGACCCACTTGGCTGTGTCACACCGGCCCCACTCTGCAGCCTGCCACCCTTCCATCCAGGACAGGATCTTATCACTTTGTCGGGAATCCCGGAGGGTCACTCAGAGGAGGCCGAACGCCCCACTGCCCTCCCTGAAAGCAGGTGAGCCAGCCGCGGCCAGACTCCACTTAGGAGTGTTTGCCAGGGGCCGAGGGCCCGCACCGATGTGGGGAGGGGGGAGGCCACCTGGCAGAAAGAAGACGGGTTCCCAGGGTGCGAGGCCAACGGAGCACGCTGCCCAGACCCAGCTCGGGGAGACGAGAGTTACCAGGGTCTGATTGGAGAAGGGGTCCGTGTAGTTGATCGTCTGGGTGGTGCAGTTCATGTCTCCTGGCTGGCCGGGGCTCTTCAGAGGTGGAATGACCTCGTAATGGTGCTTACAGCTGAGCAGCTGGGCCTGACCAGGGTACAGGGCAATGCCTGGGGGACAAGCAGGGAAAAGTGAACGGTCACAGTCCCTCACCACACCCCTAAAATCATGTCACATATATTTTTTCACACCCGCCAACCACCTAAGTTCAGGACTCCCTGGGTGACTGCAGACGAGGGAGAAGAAAAGTGTCACAGAGGATGGGGAGCTACACACCCTGCCCTCAGAGAGCCCTGCTCTAATGGAGGAGACAACTGCCCCCTCGGTAAGCCGCTCCCGGCCGGGGATACAGCCTCCCCAGTGCCTGCACCAAAACCCGCCCCGCTTCAGAACCCTGCTCCACACCCTCCAAGGAGGCCTCCGAGACCAAGCCGGGCACTGCCAGGCCCCCCGCACCGCCGCCCACCTGCAGACTCACTGGGCAGCCCTCGGCTGTGGGACTCCCCAGGTCTCATTCCGTCTCGCATCTCCTGCCCAGACTGGGAGTTCCAAGTGTGCAAGTCGCGGCCCCAAATCCCTCCCCCTCCCGCAGCCAAGGCACCTCGTTCAAAGCTCTAAGGACAGCAGCTGTTCTAACCTCAATAGTAGAAACACTGAGAGCAGCACGTGGCCCCAGACACAGGCAGAGTCAGACCAAGAGACCAGACAGAGAGTAAAACCCACACATAAAGAGACAAAAGCAGACAGAGAAGAGGAACAATCACGAAACAGGCAAAGACAGGCAAGCGCACTGGGACCAGCACACCTGTCAAGAAGCCCCAGGCAGAGGGGACCTGAGACTCCGGCTCTGCCCTGTGAACAGGCCATCCGAGGGTCACTCGGGGGCATCCTGTGGGCAGAGCCTGAGCTCACAGAGCTCACACCTCCCGGTCCACTCCACGCTGCCAGAGCCCAGTGCCAGCCCCACTGCCCCGGAGCAGACAGCCCGCTCTACGGCAGAGACAGCCCCTCGCAGGGACAGGAGAGGTACGGATGATGTGGCCTGGGAGCCCCTCTCCAGGCAGGGCCCTGCCCACCTCTGGATGGCCTCGCCTCCCTGCCACCTGTAACTCCCACTTCTCCGCATCACTGGCCTCTGGCTCCAGCCAGGCTAGACTCATCCTCTCCAGAGAAGCCCTCTGCCTCCCTACGCTCACCTTTGCTCCTGTAGACCCCCCTCCCAGAGAAACTGTCTTCCATTTACCAAAGCCCAGCTCATATCCTGCCACTGAGCATAAGCATTCCTTGCCCACCCCAGTCCTGCAGCGACCACTCCAGGCTCGGCCCACCTCCCTCCTTTGCACGTGACACTCTGCTGGGTACCAGCTCTTGGGGTGCATAACCCACACCTAGACTGTGCTCGGACTCCTCTGCCCTGCCCGTGGTGCCCAGCAGGACGCCAGGAGTGCAACGGCAGCTCAGGGAGTATTTGCAAGTCGATGCCCCAGGCCTGGGCCTGATGTCTGCCTGGTGCAGGCTCTACCTGGGGCGTCGTAGCGATCCACCTCCTTGTAAGACACCGACATGACAGGGTGCTTGAGTTTCTCACGGAAGTCCGTGATGGTCTGGTAGACCAGGAAGACGGCCACGGCCATGAGCAGCAGGTAGATGAAGATGAGCAGCACGGAGAAGACGTTCTTCAGGCAGGCCTTGCTAAAGCGTATGCTGCTGCAGGCGGACTCGCTGTCCAGGGCTGAAGGACAATGACACACACGTGAGCCAGAGGAGGTGGGCAACCTCCAGGCCCACGACCTGCTTTACCAACCTCCCCACCTCAGCCCTCACATCCGAATCACAACACGCGGCCCCTGTCAACATTCACCACACACCTGCTCTGCCAGGAGGGGGACCCTGAGCTGAAGGAGGCGCCCCTGTAGAGGGACAGACAGTTACAACCCAGCAAGGGAGCCGGCCCCAGCCTACCTCTCTGGCCCCATCCCCTGACCACTCCACTCCCCCAGGACCAGCTGTACTAAACAACTGTTCCCAGTGTGCCCTCCTCAGCCCTGGAGCCCCTCACACCCCAAGCCTGGCCTGAGGCACTGCTCCTGCAGACTCCTAACTCATCCTTCAGGGTTCAGTTTAGAAAGGCATTTCCTCAAGGAAGCCTTCCCTGACCCCATAACTTGATTTGGGCACCCCTTCCTCAGTGCTCCCAGGGCACCCTATGTCCACTGTCATCACTCTGCAATGCTACTGTCTACATGTCTTTTTATCCCCCTAGGCTGTGAGCTCCACGAGGGCAGAGACAGGGCCAGTCTTGTCCATACTGAACCCCTAGCCCTTCACGCTGTACCTGGAATAGAGCAGGCATTCTGCAATTAGACGGTAAATGACTGAACGTGTCCCGATGCCAGCCCCTTCCCAAAAGTCCTATGTTGAAGCCCTAACCCCCAATGTGACAATATTTGGAGACAGGGCAGTTAAGGAGATAATTGGGTTAAACAAGGTCATAAGGATGGGCCCTAATCCAATAGGACTAGTATCCTTATAAGAAGAGCGAGAGCCCAATGGCATTTTTCACAGAACTAGAACAAAAAATTTTTTGATTTATGCAGAAACACGAAACACCCTGAAAGCCACAACAATCTTGAGAAAGAAGAATGGAGCTAGAGGGATCATGCTCCCTGACTTCAGACTACACTGCAAAGCTACAGTCATCAAAACAGTATGGTAGAGGCACAAAAACAGAAATACAGATCAATGGAACAGGATAGAAAGCCCAGAAATAAACCCACACACTCATGGTCACCTAATCTATGACGAAGGTGGTAAGAATACACAATGGAGAAAAGACAGTCTCTTCAATAAGTGATGCTGTGAAAACTGGACAGCTACATGTAAAAGAATGAAATTAGAATATTCTCTAACACCATACACAAAAATAAACTCAAAGTGGATTAAAGACCCAAATGTAAGACTGGATACTATAAAACTCCTAGAGGAAAACATAGGCAGAACACTCCTGGACATAAATTACAGCAATATTTTTTCTGAACCATCTCCTAGAGTAATGGAAATTAAAAAAAAAAAAATGGGACCCAATTAAACTAAAAAGCTTTTGCACAACAAAGGAAACTATAAACAAAATGAAAAAACAACCTATGGTCTGGGAGAAAATATTTGCAAACTATGTGACTGACAAGGGATTAATTCCCAAAATATACAAACAGGCCATACAGCTTAATATCCAAAAAACAAACAACCCAATAAAAAATGGGCAGAAGACCTAAAGAGACATTTCTCCAAAGAAGACATACAGATGGCCAAAAGGCACATGAAAAGATGCTCAATATCGCTAATCATTAGAGAAATGCAAATCAAAACTCCAGTGAGGTTACCACTTCACACCAGTCAGAATGGCCATCATTAAAAAGTCTACAAATAATAAATGCTGGAGAGGGTGTAGAGAAAAGGGATCCTTCCTACCCTATTGGTAGGAAGGTAAATAGGTGCAGCCACTATGGAGAACAGTATGGAGGTTCCTTAAAAAACTAAAAATAGAATTACCATATCATCCTGCAATTCCACTCCTGGGCATATATCTGGAGAAAACTCTAATTCGAAAAGATATATGCATCCCAATGTTCACAGCAGCACTATTTACAATAGCCAAGACATGGAAGCAACCTAAGTCTCCAATCAATAGATGAATGGATAAAGAAGATGTGATGTGTATATATATATATATATATATATATATATATGCACACAGTGGAATACTACGCAGCCATAAAGAAGAAATAATGCCATCTGCAGTAACATGAATGAATCTAGAGATTATCATATTAAGTAAATCAGAGAAAGACAAATATCATGGGATATCACTTATATGTGGAATCTAAAAAAAAGATACAAATGAACTTATTTACAAAACAGAAATAGAGCCACAGACACATAAAACAAACTTAGGTTACCAAAGGGGATACTGGAGGGGGTGTGGGGTGAGATAAACTAGAAGTTTGGGATTAACATATACACACTACTATATATAAAATAGGTAAACAACAAGGACCTACTGTGTAGCACAGGGAACTATACTCAATATTTTGTAATAATGGAAAAGAATCTGAAAAAGCGTAAATAACCATATATATATAAAACTGAATCGCTCTGCTGTACACTCGAAACTAACACAACATTGTAAATTAACTATATTCCACCCCCCCCCCCAAAAAAAGAAGAGGGAGAAACACCAATGATGCATACACACAGAGAAAAAGTCACATGAGGGGGTGACAGTGGACAGAGTTCAAGGATGGCAGAGCAGTCAGAGAAAGTTAGGGGGAAACCTGAAAGGGAGGGAGCCACATAGGGTAGTCAACTCCCAAATCTGCAAATGAAATATGCTCAACTTCTTGACTGGAGACACCAGGAGGGCCAGCAAAAAAGCAGCAGGTGGAAACCAAAAGATCTGAGTGGAGATTTCAGCTGCTGCTAATGCAAGGAACATAGATTAGAACTTGAGTCTCGTCATTTTAACTACCTGCTAAGACAAAACTTCTTCAGAGGATCATAAGAGAATCCAGAACCTCTATAACGTGTCATTAATAGCATCTAGTGTTCAATTAAAAAATCACCAGACATGCACAAAAACAAGGAAAAAAGCAGTATATAGAAACCAATGCCAAGATGACCCCAAATGTTGCGATTGGCAGACAGGAGTTTTACAGCACTTTAAGGATTTAAAAGAAAATGTAAGGATAAGGAATGAACAGAGGGGAAATAGAGAATCTGAAACTGCAGAAAAGAACCAATGGGAATTCTAGAGCTGAAAAGAAAAATAAATAAAATGAAAAACTCACAGCATAGTCTTTAACAGCAAAAGTTGACAAGGAAAAAAAGCCAGTGTAGTTGAAGTTAAATGAACAGAAATTATCCAATCTAAAAAAAAAAAAAAGATTGAAGAAAAAGACTAACAGATCCTAGACAACTGTGGGACAATATCTAGCAGTCTAACAACATGTAACTGAAGGGAGAAAATGGATCACAAAAAATATTTGAAAAACTAATGGCCCAAACTTCCCAAAACTGGAGAAAAAAACATCAATTTATAGATCCAAGAAGCTCAACACATGCCAAGCAGGATAAATAAGAAAACCAATCCTACACAAATCATAGTCAAACAGCCAATGCAAAGGTAAGAGAAAAATCTTGAAAGCAGCCAGGAAAAAAAAAACGCATATTACATACAGGAAATTATATCTAATGATAGGTTAACTTTTGATCATAAGTAATGAAGGTCAAAAGACAATGGAACATCTTTAAAGTACTGAAAGAAAAAAATTCTCTCAACTGAGAATTTTAAAATTCCAGCAAAACTAACCTTCAAAAATGAAGGGGATAAGGTTATTTTCAAACACAAAAGCTGAGAGAATTCATCACCAATAGACTTGCATTACAATGCACGCTGAAGAAAATTCTGAAATGACACTAGATGGTAACACTTAGATGTATAGGAAGGAATAAAGATCCCTGGAAATGTTAAATAGGTAGGTAAATATAAAAAGCTATTTACATATTTTTAAAATTTTAGGCTCTCTAAAGCAAAAATTATACAACAATACTGTAAGGTTTTCTAACTTTTGGGAAAGAAGGAACAGAGAAACAACATATAAGACAAATAGAAAACAGCAAAATGGTAGAACCAAATGCAACCATATCAATAATTACTGTAAATGTAAATGGACTAAACACTCCAATTAAAAGGCAGAGACTGTCAGCCTGGATTAAAAACTAGATCCAACCAGATGATGTCTATAAGAGATGGACTCTAAATACAAAGACAGAAGAGTATTTGCTCATAATTATTTCATTTTCTTTTATTTAAAAGCACAAAAGCAAGAGGAGCACAGAAATTTTTTTTTTTTTGGCAGTACGCGGGCCTCTCATTGCCATGACCTCTCCCGCCGCGGAGCACAGGCTCCGGACACGCAGGCCCAGCGGCCACGGCTCACGGGCCCAGCCACTCCGCAGCACGCAGGATCCTCCCGGATCAGGGCACAAACCCACATCCCCTGCATCGGCAGGCAGACTCCCAACCACTGTGCCACCAGGGAAGCCCAAGCACAGAAATTTTAAATGTCCTAGGTTGACAGAGAGAAGGAAATCATTCATTCTTTACTTCTACAAACATACATCAAGCATCAACTCTACATGCAACACTTTGTACTAGGGGCTTCAGGGAGATACCAAGAGAGAAGGATTGATGGTTTGTGCTACAAGTGCTACAGGATTCAGAAGGATGTGAAGATGTAAAATGTAAGATTTCCTTTTCTTGGAGGGCTTAATGGGGAGTGCAGGGCTAAGGGCAGAGATCAGCAAAGGCTTTGTGGAGGAGGTTGCATTAGCCCTGTCCCTAAAGCACCAGGAGGATTTTGAGGAAGAAATAATTTGGTGTTCATTATTCATTTGTTTTGCGAACTGAAAGACCAGATATCTAGGCCAGTGGTAGAGTAAGAGCTTGGTCTCCAGCCCCAGCTCTGCTACTAAATATAACTACTCTGTGACCCAGGACAGTTACTTAATGCTCCTAAGGCTAACTTTCTTCATGTGAAAAGGAAATAATCATTTCAAATGAGAGATTGTTGTAAAATGCACTATAGAGTGCCTGCTCAATGAATTACTGTTATTGGAGACCCAGAACGTACCCACTACTCCTCAAAAAATGAAGCCCTCAATGATGAAGATAACAAAGATGAAGAGCATGGAATGACAATCTCATAATAATTAACTAGAAAAAATATACGCTGAAGATAAAATGGAGGTGGGGCAGAATACAGTGTCTTTCATATAGTAGTCATGTAATGTTTCCATGTCTGTTAAATGAATGAATAACCCAAATAACAGATGAACTAAGTCTTACAATGCTTACTAGCTACCCTGAATTGGTCAGAGAATACTAGTGTATTTCAGGCACATAAAAGAAATTATCCAATCTAAAAAAACCAACTGGTGTGCCTTATTATTTCTGGTAAAATAGTTTAGAAAATTCTTACTTTACAGGAATGGCAATTCCCAGAAGTGTCTGTGTGGTTCCTTCAGGCTGTGAAGAACAGGTTACTGCTGACAATGGCTGTTTACTCTAAGAGGAACCAGGAAGCCCCAAGGAAATCCCTTGGGTAGCTGAGAGTGAAGCCAAGGTACAAAGCAGCTCTAGTTCTCCAAAAGGAATTAAAGCAATTCACTTTTTCAACTTCCTTTGTCTCTGATTCTACTTTGGCTGCTTATTGTTTAGTAGGTCCCTAGTGGGACTGTGTCAATTTCTGCACCCTCACAGCTCTGCCACCTGCCTTCCCGCTGTGTTCCTCTCATGACCCTGCTCCACTTTACTCCTGAAGTCCCTCTCTCTGAGTTTTGCATGCAGACCCCCTCCTGGAGAGTATCCTGTATAGGGTACCCCATTAGGCACATCACAAGACACTGCCCTTCTCCACACCCAGCCTGTAGATGGCTTCCCTTAGCTCTGGTGCTGATTCCTGATCAGTCACATGTAGCTTGGCTGCAGGGCCACAGGACCCAAAGTACAGTGGTTTGTAAACAGGGACCTGCCCATAGCTGTTTTGCTTGGAAGGCACTCCCAGCCCCCATGGTCCATGTGAGACCACAGGTTCACTTCAAAACATGGCAGGTGGGCTGTTGTGAAGATGGCAGAAGAGTAAGACGCGGAGATCACCTTCCTCCCCACAGATACATCAGAAATACATCTACATGTGGAACAACTCCTATAGAACACCTACTGAAGGCTGGCAGAAGACCTCAGACCTCCCAAAAGGCAAGAAACTCCCTACGTACCTGGGTAGGGCAAAAGAAAAAACAGAGACAAAAGAATAGGGACGGGACCTGCACCAGTGGGAGGGAGCTGTGAAGGAGGAAAGGTTTCCACACACTAGGAAGCCCCTTCGCCGGCGGAGACTGCGGGTGGCAGACAGGGGAACTTCGGAGCCGCGGAGGAGAGCACAGCAACAGGGGTGCGGAGGGCAAAGCGGGGAGATTCCCGCACAGAGGATCGGTACCGACCGGCACTCACCAGCACGAGAGGCCTGTCTGCTCACTCGCCGGGGCGGGTGGGACTGCGAGCTGAGGCTCGGGCTTTGGTCGGAGCGCAGGGAGAGGACTGGGGTTGGCTGCGTGAACACAGCCTGAAGGGGATTGTGCACCACGGCTAGCCGGGAGGGAGTCCGGGAAAAGGCCTAGAGCTGCCGAAGAGGCAAGAGACTTTTTCTTCCCTCTTTGTTTCCTGGTGCGCGAGGAGAGGGGATTAAGCGCTGCTTGAAAGAACGCCAGAGACGGGCGCGAGCTGCGGCTAAAAGCGCGGACCCCAGAGACGGGCATGAGACGCTAAGGCTGCTGCTGCCGCCACCAAGCAGCCTGTGTGTGAGCACAGGTCACTATACACACCCCTCTTCCGGGGAGCCTGTGCAGCCCGCCACTGCCAGGGTCCCGGGATCCAGGGACAACTTCCCCAGGAGAACACACGGCGCACCTCAGGCTGGTGCAACGTCACGCCGGCCTCCGCCGCCGCAGGCTCGCCCCGCAACCTGCGCCCCTCCCTCCCCCCCGGCCTGAGTGAGCCAGAGCCCCCGAAACAGCGGCTCCTTTAACCCCGTCCTGTCTGAGCGAAGAACAGACGCCTTCCAGCGACCTACACGCAGAGGTGGGGCCAAATCCAAAGCTGAGCCCCTGGGGGCTGTGAGAACAAAGAAGAGAAAGGGAAATCTCTCCCAGCGGCCTCAGAAGCAGCGGATTAAAGCTCCACAGTCAACTTGATGTACCCTGCATCTGCGGAATACATGAATAGACAACGAATCATCCCAAATTGAGGAGGTGGACTTTGAGAGCAAGATTTATGATTTTTTCCCCTTTTCGTCTTTTTGTGAGTGTGTATGTGTATGCTTCTGTGTGAGGTTTTGTCTGTATAGCTTTGCTTCCAACATTTGTCCTAAGGTTCTATCCGTCCGTTTTTTTCTTAATAATTATTTTTTAATTTAATAACTTTACTTTATTTTACTTTATCTTCTTTCTTTTTTCCTTCCTTCCCTCCTTCCTTCCTTCATTCCTTCCTCCTACCCTCCCTCCCTCCTTTCTTTCTTTCTTTCTTCCTTCCTTCCTTCCCATCTTTCTTTCTTTCTTCCTACTTCTACTAATTCTTTCTCTCTACTTTTTCTCCCTTTTATTCTGAGCCGTGTGGATGAAAGGCTCTTGGTGCTGCAGCCAGGAGTCAGTGCTGTGGCTCTGAGGTGGAAGAGCCAACTTCAGGACAACAAGAGACCTCCCAGCTCCACATAATATCAAAAGGCGAAAATCTCCCAGAGATCTCCATCTCAACACCAGCACCCAGCTTCACTCAACGACCAGCAAGCTACAGTGCTGGACACCCTATGCCGAACAACTAGCAAAACAGGAACACAACCCCACCCATTAGCAGAGAGGCTGCCTAAAATAATAATAAGTACACAGACACCCCAAAACACACCACCAGACGTGGACCTGCCCACCAGAAAGACAAGATCCAGCCTCATCCACCAGAACACAGGCACTAGTCCCCTCCACCAGAAAGCCTACACAACCCACTGAACCAAACTTAGCCACTGGGGACAGACACCAAAAACAATAGGAACTAAGAACCTGCAGCCTGCAAGAAGGAGACCCCAAACACAGTAAGATAAGCAAAATGAGAAGACAGAAAAACACACAGCAGATGCAGGAGCAAGATGAAAACCCACCAGACCTAACAAATGAAGAGGAAATAGGCAGTCTACCTGAAAAAGAATTCAGAACAATGATAGTAAAGATGATCCAAAATCTTGGAAATAGAATAGACAAAATGCAAGAAACATTTAACAAGGACCTAGAAGAACTAAACATGAAACAAACAGTGATGAACAACACAATAAATGAAAAGAAAAATACTCTAGATGGGATCAATAGCAGAATAACTGAGGCAGAAGAACGGATGAGTGACCTGGAAGACAAAATAGTGGAAATAACTACTGCAGAGCAGAATAAAGAAAAAAGAATGAAAAGAACTGAGGACAGTCGCAGAGACCTCTGGGACAACATTAAACACACCAACATTCAATTTTCTCTTCTTCCAGAAGAAGAAGAGAAAAAGAAAGGGTCTGAGAATATATTTGAAGAGATTATAGTTGAAAACTTCCCTAATATGGGAAAGGAAATAGTTAATCAAGTCCAGGAAGCACAGAGAGTCCCATACAGGATAAATCCAAGGAGAAATACGCCAAGACACATATTACTCAAACTGTCAAAAATTAAATACAAAGAAAGCATATTAAAAGCAGCAAGGGAAAAACAACAAATAACACACAAGGGAATCCCCATAAGGTTAACAGCTGATCTCTCAGCAGAAACTCTGCAAGCCAGAAGGGAGTAGCAGGACATACTGAAAGTGATGAAGGAGAAAAACCTGCACCCAAGACTACTCTACCCAGCAAGGATCTCATTCAGATTTGATGGAGAAATTAAAACCTTTACAGACAAGCAAAAGCTGAGAGAGTTCAGCACCACCAAACCAGCTTTACAACAAATGCTAAAGGAACTTCTCTAGGCAAGAAACACAAGAGAAGGAAAAGACCTACAATAACGAACTCAAAACAATTTAGAAAATGGGACTAGGAACATACATATCGATAATTACCTTAAATGTAAATGGACTAAATGCTCCCACCAAAAGACACAGATTGGTTGAACGGATACAAAAACAAGACCCATATATATGCTGTCTACAAGAGACCCACTTCAGACCTAGAGACACATACAGACTGAAAGTAAGGGGATGGAAAAAGATATTCCATGCAAATGGAAACCAAAAGAAAGCTGGAGTAGCAATTCTCATATCAGACAAAATAGACTTTAAAATAAAGACTATTACAAGAGACAAAGAAGGACACTACATAATGATCAAGGGATTGATCCAAGAAGAAGATATAACAATTGTAAATATCTGTGCACCCAACATAGGAGCACCTCAATACGTAAGGCAAATACTAACAGCCATAAAAGGGGAAATCGACAGTAACACATTCATAGTAGGGGACTTTGACACCCCACTTTCACCCATGGACAGATCATCCAAAATGAAAATAAATAAGGAAACACAAGCTTTAAATGATACATTAAACAAGATGGACTTAATTGATATTTATAGGACACTCCATCCAAAAACAACAGAATACACATTTTTCTCAAGTGCTCATGGAACATTCTCCAGGATAGATCATATCTTGGGTCAAAAATCAAGCCTTGGCAAATTTAAGAAAATTGAAATTGTATCAAGTATCTTTTCCGACCACAACGCCATAAGACTAGATATCAATTACAGGAAAAGATCTGTAAAAAATACAAAAACATGGAGGCTAAACAATACACTACTTAATAACGAAGTGATCACTGAAGATATCAGAGAGGAAATAAAAAAATACCTAGAAACAAATGACAATGGAGACACAACGACCCAAAACCTACGGGATGCAGCAAAAGCAGTTCTAAGAGGGAAGTTTATAGCAATACAAGCCCACCTTAAGAAACAGGAAACATCTCAAATAAATAACCTAACCTTGCACCTAAAGCAATTAGAGAAAGAAGAACAAAAAAACCCCGAAGTTAGCAAAAGGAAAGAAATCATAAAAATCAGATCAGAAATAAATGAAAAAGAAATGAAGGAAACAATAGCAAAGATCAATAAAACTAAAAGCCGGTTCTTTGAGAAGATAAACAAAATAGATAAACCATTAGCCAGACTCATTAAGAAAAAAAGGGAGAAGACTCAAATCAATAGAATTAGAAATGAAAAAGGAGAAGTAACAACTGACACTGCAGAAATACAAAAGATCATGAGAGATTACTACAAGAAACTCTATGCCAATAAAATGGATAACATGGAAAAAATGGACAAATTTTTAGAAATGCACAACCTGCCAAGACTGAATCAGAGAAATAGAAAATCTGAACAGATCAATCACAAGCACTGAAATTGAAACTGTGATTAAAAATCTTCCAACAAACAAAAGCCCAGGACCAGATGGCTTCACAGGCGAACACTCCAATAAAGATTTTAAAAAAAATAAGAAAGAAAGAAAAAAAACCCAAATCTTCCAACAAACAAAAGCCCAGGACCAGATGGCTTCACAGGCGAATTCCATCAAATATTTAGAGAAGAGCTAACACCTATCCTTCTCAAACTCTTCCAAAATATAGCAGAGGGAGGAACACTCCCAAATTCATTCTACGAGGCCACCATCACCTTGATACCAAAACCAGACAAGGATGTCACAAAGAAAGAAAACTACCGGCCAATATCACTGATGAACATAGATGCAAAAATCCTCAACAAAGTACTAGCAAACAGAATCCAACAGCACATTAAAAGGATCATACACCATGATCAAGTGGGATTTATTCCAGGAATGCAAGGATTCTTCAATATACGCAAATCAATCAATGTGATAAACCACATTAACAAACTGAAGGAGAAAAACCATATGATCATCTCAATAGATGCAGAGAAAGCTTTTAACAAAATTCAACACCCATTTATGATAAAAACCCTGCAGAAAGTAGGCATAGAGGGAACTTTCCTCAACATAATAAAGGCCATATATGACAAACTCACAGCCAACATCATCCTCAATGGTGAAAAACTGAAAGCATTTCCACTAAGATCAGGAACAAGACAAGGTTGCCCACTCTCACCACTCTTATTCAATACAGTTTTGGAAGTTTTAGCCACAGCAATCAGAGAAGAAAAGGAAATAAAAGGAATCGAAATTGGAAAAGAAGTAAAGCTGTCACTGTTTGCAGATGACATGATACTATACATAGAGAACCCTAAAGATGCTACCAGAAAACTACTAGAGCTAATCAATGAATTTGGTAAAGTTGCAGGATACAAAACTAATGCACAGAAATCTCTTGCATTCCTATACACTAATGATGAAAAATCTGAAAGTAAAATCAAGAAAACACTCCCATTTACCATTGCAACAAAAAGAATAAAATATCTAGGAATAAACCTACCTAAGGAGACAAAACACTTGTATGCAGAAAATTATAAGACACTGATGAAAGAAATTAAAGATGATACAAATAGATGGAGAGATATACCATGTTCTTGGATTGGAAGAATCAACATTGTGAAAATGTCTCTACTACCCAAAGCAATCTACAGATTCAATGCAATCCCTATCAAACTACCACTGGCATTTTTCACAGAACTAGAACAAAAAATTTCACAATTTGTATGGAAACACGAAAGACCCCGAATAGCCAAAGCAATCTTGAGAATGAAAAACGGAGCTGGAGGAATCAGGCTCCCTGACTTCAGACTATACTACAAGGCTACAGTAATCAAGACAGAATGGTACTGGCACAAAAACAGAAAGATAGATGAATGGAACAGGATAGAAAGCCCAGAGATAAACCCACGCACATACGGTCACCTTATCTTTGATAAAGGAGGCAGGAATGTATGGTGGAGAAAGGACAGCCTCTTCAATGAGTGGTGCTGGGAAAACTGGACAGCTACATGTAAAAGTATGAAATTAGATCACTCCCTAACACCATACACAAAAATAAGCTCAAAATGGATTAAAGACCTAAATGTAAGGCCAGAAACTATCAAACTCTTAGAGGAAAACATAGGCAGAATACTCTATGACATAAATCACAGCAAGATCCTTTTTGACCCACCTCCTAGAGAAATGGAAATAAAAACAAAAATAAACAAATGGGACCTCATGAAACTTCAAAGCTTTTGCACAGCAAAAGAAACCATAAACAAAACCAAAAGACAACCCTCAGAATGGGAGAAAATATTTGCAAATGAAGCAACTGACAAAGGATTAATTTCCAAAATTTACAAGCAGCTCATGCAGCTCATTAACAAAAAAAAGAAACAACCCAATCCAAAAATGGGCAGAAGATCTAAACAGACATTTCTCCAAAGAAGATAGACAGACTGCCAACAAACACATGAAAGAATGCTTAACATCATTAATCATTAGGGAAATGCAAATCAAAACTACAATGAGATATCATCTCACACCAGTCAGAATGGCCATCATCAAAAAATCTAGAAACAATAAATGCTGGAGAGGGTGTGGAGAAAAGGGAACACTCTTGCCCTGCTGGTGGGAATGTGAATTGGTTCAGCCGCTATGGAGAACAGTATGGAGGTTTCTTAAAAAACTACAAATAGAACTACCATACGACCCAGCAATCCCACTACTGGGCATATACCCTGAGAAAACCATAATTCAAAAAGAGTCATGTACCAAAATGTTCATTGCAGCTCTATTTACAATAGCCCGGAGATGGAAACAACCTAAGTGCCCATCATCAGATGAATGGATAAAGAAGATGTGGCACATATATACAATGGAATATTACTCAGCCATAAAAAGAAATGAAATTGAGCTATTTGTAATGAGGTGGATAGACCTAGAGTCTGTCATACAGAGTGAAGTAAGTCAGAAAGAGAAAGACAAATACCGTATGCTAACACATATATATGGAATTTAAGAAGAAAAAAAAATGTCATGAAGAACCTAGGAGTAAGACGGGAATAAAGACACAGACCTACTGGAGAACGGACTTGAGGATATGGGGAGGGGGAAGGGTGAGCTGTGACAGGGCGAGAGAGAGGCATGGACATATACACACTAACAAACGTAAGGTAGATAGCTAGTGGGAAGCAGCCGCATGGCACAGGGATATCGGCTCGGTGCTTTGTGACCGACTGGAAGGGTGGGATAGGGAGGGTGGGAGGGAGGGAGACGCAAGAGGGAAGAGATATGGGAACATATGCATATGTATAACTGATTCACTTTGTTATAAAGCAGAAACTAACACACCATTGTAAAGCAATTATACCCCAATAAAGATGTTAAAAGAAAAACATGGCAGGTAAAAGCACATTCACTGTCATGAGCTGCTCATAACTGCAGTGGCAACAGGTTTCAGGTTGCTACATTCTGAGGGGGATTGAAAAGATCACAAGATAAAAGTGAAGGACTGAATTGGTGTGTAACGTCTGAACAGAATTTTTAAGAGTTGGTAGGGACCTGAAAGGGTATCTGGTCCAACCCCATTCCTTGTGCAGTGATCCTGGTCCCACAGTCAACACCTGGCACAGAATGAGGGTCCTAGAGTCCTGACTCCTAGCGCATGCTCTTCCGCTACACGACAGTAAACATCAGTCCTTAAGATTCAGTTACTAATGACGATAAAAGAAGATCTGATTGAAAAAACATAACCTCAAAACAAGCAGAACATTTTTAAGGTAAACTGCATATTACGTCTAGGCTGTACAACATGATGAACAATGACAGGCATCTGTGGGCAGGTGTCTCCGCTATCACAGCCAGAACATGATTTGAAATGTTCTGCCTTCATGGTGCCTTTGGGTAGGGAAAGAGGTGACTTTCTCCCTACTTATTCTCGAAACTTCAAAAAACAAACTAATTTAAGGCAAAAAGGCAAAAAGTTTAAGGCAAAAAACTAATTTAACAGAAAGGTCACATGACAACTGCACCATCTGTATTTGTTTGGCAGGGGTACCTGGACAAATTACTCTCGTGGGAACACGGGCCCAGAGTCTCTTCTGTTTCATTCACAGAAGCCAGGTTTAGCCTCTTCACAGGCCCTTCACTGATCCACAAATTGGCATGTAACGTAAATAAAACACTGTAGAATTGTTTATCATCCACACGTGCTATACGTGACACTCCGATTCTAAAAGTAGACACCGTTTCATTTTACCATTCTTTTAGACGGGTGCTGGATATCTGAGAAAATGTCCCACACACTCTGCAGTCAGAAAAACCAAACTCTGGCTTTTTTTGTGGCAAGCAGGATGAATGTATTTTAAAAGTATACATCCTTTATATATATATGCAAAGTCACAGTAGTAGAAGAGAAAAATAATGCACAAGATTTTCTTGGGAAAGGTAATTTATGAGTTTTGTAAAACCCATGACAGAATTGCTTCAAAAACCCAAACTTGCCCCAGAATGTAAGTCAGGCCATTAAGAGGATATGCAAAACATTGTGGGACCTTTATTTACAGGAAAGGAAACTGGCTGACTACCGCAACCCTGCAAGACTCTACCTTGCAGAGAGCACTGGGCTAAGATGCATTCAGATTGTGAAGAAGAAATGACTTCTTTATCTCTTTTTCTTTTTAGTGATGTGGTGGGTTTGTTGTTTTAATTTTGTTTTGGTTTTTCTGTGAGATATAATTTACCTACCATAAAATTTACCTTTTTAAAGTGAATATATTTTGTAGTTTTTAAAATATTCACAAGGTGTATAACCATAACCACTAATTACAGAATGTTGTCATTACCCAAAAAGAAACTCCACACCCATTAGCAGTCACTCCACCTTTCTCCTGGTCCCTGGTAACCAATAATCTATTGGGTCGGCCAAAAGTTTCATTCACTTTTTCCATAAGATGGCTCTGGTAGCACTTAGTTGTCCTTAACTTTGTTCAAAACAATTCTGTTAGATTGTTTGTGACAGCTGTCATATCAGCGTGCATTTAAAAAAAGACTTATCAAAATTTGTGAATTTCTGTGTAGTCATTCTAATATGGAAGATGGAAAAGAGCAACATTTTCAGCATATTATGCTTTATTATTTTAAGAAAGGTAAAAACACAACCGAAATGCAAAAAAAAAGATTTGTTCAGTGTATGGAGAAGGTGCTGTGACTGATTGAACGTGTCAAAAGTGGTTTGCAAAGTTTTGTGTTGGAGATTTCTTGCTAGAGGATGCTCCATGGTTGGGTAGACCAGTTGAAGTTGATAGCAATCAAATTGAGACATTAATTGAGAACAATCAACGTTATACCACACTGAAGATAGCTGCTGACATACTCAAAATATCCAAATCAAGCGTTGAAAATCATCTGCACCAGCTTGGTTATGTTAATCGTTTTGATGTTTGGGTTCCACATAAGTTGAGCCAAAAAAACCTTCTTGACCATATTTCCACACGCGAGTCTCTAATATAATGAAAATTTTCCGCTTTTTTTTTTTTAAGATTTATTACTTATTTATTTAATTTATTTATTTTTGGCTGCATCAGGTCTCAGTTGCGGCATGCGGGCTCTTCGTTGCAGTGCGCGGGCTTCTCTCTAGTTGTGGCGTGTGGGTTTTCTCTTCTCTAGTTGTGGCGTATAAGCTCCAGGGCGCGAGGCCTCTGTAGTTGTGGCGCACGGGTTTCAGAGCACACGGGCTCTGTAGTTTGCAGCACACAGGCTCTAGTTGAGGCACACCAGCTCAGTAGTTGCGGCACACGGGTGTAGTTGCCCCACAGCATGTGGGATCTTAGTTCCCTGACCAGGGATCGAACCTGCGTCCCCTGCATTGTAAGGCGGATTCTTTGCCACTGGACCATGAGGGAAGTCCCAAATGTCCCGTTTTTAAAACAAACTGTGACAGGCGATGAAAAGTGGATACTGTACAATAATGTGGAATGGAAGAGATCATGGGGCAAGCGAAATGAACCACCACCAACCATACCAAAGGCCGTCTTCATCCAAATAAGGTGATGTTGTGTATACAGTGCGATTGGAAGGGAGGCCTCTACTATGAGCTTCTTCTGGAAAACAAAACGATTAATTCCAAAAACTACTGCTCCCAATTAGACCAACTGAAAGCAGAACTCGTGGAAAAGCATCTGGAATTAGTCAACAGAAAACACATAATCTTCCAACAGGATAACGCAAGATGGCATGTTTCTTTGACGACCAAGGAAAAATTGTTACAGTTTGGCTAGGAAGTTCTGATTCATGTGCCGTATTCACCAGACATTGCATCTTTGAATTTCCATTTATTTCGGTCTTTACAAAATTCTCTTAATGGAAAAATTTTCAATTCCCTGGAAGACTGTAAAAGGCACCTAGAACAGTTCCTTGCTCAAAAAGATAAAAAGTTTTGGGAATGTGGAATTATGAAGTTGCCTGAAAAATGGCAGAAGGTAGTGGCACAAAAGGGTGAATACATTGTTCAATAAAGTTCTTGGTGAAAATGAAAAATGTGTCTTTTATGTTTACTTAAAAACCGAAGGCATTTTCCGGCCAACACAATACTTTCTCTTTCTACGGATTTACCTATTCTAGGCAAGTCACATAAATGGAATCATATAATATGTGACCTTTTGTATCTGACTTCTTTCAACATATGGGGGTTCTAATTTCTCTATATCCTCACCAAAACTTGTTAATCATCATCTTATTGATTGCAGCCATCCTTGTAGGTATGAAGTGGTATCTCACTGTGGTTTAGATTTGCCTTTCCCTGATGACTAATGATGTTGAGCATCTCTTCATGTGTTTATTGGTCATTTGGATATCTTCTTTGAAGAAACATTACTCAGATTCTTTGCCCATTTTTTAATTGGGTTGTCTTTTTATTATTGAGCGTAAGAGTTCTTTATATATTCTAAATACAAGTCCCTTATCAGATATATGATTTGAAAATTTCTCCCATCTTGCGGGCTATCTTTTCACTTTCTTGATAGTAGCCTTTGATGCACAAAAGTTTTTCATTTTGATGAGGTCCAATTTACCTATTTTTCCTTTGGTTGCTTATCTTTATCTATTCTATTAATATACAACTGTTTCCATGGAGAACTGATTGTAATGACGAATTAACTGTTTTCCTCAATGTGATTACATCTCTGATGTAATAAACTGCTTATTCAATTAGCATGTCTGGTCTCATCTCTCCCTTTGAAAAGAATAATAAGTGGTTGTGCTTCCCCTGATAGAGAGGCAACGAACAGACTGAGGCTTTTACCACATTATGGTATGGAATTCTTTATCTCAGAGAGTAACATTGGGAACATAATCCTGGGTGCTAGATGCTTAACTCAAACCTCAGTTGCTAAATGCTCATACTGTCTTCCTGTCCTGCTACTCTTAGTTCCAGGCCCTGCATTCAACTCCAGCTCCACCTCCTCTTCTGACCTCCAAGTGTGGACATCCTCTGAGGCTCAGTCTCCATGGCCCTCTCTGCTCATTCCACGTTCTGTGTCCCTGGCTTTCTTCCAGGCCCCTAAACCGCCCACTACGGGTCCTCTCTCCGGTCAATCCTATACCTCTCACTGCCTCTAGGCCATCTCTAACCAGACCCACCACATCAACTGAAGCGTGGTGTGTGCACCGCAGATGAGCATCTTCTCTTCCAGCCACTTGCCCCTCCGGACTCTGTCTCTGTGTGGTATTATTCTCCCACTCACCTGGCTTCCAACCTCAGAGTCTTCTTTGGTTCTTTCTTCTACCCCCTCCCCTACATCAAAGCAGCCTATCACATCAGCCTTCAGCCTTTGACATGGCACGGTTGTCTCACTTCACCTTAATCCAGGCCCACAACCTGCCACACTGATCTTCCTAACATGCCCACTTCACTCCTCTTACTGCTCTGCTCCACTCCCTTTAAATACTGCCTGCCCCCTAGAGAAAGTCCAAACCCCGACACTCAAAGCCACCCCCAGTCTGACCCAGCTGAGCTTTCCTACCTCACCTCCCTCTGCTTCTCCTACCAACCCTCTGCTCCAACCACTGTACCACCCACCGACTCTGAAACACCCTATTGTCATTCCCATCTCTACGCGTTTGCGCACACACCCCTCCTCCCTGGCTAGCCCTTCTTTTTCACCCATATATCACCCTCCTTCAGATTAATCCCACTTCCTTCACCAACCAGCCCTCCTTCGTTCACTCCTGAGGCACCTGTCTCTAGCATTTCTTTGGCCCTCATTCACTCATTCAAGTTGGCTTACATGAGATGCCTTCCTGCTCCAAATCCCCACCTCCCTCTCCCAGGGTACCAATACACACTGAGCACCTACAGAGGGCCAGGCACTCTACCAGGCACTGGAGTTACAATGGGGGTAGGGAGGGGACAAACCTTTGTGCCTCACAAAACTCAGGGGCAGGGCCTAGGGGCTGACACAATTAACGAAAGAATTATGGTCAATAAATGGACACTCTCAGCTGTGCTAAATGCTACAAAGGAAAAGTACTGAATATTAGAAAGCAGGTAACAGGGAGAAAAAGACCCCATTAGGTAGCTCGGGGCAGGCTGTGTAGAAGGAGGGCAAGTTCTTCTTTGGGTAACCTCCCTTCTCTCTCCACATGGCCTGAGTTCCCAGAAGTAGGCCATGCCTCACTCACCTTCTTCGTGGTTTTAGCATTGGGCATAAGGGTGAAGGAATCCATGAGTGACTCTGGTGAAGGAAGGGGAGGATTTTGGAACAAGAAAGCACCTCATCCAGGAACAACTGAGCCAGAGTCAGAACACGTTCAGAGACAGCCCTGGGTTCAATTTGAGCCCTGCTACTCTTTAACTCTGAGCACAGTACTTAACCTCTCTGTGCCCCAGGTTTCTGTCTATAAACTAGGACTAACCGCCTCCCTCAGAGGGTGGCTGGGAAGATTATGGGATAAAGTATATAGAAAAAGCCCTACCCAGGCTTAGTAGAGGAAAGCACCTAATCATTGGTGGCTGCTGTCATTAACCATTATTTTTATTATTCTTAGGGGACTCAGAGGCAGGAAGTGAGCTCTGAAAGTTGTACACCAGGTCATCAAATTCGGGCCAAGTCACTACTGAGACGAGCCAAAGGGGCTTCTGTGCACTGGATTGTCTGCAGTCTAAACAGGAGATGCGCCCAGGAGGGTTTCCCCAAAAGCAGGGAAGGCTCTTTGCCAGCCAAAGGAACTACCCGAAATTTGCTCTGCCTGAGGTCTGGCTGCCTGCCCTGACTGATCTCAGGCCTTGAGGCCCCAGGAACCTGAGGCAAAAGAGAGGCTGCCAAGGTCGAAGGTCATCACGGCCACTTCCTAATTTGCCTGGCATTTATCTATAAAAGGAAACACAACAGGAAACTTCATCTTTCCAAGTCTGGCCTCCCTCCTCTTCCTGCTGTCACCATCTATTCTCTTCTGACTGGGGGCAAGAGAGCAGTGCAGGGTGCAGTAGGCAGAATAAAGGCCCACGAGAGATGTCCACGTCCTCAATCTTGGAGCCTATAAATATGTCAAGTTACACGGCAAAGATGGGATCAGAGTTGCTAATCATCCGACCTTAAAACAGGGAAACTATTCTGGATTCTCTGGATGGGCCCAATGTAATCACAAGGGCTCTTTAAACATGGAAGAGGGAGGCAGAACGAGGAGATGTGAGAAAGACCTGAAGAGGGAAGGAGAGACATGACCCAAGGAAGGCAGGCAGCCTCGAGAAGCTGGAAAAGGCACTAAAATGGGTTTTTTCATGGAGACTCCAGATAGGAATTCGCCTGCCGACACCTTAATTTTAGCCCAGTGAGACCCATTTTGGACTTCTGATCTCCAGGACTCTCAGATAATACACCTGAGCTGTTTAAGTCACTAAGTTTGTGGTAACCTGTTACACACACAATAGAAACTAACATACAGGGCTTCTGAACAGTTCTCCCTGGGACCTGAGGGCTTCAGAGGCAATGCCTAGAGTCAGAGTGAGGGTAGTCAGGCTACGACCTTTGACACACTGGGCTTTAATAGAAGGATGCTTAAGATATTTTTTAAAAATCACGGGTGCAGTAGAAAGAGTCTGGGGTCAGACAGAGCTTGATCCAGTCTGTCTGTTGACCAGCTATGTGATCTTCCCACACTTCACTTGGCCTCTCTGAGCCTCAGGGCCTCATCAGGAATCATGAGGATGACCGCCTCCCAGGGCTGTTATGAGAATTAAATGGGCAATGGGGATGACAGAGCCTGGCAGTCAGTAAACATGAGCTGCCCTTCCTGCCTCCTTCCTTCTACAAAGTCCTCTCTAAGGCTTAGGCACAATCACAGAATTTCCTATCCCGTTCCCCTCCCCTACAAATATGGGAATCCAGAGGAGCAGAAGCCCACCTCCCTCAATCCATCCAAGAAGCTGGAGTCAGGCTGGGACTCCATTCATTCACTCACTCACTCACTCATTCACTCAATGAATCCTTATTGCATGGCCAGGGCTGAATGGGGAGCAAAAGGGACTGTCTCCACCCTGGTGGAGTTTACGGTCTAGTAGAACACACAGACATTAATCAAACAGTCAGGCAAACACATATACCATTCCATCAGCAACAGCTGCAAGGGAGAAATGTGTAGGCTATGAGTGACGGGGGAGGTGATCTAGCCAGGAGGTCAGAGAAGGCTTCGCAGGGAAAAAAATGAATGAGCTGAGAGCTGAAGGGTGATTACGCATTAACAAGGTGACAGACGGAAGAGAATTCCAGGCAGAGGAATAAAACTACAAAGAGGCCCAGGGGTGGGAAGGAGGCCCAAAGTAAAAGAAGGCCAGCATGGCTGAGGAGCAGTGAAGAAGGGGAAGTAGGGAAGGAAGGAAAAATAAATGACTTTCGGGTTCAACTGGGTGGTGATGGTACCATTCCTGGAAACAGGAGACACTGGAAGAGGGCGAAGCTGGCAGTGGGGAGGCCATGAGGTCAATTCTGGACGTGTGGAGTTCAGGGGACCTTTGGGACATCCTGGCAGAGCCACCATCTGGGAATCTGGATACACAGGATATGAGAACAGGTAACCTCTGGGCCAGAGATATAACCACGGGAGTCACGTGTGAGCAAACAGTGACTAAAGCAGGGGAGGGGGCCTGAGTGAGGTCACCTGCCAGAGACTGAGAGAAGGAGGCCTCTGAGAAACATTTAACACCCAAGAGCTGGTAGGTAACTGCAAAGGAGGCTGGAAGGAGTGACCTGAGAAGTAAAGTGTCACATCATGGAAGCGAAGGGAGCAGAGCGTATCCGGGATGAAGAAGTGGTTGACGGTATCCAACATTCCTGCAAGGCTCTACAAGATGCCACCTTACTGATGGGACCACCCAGTTGGGCGACAAAACTGGACAGGCCTGATGTCCGGGGATGAGGCCTATCAGATAATCGCCCAGAGTGCCCTGGGAAGCGACCCAGGTATTAGAGGCTCAACTGCTGACAGCGTCCCTGGGAAAAAGCAACAAAAAAACAGAGACCCAAAGTTCTTGTCATTGTATCCAATGGCCTGGCCTCAGGATCTGGCTCAAACTAGAGGACAGAAAAGAGCAGATGCCGGCTTGGACACATCCTCTGTCCCAAGGCTGGTTAAATATGTATAGCTCTAAAACGAGGGCAATACTTGAGATCCGACACCAGGCAGGGGCTGTGCCTCCGACACAGGTCCCCAGCTGGCGAGGAGCCTGGACTGGGGCCTCCGGCTGCGGCAGTGGCTCAGCACCGTTTGCCGGCACCTCCACCCCCAGCGCTGAACCCACTTACCTGGTAAGATCCCTGGACCCTGGACTTTGACCGCCTCCTTTTCCCGCTCGTCCGCCTGCTCTGAGTTCTCAACCACCTGATCCAGCTCCTCACTCAGCTAAAGGGAGAAACAAAGAGGGCAAGGAAGTCAGCTACATCAGCTTTGCTTTTCTGGACTAGGATAAGAAAGCAGAAGCTGTTTCTCACTTAACTGTCATCAAAAAACAAACAAACAAAGAAAGAAATCACATGATATAGGGTATGTTATACCAATTCTACAGATTAGCACACTGAAGCTCAGAAAATTCAAATAACTTCTGTGTGTTAGTTTCCCAGGCGGCGGTAACAAAGCACCACAAACTGGGTGGCTTAAAATAACAGGAATTTATTCCCTCACAGTTAGGGAGACTAGAAAGCTGAAATCAAGGTGATGGCAAGGTTGGTTCCTTCCAAGGGCTGTGAGGGAGAACCTTTTCCATGCCTCTCTTCCAGCTCCAGATAATGGCCAGCAACCCTTGGTGTTCCTTGCTTGTAGACGCATCCCATCTCCGATCTCTGCCTCCATCTTCACACGGAGTCTCTGTGTCTCCACATGGTCAATCTTCTTATAAGCACATCATTCGTACTGGGTTAGGGCCCATTCTACTTCAGCATGACTGCGTCTTAACTAAATACATCTGCAATGACCCTATTTCCAAATAAGGTCACTTTCTGAGGTGCTGGGGGTTAGGACTTCAACATACCTTTTTGAGGAAGACAATTCAACCCACAATACTTTCCATGGCCACAGAGCAAAGAGCAAAATCCAAGTTAGTCTAGTTCCAAAACCCATGCTCTTAATCACTTCCCAAAGAAGGAGGAAATGCAAGCTTAGAGTCTGCTGAGGGAGCAGAGGGAACAGAAGTTGGTGTCAGAGCTAAAGTCCACCAACTCAGGCTGCAAATGGCAGAACAAAGTGGGGAGGGCAGACCACCCAGAGACAGGTGCTAATTAGCAGCCTAATAGCAAGCAACCTCCACCTCACTTCATCAGCGTTTTCACCTGTCAAATGGCGACGATGATACAATGATAACCAACAAGGTTCCACAGCATTAAGGAGAAAACCAAGAAACACCAAGACCAGAGTTTAGAGGAGGACCTATCACTGGATTGGGAGGTGAGGGAGGGGACAGACTTCCCAAGTATTTTCTTAGGCTCACAGGGTCAACACTTAAGGTCGCAGGACATCATTAAAAATTCACCTCTAAGAAACTTGAGTTAAAACAAAGCTCTTACGTATCTAATATTCTTCCATCTCCTTCTCCATGCCTCTGCTCCTGCCCTTTATTTATTTTTAACATCTTTATTGGCGTATAATTGCTTTACATTGTTGTGTTAATTTCTGCTTTATAACAAAGTGAATCAGCCATATGTATACATATATCCCCATATCTCCTCCCTCTTGCATCTCCCTCCCACCCTCCCTATCCCACCCCTCTAGGTGGTCACAAAGCACCGAGCTGATCTCCCTGTGCTATGTGGCTGCTTCCCACGAGCTATCTATTTTACATTTGGTAGTGTATATATGTCCATGCCCCTCTCTCACTTCACCCCAACTTACCCTTCCCCCTCCCCGTGTCCTCAAATCCATTCTCTACGTCTGCGTCTTTATTGCTCCTCCCCTTTAGAATCAGGTAAAGCCTCTAGTTTAAAGCCCTAAAGCCCAAAAGAAAAGAAAACCAACACGTGAAAGATGACACCATGAAACACAGGCCCACAGTGGGAAGGAACACAGATCAAGAGGTCCCCAGGGCTCTTTCCCTTTTGCTGGCCAAAGGGCAAGGAGGATGTTAGTCCTGGGAAGGCCCAGCGCTCTCTGATCCAAGCCTCGCACAGGTTCAGCCTAACCCTAACACACTCCTAGCCCAGTTCCCCTGCTGACTACCTGCAGCCATAATAAACCCACCTCCTTGCCCGGCCCTGGCCAAATTCTCCAATGCCCCATCCTGCAAAACCCAAATCTCCCCCCAGCAAAGAAACCTAACTCGGAGCTAGGTCCACTCTCAGAATGACCCACACAAGAAAGCTTCAGGAGGCCTCCTTCTTCTGAAGAAGGTGAGAGACAGGGACTTCAGAACGGGCCACTAACGAAAGTAAGAGGAGGGGTCCTTCCAGTGTCTCCCACCAACGGAAACTGAATCCACCCTCGGCCTTACCCCCGCAAGCAGGATAACCGCCTATATTTTAATAAATATTTTAGGAGCCCTGCTAGGTAAGGAGATAATGCAGGTTGCGTGTGAATGGTGAGGGACATGGTCCTGTAAACCAGGACCCCAAAACTCCCCAGAAGCAGGAGCTGCCCACACCCTGCTAATAAGAACTAGCATTCACTGAGGGGTCACGACTGCCAGGCACTGAGCTGAGCACTTTCACAGACCAACTCATCTAACCCTCAGAGCCCTGTGAGATAGGGACTATCATTACCTTCATTTTGCAGACGAAGAAACTTGAGGCTCAGAGAAGTTAAGTAACTTGACAAAAGTCACACAAATGGCAAGAGGCGAGGCAGGATAGGAATGCGGGTTTTTTGACTTAAAAGTCCTAGTATCTACCCACTACGCTCTATTCCCTACAAACCTGAAAACTTTCAGAGTCAAGGAAAGACACAACTCATTTCCCAGGATTCCCCCACTGCCTTGGGTACAGAATCTAGGGGCCACAGAAACCACAGCACTGGTTAAAATCCATCAGGCTCCTTTGGGACAAAGGAAATGGTAGGAGAAATACAGAAATTTGTCCCAAAGTCAGATTCTAGCCCAGATCCCACACTACAAAATGGCAAGCCTCAGGCAAATCTCGTCTGTCTTCAACTTGGCTTCCCCTTCTACTACGGGGCTAAGGCATCTGCTTTATATACTCCACACAGTATCATTTACAAAGGGAGAAATGTACATCAGTATTGATCAGTATTGATCAAGACAGCAGCAGTTCACATGAGAAGGACTGGCAGGATGACAGACTCGTCTGGGAAGTGAGAACCCTATGGAGCATGTGAGATTTGAGATCCCTCCTTGCACAATGGGGGGAATTTTAACCAAAGGAGTTTGAGAAGGGGTTAAAGAAGAAGAAATGGTGTGAGCATAGGCATAGCAGGAGCACGTTTTTAATCGGTGACTTTCCAGTGCCGCCAGAACCTAGGTGGGTGAGGAGATGACGAAGGTAACAGAAGACACGGCTGCAGGGCTGTGAAAGCTTGTAAGAAGTTTGGACTGTTCTGGGTAGACCAACGGCAGCATCAGGTGTATGTAAAAAGGAATGCTCGGAGATCAAGGCAGGGCCCAGCATGGGAGACACCGAAGGGAGAGTTGGTTAGAGCAGACTTGGGGTCACAAACCTGAGGATTGAGGATATGGAACTGCCTGAACTTGCCAAGGGAGGGGAGCACGGTGAGGGACACAGGGGAGGGAAGAGAACTAGAAATGACCAAGGTTTGGGACCCTAGAGGAGGAGAAGGAGAGCAGTTCACTAGTGTCAGTAAGAGTCAGCAGGAGGAGCTGGTCTGAGGGAAGGGCTGGAACCGCAGCCTGCAGCGCAGCACAGACAAGAATGAGACAAAGAACTGGAAAGTTAGAGTTACTGTCGTGGGAGGAGGTGAAAGTGGAGAGAGAAACGGAACGGGGCGAGAAGCAGCTCTGTCGGTGAAAGCACATTTTCAAAGTTGGTTGGCCATCAAAACGAGCTGTAATTATCGCTATCGTTAGCAGCTGCAGGGGCCACGAGGCCTTGGGCGTGGAGGGGGCTGATGCCCACCGCGCCTCTGCCCAGCTGGGAGGAAGGCGCGGGTGTTTCCACTTGTTGCAAAGAACCTCGGCGTGGGGGGCGGGGGGGAGTCCGCCCGGCGGACCGCGCTGCTGCCTGGGTCGGACGAGGCTTTAATCATTCACCTGATGGTTAAGGGTCGAGACTCCGGGGCCCCGGCTCCATCCTTCTGCCAAGCAAAGGCAGCATCCGGAGGAGGCTCGGCGCCCCGCTTCCTTCCTGCTCCGCCGCAGCTCAGCACGCGGGGACCCCTCCTCCAAAGCACTCACCGCTACTCGGAGGCGGGCTCTGCCCGCCCGGACGCCCCCCACAGCCCAGCCGCCCAGACCCCCGGGACCCGCTCTGCCTCACAGGAAAATTTGCTTTCGCCCCCGCCCCTGCCTTGTACCTCTTGGTAGGATGTGGAGAGCTCCTGGCGGATCATGGCACTGACCGGACCTAAGGCAAACCTGAGCCCGCTGCGATCCCCGGGAAGCAGCTAGGCGAGCACCGCGGCTGCAGCGCCGAGACCTGCCGGCTCTCCGAGGCGAAACCGGTCCGCAGGAGCGGCTTCGAGACAAGGCGGGGCGCACTCGGCGCATGCGCCTCGCCCCCGCCGCCGCTGGAGCCGCGAAAGGGTTGCTGGGAAATGTAGTTCTGGGCGTGAGGGCCCCACTCAGCATTCCCGGAGTAGCGAAGCCTTTGAGTTACCCAGAGCCAGGCTTAACCCGCACGTTAGACGCACGTGCTTTCCTCTTCTTTTACTTCCTCTCTTTATTGGAGGGGGAAGGACGGCGAAAATGAGTGGAAAGTGGAACAAGGGGGCCAAGTCAGACAGATAGGAGATCCTAATCTATAATTGAAAGAGGAAGCTTGGCCTTGTAGGTTATAACCATAGTTATAAGCACGTTCGTGCCCATTATGCCTTTCATCCTGCGAGGAACCCTGTAAAGAATACATTTTTCTCTCTGTTTTACAGGTGAGGAAACTGAGGTACCTTGTTTCAGAAGGGATGGGGAGAAGGCCATAAACAAGTGAAGATTATTTAATCCAGAAACAGATGACAAAATCCAAGTTCTTTCCATTATTCCTGGGGCAGACACTTGGAGTCAGGACCTCTAGATTCTTGTCCTGGCTCTGCCCTTCTCCCACAGGTCTTGTAATACTCTGAGCCATCCTCTGTTCACCTTAGAATGCAACTGCTAAACCCTGCCCTGCTTCACAGGTCCTTATTTGAGCCAAAACAGGTCCTGCAGCGAAACCCAAAGGTGCTGTTCACAGTAGCAAAAGCCTCCTGCCCTGACTGTGGTGGAAAATTGGGTGTTTGCCCTGTGGCAGGGTGGACCCACATCATCCCCTCTTCCTGCTGCCTGAACAGCTGTTCTATGTGGCTGCCCTGGGCTGCTTAGTAGTGAAGCAGATAGAGGTTGCCTATGCCTTGGTGAATGCTGCTCTGTGTTCCGGGCAGCTGCAACTCTGCAAACCCCTGCACTCAGGGCCTCTTCCCTCCTCAGTGGCAACCATAGTAGCACCAACCACATCAGAGCAGCCTGGACCTTCAGAGTGTTAGTACTGGGAGGCCTCCACCACCTCTTCTGACCACCCTACCCCAGCCCAGACCCTCTGCTCTCACATCTATTAAATGGGACAATATATATAGCACCTAACACATTGTAGGCATTCAGCAAATGTTTGTTAAATTTATGAATGGAACACTTATTGCATCCATTTCAGTTAACAGTTGCTTACCCAAACAAATAAACAACAACAAACAACTTATTGAATTACTTACTGCTTTACTACAAGGGAGGTTGATAGAACAAGTCACACAATCATAGAAATTTAGAACTAGAAGGAACCAGAGAAATCTAGTCCAGCCCTATCATTTCTCTCTACTCTTTGTTGGTATGAGCAAACTGGAAAATTATGGGCTCCCACATTTGAAGGAGATACTGACAAATACAATATCTGACATGGTTTAACAAATACAGTGTGCCAGGCGCTGGGATATAGACATGAATAGGGTACTCCAAGGTCCTTGCTCTTGTGACTCTTCCATGCTAGAGTCAAGAAACAGACATTGAACACGTTAATAGAATTTTCTGTACTTGCTGTCCCCAAGTCCTTTCCTCCCATTTCCACATGAGCACACACCAATCAGGCTTTTATGTTCTCCACTCCACTGAAACGGTGCTTATTAAGGTTACAAATGACCTCTGCGTTGTCAAATCAGATGGCCATTTGCCTATCCTCCTCTCGATCTATCAGCAGTACTGGACTCAGGTCATCCTCCCTCTTCCTTGTACACTTTCCTCCCCTGGCTTCAGGACACCACACGCTCCCACTTTGCTTCCCACGTCACTTGCTGCTCCTTCTCCAGTCTCCTTTGCTGGTTTCTCCTCATCCCCTCAACTCTACAGGGTCGCCTTCCTCAAGCTAGGTCTCTGATCTTTCTACTCACTCCCTAGGGACTAATAAAGTGGTCTCCTCTAGTCTCATGGCTTGAATTACCATCTACATCCTAAGGATTCCCGTTATGGGTTGAATTGCGTTCCCCAAAAAGATATGTTGAAGTCCCAACCCCTGGTACCTCAGAATGTGACCTTCCTTGGAAATAGAATTGTGGCGGATGTCATTAGTTGAGATCACACTAAGCAAGGTGATCCCTTCGTCTGTTATAACCTGTGAATTTACAGGAAGATGGAAGACGATAGGAAGGTAGACACACAGGGTGAATGCCCTGTGATGACAGAAGCAGAGATTGCAGTGATGAAGCTGTAGGCCACTCACTTCCTCACCATCTACAGGTCTTTCTCGCAACATCACCTTATCAGCAATGCCTCCTCTGAAGCACCCTGCAAACTCCATTGCCAGCTCGTGCCCCTACACTGCTTTATATTTCTCCCCAGCGTGTACCACCTTCTGACTTTCATTTTCAGTCTCCCTGCACTAGAATATAAGGTCCGCGAAGGCAGGGTGCTTATGTGTCTTGTTCATTGCTGTATCCCAGTGCCTCCAACAGCGCCTGGCAGTTACTGGTACTCAACGAGTAGTTTAGTAAATAAACGAACAAAATAATTTCACATAGTGACAAGAGCGCTAAAGAAAGGAAAAGGGACCACGTGATAGCACGTGATACGGCAGCTGTGGAGGGAGGTGCTGATTGTGGGGAGTCAAGAGAGGCCTCAAGATGGTAGTTACTTGTGAGTTGAGACCTGAGTGACAAGTGGGTCATGATGACCTGCACCCCAGGAAGAGGGCACCGGTACAGTACAGAGGCCCAGGCTGGGACCCAAGCAGAAGGCAATGTGGCTGGAGGGGACCGATGGAGGGGCACTTAGGAGACAGAGTCAGAGGGGCAGGCAGAGGCCAGATCCTGGAGACTGGGTTGTGCTGATCCTGGGCTTGTTTGCTCTCAGATCCCATTCTCACCTCTCCTGCTCAGCTCTCGGTTACCGGGGCTGGCCCTGAAGGCTGGGTTTCCACTGGGTTCAGTCGAAGCACTGCTCGGAGACTGGAGGGGATCTGCGCAAGGGGGAAGCCAAGGTTTTTCCTTCCCTTGCTCTCTGCCTCTGGCAGCTTCCCTTCCATAGCTCTAGCCCCTGGTGCAAAGGTTTTTTGGTGGTTGTAGCTTCGGTTAGGTGACCCAGGCTCCTAAACTCTAAAAACACCAGGATGTTGCCAATCTTCCTGCTTTGCTAATCTCTGGGCTCCCTTGGGGTTGCTTCTCAGCCTCTTGCATCACCTATGTAACCAACTCCCTGCATTACAGCCATTCTGTTTTACTTAGATTAGTTTCTGTTTTCCTTGCAGATAACTTACTGATTCATTTGGAAAAATGAAGCTGGGTTCAAGTAGGGAAGGGCAATCAGGGGGATGCCTGGAGAAATCCAAGGGCATATGAGCACGCTATTAAATTATAGACTCACACTCAGTGTCTCAGGGACGAGGAAGCTAGATCTGATCAGTAGAAATTATAGGGAGTTTCTTTTGGCTCAGAGCAGTTCCTAACAAATCCAGCTGCAGGGAGAGAAAGGGCTCAAGCAGAGAAGCAGCACCCCGTATGCCAAGGAACAGGATGCCTCAGGAAGAGGGTGATATTCTAAGGGTTTAGAAGAGCCTCTTCTAACCTGGAGACCCTGTGACGTGGTGTAATGTGGATACGGCACAGCTTACACAGCTTTTCACATCCATACCATTTTTACTTTTGACACAGCCCTATCCAGGAGGCAGGCTGGTACGTTACTGATGTGGAAATTAAGATTCAGATGATTTGTGGACAGACCCTGTTTAGGCTGCTCTGCACTAGAAGCCCATTCTGTTGAAGTACATGGATGAGAAGGTGCAGTCACTGAGAGGAGGTGTAGCCTGGCGGTCAGGGGCTCTGGGACACAGGGCCTGTGCTCAGAGTCTTGGCTCTGCCACCTACTGTGTGACCTTGAGCAAGGCACCTAAGGTCTGTGTACTTCAGCTTCATCATCTGTAAAATGGGTGATAATATTTCTTACTTCCTAGAGCTACAGTGAGGATTAAATGAGATAATACACGTAAAAGTGCTTGGCACACAGCAAGCCTATCTTTGGTGGCCGGTTCTCCCAACCACAAAATCTTGGCAAACCCCAAGAACTCAGTCCTTGGTCCTCCCTCCTTCCGATCCATGTGCCGCTCCTTGACAATCTCATCCATTCTGTGGCTTTAAATGAAACCTATATGCCAAGGATTCCAAAATTTATATCTCTAGCCTGGAACTCTTCCTCCAATTCCAGACTCATATAGCCAACTGTCTACCTGATCCTTCCACTTGGCTATCTAAGTGTTCTCAAACTGAACAAGCCTGATCTTGATCTTCCCCAAGACCTGCTCCTACCATCTCTCCTTATCTCAGTAAGTGGCAACCCCATCCTTCCAGGTGCCCAGGCCAAAACCCTCAGGGTCATCCTTGGTTCCTCTCTGTCTCTCAGACCCCATGTCTTGTCTGTCAGCAAATCCTGCCAGCTACACCTTCAGAACAAATCCGTGATCCACCCACTTCTCACCACGTCCCTTGCTACCACCTGGGGCCAAACCATCTTCATCTCTCACCTGGATTATAACAGTAGCTCCCTGCTTCAGTCCTTGACTTCCCCTCCTACCCCTCTTCCCTCCTCGCTGTTCCTCCAACAAGCCGGGCACTATCCTTCCTCAGCATTTAAGCAGTTTTCCCTTTGCAGGGATTGTCCTCCCCCAGGTTACCTCCCTCACCTCCTGTAGATGTTCATACAAATACTGCCTTCTCATTGGGGCCTTCCCTGGTCAGCCTATTTAAAATTGCAACTCCCAATGCTCCCTATCCCTTTGCCCACTTTATTTTTCTCCCTAGCATTCCTCACTATCTAACATACTACTTATGTATCGTGTTTGTCTATTTCGCCCATAGAATGTAAGCTCCATGGGGCGTGGATCTGTCTTGTTCAGCGATGTGCCTCCAGTGACCTGGTACATGGAGGCCCTCAAAAAGTATTTGCTGAATAAATCAGTGAAGAAATCCTTGCACAAATGTTAGCTATAATTATTTCAGTGCATGTCTTGTGCCCTACCCTCTGCAAAAATCCTTTGGGGACTCGAAATTTAAACACAACTGGGAAGAAAAAAAAATCAGCCAAAAGTAAAAGTGAATTAATAAAGTTGGGGTCCTAGGTTGTAAATCTCTCTTCCTAGGTGCTGGAATGTTGGCTGTGTCAACTCTGTACCTAATCAAGGAACTGCTGTAACAGACGCCACTGTTTGGCGCAACTTTCGGTGCGCAGTCCGGAGTCGGGAGCCCCCAGAATCCTAGCTCCAAGTTTCCGGCTTCGGCGTCCCAGCGGCCGAGCACGTCCCGCAGCGCGTGGAAGGCGCGGAGTCCGGCTCCTGGCTCCCGGCTCCGGGGCCTCCGGGCGCCGGGCGGGCGCGCGCGGGGTGGGGTTCCGGGGCCGCGGGGCGCGCGCACGCGCGGGCCCCGCCGCCCAGGCCGCCCCAGGCCCGATTCGGTGGGCTCACCATGACAGGCCCCGCGCCCGGGCGGCGGCTGCGGTGGCTGGCCGCGCTGGCCCTGGTCCTGGCGCTGGCCGCGGGGCTCCTCGCAGCCGGGGCCGGGCAGGCGCCGCGCCCTGCCGAGCGGGGTCCTCCGGTGCGGCTCTTCACGGAGGAGGAGCTGGCCCGCTACGGCGGGGAGGAGGTGAGCGGGGAAGCGCCGGCCCAGGGAACGGGCCGAGTCCGGCCTCGCGGAGAGGGAGGCGGGGATCCCAGGAAGCCGCGGCGCCGAGGGGAGGCCTCGGGGAGAGGCGCGGGCCTCGGCGGGCGCCCCCTCCCGGAGCCCCGTCTCCGAGCTGGGCGCGAAGCCTGCCGGGCTCCTCTCTCCAGGCCTGGATCGCCGCCTGGGGACAAGGCGGGAGTCCCCAGCACTCGGGGCTCCCTGCTTCCGCCTTCCCCAGCCAGAGCACCCCACCCCGCGCTTCGCCCTCTCTTCCCGAGAGCTGTTTCCTAGAGACTTTTGGCTGGTGGTCTGTACACGAACCTCAGAACTTTTTTGTTTTCAATGTAAGCATCAGCTGCGGGCACACACTTCTGCCCGCTCCTGGGGGGAGTGGGGGGAGAGGGAGAGAGGGAAGCAAGGCCTGCTCCCCGGGTTAGGCGGGAATGGGGGCAGGTCCATGGTTGATCCAAACTTTCCCTGCACTTTGCCTTCCTCATTTACCGTGCCCCTCTGCAGCTGACTCCTCACACTGGCTCTTAATGGCTGTGCTCTTGAGGCTGAGCCAGAGCTGGGGGAGAGGGCAGGGGGAGAGATCGGAGGTTAGAGACAAAGACGACCCCCAACCCCAGACGCACCCACTTCAGTCCACATCGGTCAGCAGTCTGGACGTGTCTAGGATATTCCTCACAGCCATCTGACCATTCGGGTTGTTGGGGCCCAGTGCGATGGCCCTGGAGGGTGGGAACAGGATGCTGCACATGGGAAGGGCCATGGAGCTGATATTGGATCAGGAGGTGGGGGGAACAGTTTGGTGGGGAAATCAGGGAATTACAGCATTTCAGAGTTGATAGGAATCAACCTCCTGCTTTTACAGGTGAGGAAACTGAGGCATGCCACCAGTTAGTGGTAGAACAAGGAAGGAACCTATTATTCTCTTGTTAAAACACTCTGGTGTGGGCTCCCTAACCCCCAAGTTAAGTAGCCTTAGCTGGACTAGTTTCTCCAGGGGGATTTAGAAACCTGGCCCTTAGGCAGTGGTGCTAGTTTGGGCATTGCTGTAAAGAGAGGTTGGTTAGAAGCCTGAGTCATCGAGAACACAGAAGGAGGGAGACAGGCATGTGACTGGATGTTAAGGGACACCATCTTCTGGAGCAGCAGGGAACCAGATGGTACTGGGTTAGGGAACCTGTGCAGAAAAGAGTTAACATAACAGGCCCGCAGTCCTTAGAAAGGCCTTGGCTGATGTCTGGATTTCCAGGGTGTTCTGCATTTCCCTAACAGATAAAGGTGGCTCGGTCTGGGCTCTTCGTAGAAACTGTGCATTCATGTTGAACACTGCTAGGCAGAGAGGGCCTGCATGGCCGGTCCCCAGTAAAAACGTTGGGCTCTGAGTCTCTCATGGGCTTCCCTGGGCAAAAACATTGCACACGTGTTGCTGCATTTTGTTGCCAGGGAAAGAATGTGCTCTGTGTGGCCCCTCATGGGAGGCAGACAGTGTAAGGAAGTCCACAGGTAGATAGATTCCTCTAGACTCTACCTGTGTCCTTTCCCCTATGACCCTTACTACATCACTGTAATAAAACGTAGCTCTGAGTACAATTATATGCTAAGTTCCATGAGTACTCGTGAATCTCCAAATGGGGGGGGTAATCTTGGGGACCCCCAGCACAGAGTCCAAGGGAAGAGAGAATTCCTAGTGGAGACTGCATGCAGCAGCCATGCCCAGGGTTCAGGATGAGGACTGAGAAAAGACCCTTGGCTTTTTTATGCTGATATTATTGATTGATACTCAACTGCCAGAAGGAGAGAGAGAGGCTTGAGATGGAAGCGGGTTAAGGAAAGAATTGTTTGGGGTGTGGCGCCCAGAGGATGTCTGAGGTTTGCCCTAGATGGTTCTGGTTTATGCCTATTGTCCTGGGATAATTATTATTATTTTTTGCGGTACACGTGACTCTCACTGTTGTGGCCTCTCCCATTGCGGAGCACAAGCTCCTGACGCGCAGGCTCAGCGGCCATGGCTCACGGGCCCAGCCGCTCCGCGGCATGTGGGATCTTCCCGGACCGGGGCATGAACCTGTGTCCCCTACATCGGCAGGCGGACTCTTAACCACTGCGCCACCAGGGAAGCCCTGGGATAATTATTAATAGCACCACCTTTCACTCTCAGAAGTGTTACCGTTTGTATAATACATTATACAAATAGTATAGTTAGAGCGTTATGCCTTTGAATCATATCTGGGTTTGAGTCCCTTTGGGCAAATAGCTAAACCTCTTGGAGTCTCAATTTTCTATTTTCATCTGTGGTACTTGTTATCAGTCAGGGTTCCACCAGAAACAGAACGAGTGAAAAAAATATGTATATGGGTATGTTTTTAATTGCAAGAATTGGTTCATGTGATCATGCAGACTAGCTAGGTAAGTCTGAAATGCATAGGGCAGGCTGTCAGGAAGGGCAGGCCGGAAACCCTTGGCAGGAGCAATGCTGCAGCCCACAGGTGGAATTTCTTCTTCCTCGGGGAAACCTGAATTCTGTTCTTAAGGCCTTTCAACTGATGGCTCACCTAGATTATCCAGGATAATCTCCTTTACACAAAGTCAACTGATTGTAGATATTAATCACATCCACAAAATACCTCCACAGCAATACCTAGATAAGTGCTGAATAACTGGATACTGTTGCCTATCCAAATTGACACATAAAACTGACTGTGATAATGGCTACAGGATAAGAGTTCCTACTCTACATAGGGGTTTTGTGAGGATTAAATGAGATGGCGATATGCAAAGTGCATAGCGTAGTAGGCCTAGTGTAGTCTTAGCATAGTAAGGCTTAATCAATCTTAGCTGCTATTATTTTTATTAGCTTACTATTAAAGATACAAACAAGAGGCACTATAACAGGCCCATAATCCTCTTAATGCAATTCAGAAATCAGATAAGCTCTGAAAAGCAGAAGGTTTTTTGTTTTTGGCCGCGCCGCTGTGCATCAGGCCGGTTCTTAGTTCCCCAACAAGGGATCGAACCCGTGCCCCCTGCATTGGGAGCACAGATTCTTAATCACTGGACCGCCAGGGAAGTCCCAGAAGGTTTTTTCTTTTTTACGTCATTTGACAGCAAAACCCTGCCTGATCTGAACTCCTTTGGTGATGGAACCTTGTTGGAGCTACATGAGTCTATTTATAGTCTTTATTTATCCTACTTAGTGTGAATATCCATGTTTATGCTTTACTGTGGAAATATTGATAGAGATGACGATGCGGTGCTGCGTCAGACCCCGGTAGGTGTTCTGGCATGTGCCCCATAACACCTTTCTAAAATCTGACAAACTCTGAATTCTAAAACACATCTGACCCCCAAGGGTTTCTGCTATGGGATTGTGGACCTTGTATAACAAGTCGTTCTGAAACAACTAGCTATGAATTCTCATTTCTGTTATAATCCTTTTGGACGAGAGCCAAGGCAGACCCACCTGTTCCACATTCTGCTGCCTGGTTTGTGGTGAGAGCTCGCGCACCCCGACAGGAAGCTGCCTAGTATCTTCAGGGGACGCTTCAGATTGGAAATCACGAAAGACAGGGGTCCCGGCTGCTGGTGTCTTTCACCGAACCTACTGTGTTCTGGATCTACTGCACGAGGCCCTGTGCTCCTTTATCCCTTTCGGGCAGTTTAGGTTGTCAGAGTGATCCACAGTGTGGCTCCCTGAATCATTCCCACGTGGGAGTGTGAAGATAGCTACACGTGTGCTTCCGGCATGAATTAGTCCTCTTGGAATACCTGCTGAAATCCGGCCTCCCCGGTGCCTCTTCAAAGCCCATTCTCCCAGTAATCCTAGTAAGGCTTGCAAAGAGGAGGTCATTTCAGGGACCTTTCCTGTAGATAACACACAGATCACAGAGTAAGCATGTTGAACAAAAATGAACGTAGGTTGAGAAAGGTCACATGTGTCCAGAGGGCCTTCCTGTGGACCCTGATTTCTTCAGCTGCCCTTATAACTAGAGAGATTGATCACATGTTTTCATTGGCAGCTTTCGCCATGTCACATCAGCGGTTCTTTTAGCAGGGCTTCACTGTTTACAAATTATATAGGTCAAAGACTGGCGTTCAAGTTTTCGACAAGGACGAATGTCGCGGGAAGGGCTTTAGAATCAAACAGGTGTGAGTCTGAATTCTGGCTATTTATTTACCAGCAGAGAAACTGTTGGCAAGTTATTTAAACTCTAAGCCTGTTTCTCCATCTACAAAACAGGTATAGTAATACCTTTTTCAGAAGGTCATTGTAAAAATTGACCTAAGTGACATCCGTTAGTATAAGTAAACATGTATAACATATGGAGAGAACCTAGCACAGTGGAATCTCAGTAAATATGAATTTCTCTGCCCTCCCTTTGATCACACCTGAAATATATTAATTGTCCTGAATTATAAGCCTCTAGTAACCAGCATGAGTGGCTGAGGGCCCAGCCCAGGCAACATGAGCAAAATAATATTCTTGTATGACTTACCCTCACATCGAGCTTTTAGAATAGAAAAACAGCATAAATCACAAGCCATTCGTGAGTTTGGTCATCGTTCTCCCTCGGGAAATAAATGTGTGGCAGGACTGGCGAGGAGAGGTGTATATATCCCTTCTTTGCTGCTGGCATTCTAACCTGTATGTCAGACGCTGGAATCTGCAGAATTTTCCCCAACGGAGACGAGTCACTGGCACGTGAATGTTATTTTCCCCTGCCTTAGCGATGGAGGAAAAAGGCGGGGGAGGATTGGTTTATTAAGGAAAGCAGATGTCATGAAGCAGTTAGCTTTGGGGTAGGGCGGCTGGGGTGACTTCGAGGGTTCTCTTTGGTCCCGAGCAAATGTCATCCTCCACCCTCCAAGGGCAAAACTGACTTTTGCTATCCTCAGAAAATATGTTTTCTGCCTTACTTGCACCGTAGGATACCAAATGCAGGGAGGGGAGGGCCGCCTGCCCCCATACCCCCAGCATGACTTCCGGGCCTGGGACCAGACGTCTGTATTTAACAAACACTTAATATAGCACCAACTCTGCCAAGCACCGTCCTAACCACTTTAAAGCATTAAATCATTTAATGATGACCCGTGAGGAAGGAGCTATTAGCATCATCTCATTTATCAGGTGAGGAAGGAGCCATAGGGCGGTTGAGTAACTTGCCCAAGGTTACACAGCTAGTGAGTAAAAGAGGTGGACCAGGCTGTGCTTTCTCCAGTTTGTACAAATGAAATGAACCCCCAAGAGCCTCCCTTTCCATCACTCCAGGCAGTGACCTTTTCGGGGGTATATTGGTTCAGCTAAGAAGAAGGTATCAGAGGGCAAGCGTGACCAGAAATGTTGTTTACCTTCTGAGTTTATTTAGGGCAACCCTGGACCCTGAGCTTACCCAAGGCCCCTCTAGGCTTTAGGGTTATTCTTTGTAAATGGAATTTGTCTGTGCTCACTCACCAGCTCTCCCTGGAATCTGTACTAAGGGGGGATGGGGTGACATTTGTTTTCTGCTTTTCTAAAACTTAATAGTGAAGAGTAGGGCTTCCCTGGTGGCGCAGTGGTTGAGAGTCCGCCTGCCGATGCAGGGGATACGGGGTCGTGCCCCGGTCCGGGAAGATCCCACATGCCACGGAGCGGCTGGGCCCGTGAGCCAGGGCTGCTGAGCCTGCGCGTCCGGAGCCTGTGCTCTGCAGTGGGAGAGGCCACAACAGTGAGAGGCCCGCGTATGGCAAAAAAAAAAAAAAAAAAAAAAAGTAGTGAAGAGTAGGACTTGTACTTCTTCTGAAAGAATCATTCTGGACAGACAATAAAGAATATACAGACAGTGAAGGCTGTTGGATAGAGGCAGGTGAGTAAAGAGGTGAAACCACCCTCTCTAATTATACAATAAAATGACGGCTTGCAGACGTTTTGGCTGTGTTAAATGTATTTTGCATCCTACCCTGGTGCACACACACACACAACTGAAACAAAAGTGCCGTGAAACTATGCTCATTCTTACTATGTGTGAAGCACTCTAATGTTCTCTAGTTTCTGCTCTATTTTGAACTTTGTTTTTCCTATTTCATTGTTTTTAAGCCTATTGATAAATCACTAAATTGATTCCATGACCCACTAATGTTACCAATGCCAACTGCAGTTAGAAAAACATGGCCTTAGACCACTGGAGGGCCCAGGTATTTCTGCAGAAGAAAACGTCTGTAGTCGTTTCTCTCCTTTTCAAGAAGAGTCACCGGTGAGGAACTTCTGCTCTGTCCCCAGCCTCTGTTGCAGGGTCTGAGGGTGCTGGAGGCCCAGGAGTTCCCGCCTTCCTGCCTGCACCCAGGCTCCAGGGCTCTCCCAGGTGTGGAAGAGGCCCTCCTTCCTCTGCCGCACTGCTCTGGTATCCCTTTGTCATGGTAGCTCACGTGGCACTCTCTCCTGGCCCTGCTTGGCCACAGGTAGGGAGGAAGGCCAGATGGCCAAGCAAGCCCAAAACCCAGAGGAAAGATAAAGGCCCTGCCTCACTGATGCGGGTGACTCCCCTGGTTCCCTAACATTTGGGTACCTCCAACCCACTCACTCCCTGTGTCTTTCTTCATGGCCCTGGGTCTTTTGAATGAATTTCCCAGGACACCCACCCTCTCCTGGTCCCAGGCAAGTGCACTGTCCTCGTGCTGTGTGCCCCCTGGTGGGGCAGGCCAGAGAGGGGACTGAGCTTTGGATTCCTGGGCTCCAGATTCCAGAAACTGCTTTCCCTCTGATTTGCTCTGTGACTCTGGGTAGGTCTCATAATCTCCCCAGGCCTGGATGATGAAGGTGCATTTGTAAAACGAAGCTGTTAGACAGATTATCTTCAAGGCCTCTTCTGATTTTAACTTAAAATTCCTCCAGAGTCCTTATCTGTCGCTTGGGAATTACATTTTTTTCTATCTTTCCTTTTGTATACCCAGGAATATAGGAAAAAATAAAGTGTAAGAGCCAAGGAACTGCAAGGAAACAGTATTGCTTGTATATTTCTAGCACCCTAAATGGCTTTTTGAAGGACGAACTGGTAAAATATAAAGAGTGATTTTGTTGTTCATCTACTTATATTCAATATATTGAAATAGGCCTCAAGGAGATAACAAATTAGAAAGTACCTTGTAGAAAGATATTCGTAATGCAGCCGTTTATAGTTCTCAGGAATTGGAAATGATCCAAAATAGAATAGCTACACAAACAGGTACACAGTATCACTAAAATAAAATAGAACTGTTTAAGTGACAGCTGTTTTGGTTATTTCAATACATGAAAATGTTTGTATGAACTAATATTACCTGTAGGAAGCAAAATATTGATATAAAATAAATCATTTACACTGATTACCTCCATGTATGTACATTGATGAAGATGAAATTTGGATTGATTTAATTTTTTTTTCTTCCTGGCCATGCCACGCGGCATGCGGGATCTTAGTTCCCCAGACAGGGATCGAACCCATGCCCCCTGCATTGGGAGCGTGGAGTCTTAATCACTGGACCGCCGGGGAAGTCCCATGGACTGATTTAAGTAATTCATTTAATATTCTTTTGAGTTTTTATCTGTACGGAGCTGCTTCAGTTCCTGGGAACGGTATTGCCATAGGCTTGTCATGATGCTTCGTGACTTTTCCAGGTTTTTGTGAGTGGGCATGACATTGCGCAGGTGGGGCGAGCTCCCTGAGGACCGGCTTGTAACTTCACCCGCCACCCTCTGCACCGGCTGTGATGGGAAGAGATTTTACTCACTTGAACTGGCGGAGCTGGGCTCTTTGTCTCCTCACAGCTTCTCTCCTGCTTCCTAGGAAGATCAGCCCATCTACATGGCAGTCAAAGGGGTGGTGTTCGATGTCACTTCTGGAAAGGGTAAGTGGCTTGGCTTTATGAATCCTTACCTCTGGGGAGCGTGGCAGCCTGAGTGGGTGCTGGAGGTGTGAGGGAAGGGAGGGAATGCTGGGCAGGTCCTTCCCCCCGCCCCAGAATGAGTTCACAATCTTTGTCAGTGAGGTACTTCAACAGTATTTTTCTAATGATGTCATGCTCTGCTCAAAAGCCTTCCATGGCTGCCTGTTGCCTATTGAATCAAAGTCAAACTGGATGATTTACCCTAGATAAAGCAGTGAGAGGAAAAGTATTACTTAGCAAAGAGTCGTGATCCTAGAACATTATAGAACGTTTTAGTGCCATCTCATGTTTTCCGTAATGGAAACTACAACTGATATCGTGGAAGTAGTCTTGTAATGGTTCATGGTTTATCTGATACCAAACAAAAGATGTATGAAAGTAGACTTGGCTTCCATGAACATTTAGGAAGACAGAACACTTTTCTTGTTTACATTTTTTTAAAATATTTATTTATTTGGTTGCACTGGGTCTTCGTTGCGGCCGGCAGGCTCCTTAGTTGTGGCTCGCCTGCGGCATGTGAACTCTTAGTTGCAACATGCATGTGGGATCTAGTTCTCTGACCAGGGATGGAACCTGGGCCCCCTGCATTGGGAGCGTGGAGTCTTACCTACTGCACCACCAGTAGGAAGTCCCTCTTGTTTACATTTTAAATATTTTTAAGGGATTATTTTCATTCTGTATTAAAAAAAAAAAAAATCACCTCTCAGCGCAGCATGTGTGACTTATTCCATATTCTGAATTAGCGGAATCCAGTGGGAAGGCTGGGGGCGGCTTATTGGACTTCCCATCCTCACTGATGTCCCTCTCCTCAGCAGAGCCTTTGCAGGATTGGGTGGGGTGGGGTCTCAGAAGCCCCGCCCCGTGCCGTGTACAGGCTCCTGGCTGCTCTGTGCACATGCACTCACATCTTCTTCCTTCCTCCCCACTACAGAGTTTTACGGACGAGGAGCCCCCTACAACGCCTTGACCGGGAAGGACTCCACCAGAGGGGTGGCCAAGATGTCCCTGGATCCTGCAGACCTCACCCACGACACTGTGAGCCAGATAATGAGCCTCTGTCAAAGTGTCCCACCTCCTTGGCCATGGCCTTTTTTCTTCCCCACGCCCCACCTCTGGGCAATAGCAAAGCTTCCTAACTAGTCTGTTTACTGTTCCAGAGGTAGCCAGTTGTTTTCTTAAAGTAGGTATCTGCCTGTGCCCCTCCTGCTCAAAAACGTTCCGGGGCTCCCCACTGCCTGCAGAGTCAAGTGTGAACTCTTGTGAACTTGAGATCAAACTCAGTTGATCTTCAGAGTTTGGCTCCAGGCTGCCCTGGCTGCCCCATCCCCCTGACAGTCTGCACCTGCCACCCCCCAGCCTCTGGTAGCTTTGCTGTTAGTCTCTGAGACCCGCTTTCCAGGCCACTACCGGTAGCTCAGGGGAGGAACAGGGTGGGAGAGCAGAGTCTCCGCCGTGCTCATATTTCTGTGAAGGAGAAAATAGCATTAACAAAAACCATTTCGGGGTCTAAGTAATCCCAACAGAAAGGCTGGCATTCACCCCCTGTTGTGCTCAGGTGAGTCACACTCTTAAGCTGCAACGTTACAGAAACAAATCAAGAAACTACAGAGAGGGGGAAGGGTGTGTAAATCTGTAAGGGGAGGAGTGTAGAGGGCAGGGGGCTTAATCGCGCAGGAGGAGGTGGTTGCAGACCGCAGAGCGCCCCCCGACGCCGACCAGGCTGGGGGTTCTCTGGAGTCTAATTCCTACATCAGTCAGACCACAAACACGGTGCAGCCATTGCACCCCCCCACACGTAACCTCCGCAACACACACGCACACACAGGGCTGTCTCGAAAAAATTGTCCACGATTTGTTCTCTGAAACACTTTTTCCCTCGCGTTAGGGGGCGTGGGGCGAGTAAAGTCGGGGTAGGGGCTGGCGAGAAGCCGGTGGCAAGCACGAGTCACTCATTCCTACCCCTGTATTTCTTGGGCTTTTCTCCCCAAGACGGGCCTCACATCCGAGGAGCTGGAATCCCTGGATGATGTCTTCACCAAAGTGTACAAAGCCAAATATCCTATCGTTGGCTACACAGCCCGAAGAATCCTCAACGAGGACGGCAGCCCCAACCTGGACTTCAAGCCTGAAGACCAGCCCCATTTCGACATAAAGGACGAGTTCTGATCTGCAGGAGACCGTTCTTGGGAGGGTGAGGCAGGGAGACACTCAGATGCAAACCCTCCTGCAAAACAGGCTGCTGGGGCCTCTGGTCACCGGATCTGAATAAAGCAGACGTTTAACCTGGAACGCTGAATGCCCTTTATTGCCCTTGGTCCACTGTTCTACCCACCTGGGTATCCTGCCCACACACCAGCCAGGGAGGTAATAGTCGCTGAGGGGGGACACCTCCTAGGTGTCAACACGGATGCTGTGGGGGCAGAGGAATTACGAGTGACCTTTATTGCTTCTTTATATTGCTCTGTACTTGCCAAGTTTTCTGCCATGACCATGTGTACTTCAGAATAAGCGCCAAAATAAACTTCCTGTTTTCACAAAAGGAGAATTCTTCCACACGTGCCCTCTCCTGGGAGCCTCGTCAGCACCCCTTGTCTCTGCTGGCCTGTGAGGGGGCTGGGCAGCAGGAGCATCCAAGAGATGTGGCAGAAATGGGGTGCATTAGGTGGAGGGGTGGAGAATGGGAAAGAAAGCTATTAAAGGGGAGTGACGGTATGAACTGGCTTCAGCCCCTTCTGCAGCTGGAAGGTGGTGAGGAGGGCGGGGTCCGGTATGGGCCAAGCCTGCCCTGGAGGTCATTCCAAAGATGGTGAAGCACATGCAACACGCTGGACTCAGGTCAGATTTCATAAGGAAATCCCTTTTGAGGGTAGGATTCTTCCCTCTAAGGGACATTTGGCAATGTCTGGAGCTATTATTTTTAAAATTTTGGTTGTTAAAACTGTAGGATGCTACTGGTATCTAGTGTCCGGTGATGTTGTTTTTGTTTTATTTTAAAGACTTTTTAAAAAATATATTTATTTATTTTGGCTGCACCAGATCTTAGTTGTGGCATGCAGGATCTTTCTTTTAGTTGCGGCATGTGGGATCTAGGTCCCCAACCAGGGATCGAACCCGGGCCTCCTGCATTGGGAGCATGGAGTCTTAGCCACTGGACCACCAGGGAAGTCCCCCAGGGATGTTGTTAAACATCCTGCAATGCGCAGGACAGTCCCCACAGCAGAGAATTACCTGGTCCAAAATGTCAATTGTGCCAAGGTTGAGAAATCCTGGAAATTTTACGGTAGAGATAAATTTGACATACAACTTTGTCTTTTATTTAAACAAACAGCAACTACCCCCAAGAGAGACCTTTTACATAGAAGAATTTTAAGCAGAAGAATTTCCTAGGGTGACTGTTCAAAATGCTGATTCCTATGTCCTACCCCTAGAGATTATGATTTAGTATTTCTAGAACATGGCCTGGGAACTGCATTTGTAATGAGCTCCCCAGGAGACTGTGATACACTTGGGCCCAGATGTACTTTGAGAAACACCACTTACGCCTTACCAGTCACCGCAGGGAGGACTCATCCAGATCCTTTTGGAGGACCACGTTTGACCTTTGCTTTAGTCTTTGGTGTGTCCAGACTAATGGTGAACTCCTGGGTCCCACTCCAGAAGCAGGGAGCTTGCTGGCCATCCAAGAGGAATGGGTCTAGAATTTATCAGAAGGACTCTTTGGCCTAGAATTCAGGAAGTTGTTCACGTGGCCAAGGTAGTCTGTACTGGGACATTTTGCCCCCAAACAGATGATGTATGAATGAATACAAATGGTTATAAGTCCTTGGGAACTCCCAAGAGATGACTTTTACTTATGTACCACCCACTTCCCACATCACCAAGCAACGGATGGGCTAGGATTCCATCCCTTGGAGCCCCGTCTCTGCAAGGTGGGCAAGGTCTCCAAACTCGGGTCCCTGGGAACTTTCCAGGACCACTGTTTCCCCCGCTCCCCTCTCCTCCCCTTGCCCCCATCACAGCACATTTTTCCCTCAGGGTCTTAGGATCCCCACTCCTGGGTCAATTCTGCCCAGTTCCCTGCCCTGCCCTTCAAAGACCACCTCCTACACCCCAGCAAGGGTCTTCTCTGAATAAGAATGTCTCTCATTTGGATATTCCAAGTCAGCGTTTGCCAGGACAGAGCACACACAAATCTGGGCACCCCAAACAGGCTCCACTCAGGGTAGGTACAGCTCAGGGGAGGGGGATGCAGGCTGGTGGGGGGATTTGCATCATTGGTGTCTATGGGACCTAAGGAAAAACACAGAGATCCCTGGAGCCCAAAGCCTGCTGCCCCATTTACCCCTTCTCCCACATTTGTCATGTCTTCTTTGGTTTAAAGGTTTATATCCTTGCAAGACTCAGCTTGGATGTACCTCTGCCAGGAAGCCTTCCTCTGAGGTCCCCTATAGCTTAGCACTCACCCGCTTTGCTGTAATTGCCTATTGATGAGATTGTCTCCCCCAAACACGAAAGCACAGACTCACCTAGGGTGGCCAACCTTTCCCGACTTGCTGGGTTTTACACTGAAAGTCCTGCATCCCAGGAAACCCTTCAGCAGACCTGAGGGACAGAGCTGCACCAGCCTCACCAGCTGCAGAGACAAGGCCTCCTCCCAGCGGGGGACCCCAGGCATAGTGGGGAGGTCACGCGCCACCTTGGAAGGAAGAAGGAAGAAAGGAGCTATGACCTTTACGCAGGAGAGGCGAAGGTGAGGGGAAGGCGATGGGAGAGTGGATGGGGGCTGGGTTCTTTTTTTTTTTTTTTTCTTCTGCAGTACGCAGGCCTCTCACTGTCGTGGCCTCTCCCGTTGCGGAGCACAGGCTCCGAACACGCAGGCTCAGTGGCCATGGCTCACGGGCCCAGCCACTCTGCAGCATGTGGGATCTTCCCAGACGGGGACACGAACTCGTGTCCCCTCCTTCGGCAGGCGGACTCTCAACCACGGCGCCACCAGGGAAGCCCTGTGGGCTGGGTTCTTAACCACACAGGTTCAAGTTCAACCTCTCAGAAGGGACACTCAATTTCTGGCCTAAGGTAAGTGCCCGGCACATTGGAGTGTTGTTGATATTGGTGTAATTCATTAAGTCCTTCCCCAAATCTAAGTTCCTCTTGCAAGGTGCATCTCCACCGTCTCCCAGGCGCTACACAGCCAGCTCCTCCTGCCTCATGTTTCCCGCAGCCAGGGTACTCACCCCTCCCTCTCTGTGCTCCTGGCGGGCAGCTGCCCGGGCCTCCCCGACAGGTGGAATGGAGCCAGCTCCCTGCCCATAACAGGGATGAAGAGGCTTAAAGGTTTAAAGGCAGGAGACAAGGCCTGGGAACAGAGAGCCTCGTTCTCCACTTGGAAGATCACACCATTAAGTACTGAGCGTCCCAGAGGGGAGAGCGATGGAGCTGACTGGTCAACAGGAGAGCAGGCAGAGGGACCTGACCAGCAAGCCAGCTCCTAGAGGTACGGTCGTGCAGAGGGCATCCTGCCCGGGTCCCAGCCTGGACGGATGCCCTCCAGACTCAGACACCTCATGACCTTCAGGCATCTGCTCCAAGGAGGTCTGCTCACCACCGCCTTAGCTTCCAGGAGAAAAACTAAGGGTCTGAATAAAGCAGCCTTACCCTCTACACTGGCTTCCTTCAAAAGGAAGGAAGCCCCAGACTCCAACAAGCATAGCCTGCTGGGGCTCCGTCAGCTCCTGGAGTCTTCCAAGCCACGAAGGCCTTGCTCAAGCAGGCCTGGAGGTGCCCAGCCTTCTCTGGAGAGGCAGGCCGGGCAGGCTGCCCCACGACCGGTGGGGAAATTATCCAGGCAGAGGCTGGCCCTGCAGGCCTCCGTCCGGGACATCAGATGTAATCATTGCCTTGATACCACGATGTGTCGCTCACTTTTTATGCTCCATTTCACGGTCAGCCCAGCACGTGTGGTGTCATCCCTCAGTGACAGACTCAGCTCTCTTCCCTCAACTCCTCTGCCACGCGAGCTGCTCTGAGCCATTCTGAGGCATTCCCAATGGCAAGCGCAAGGCCTTAACCCCCCGGACCAACCCTCCACCAACAGGGCTGGAGCCAGTACACCAGTCCCACACCCTGAGGCCCGTTCTACAGGGGTCCCAGGAGATGCTGAGCCCCAGCTGGGCACAGCAGGAATCAGCTCCATACACACCCTTGACCTGGCCGATCCCGTGGCTCACTTCCAAAATGTGATCCCCTGCTCAGTCTCTGCTTTGGGGGAGAACCCTGGTCAAGACAAAGTTTACTTCCTAAGACACTAACACAATCCCCTTATGCCAAATTCAGTTTTACTAATAACATCTGACACTTGTATAGCACTTTACGGTTCACAAAGCTCTCGTTCCAGTGACCACGGCTTACAAATCACCCCCAGAATCTAGTGGCGTGAAACAGCTATTCTTCGTGCTCAGAGACTGTGTGTGTCAGGAGCTCTGAGAGGGAGCAGTGGGACCCACAGGTCCCGTGGTGACTGGCTGCCAGCCCGAGCTCCAGCTCTCTCCACGTGTCACTTCTCACAGCGCGAGGTCCGGGCTGTGCCTCCTTTTATGACCCGGCCTCGGCACCAGGCAGCATCACTTCTACTTGCCGAGGCAGCCACGGAGTTCCGCCCAGAGTCAAGGGGCAATGGACCATTCTGGGAAAACACGATCTGCGGTCATTCCTCCCACATGATCTCATTAGATTCTCAGAGAAGAGATGCTATCTCGTCTTTTGGTTTGCAGTACTTAGCTCAGTGCCTGACACATAGCAGTAAATCACATTTGTCTTGTAGAGAGAGACAGGGTTTAGCATCAGACGGACCTGGTTTGAATCCTGGTTTCATGACTTTCTACCTGTATGATCCTGAAGAAGTTATTTAGCTTCTCTGAGCCTCAGTTTCCTAACCTTTAAAGGGGGGGCGTTCAAAATACCCATTTCACAAGGCTGGCGCTAGGGTTAGGCTCGGTTGTGCATGTAATGTGCATGTAATACACATGCAGTATGCATGTATGTGAGAGCAGACTCCTGATACCGGCCAGTGTCACCTTCTTGTTTCCCGCCCCCTTGCACTCCATTCCACCCTCACCTCAAGGACTGGTGGCTTCTTGGACTTCCCAGCAGGGTCACGGACCCAGATGAGAAGAAACATTTAGTTGTTTGTCTGGGGCCTTGGCAAAAGGCTGGGGTTGAAGTCAGGGTGACCAGCTACAGTTCTGTCTCTCTCTCTCTCTCTCTCTCTCTCTCTCTCTCTCTCTCTCTCTCGTCTAGCTGCTCAGCCCAGAAGTATGAGCAGTAACCCAGCTGCCCTGATGAAACCTCTAATAGCTCAGACTCTCTGGTTCCCCAGAAGCCCTGGAAATTCTCCCAGAGTCCGAAGCGCAATGGGGAATCGGGCCCCTCTACCCCCAGGGCATTGCCCGGACTGCAGTCCTGCTGCCAGAGGCCTACGATCAGGTGTGCCTGGGGGTACCCACTGTGGTGCAGCCTGGCCCACCCCTGCCCGTACCTGATGGTTTGGGTCCCTGCCCAGCTTTCACCCTACCCCACACTCCAGAAGTTAAGTGACTTCAGTTCTAGGAGGCGTCTCCCTCACAATCTCCGCTGGCCCCTCTCCCATCCCGCTCCCTCTGCCTGGAATGCTCTTCCCCCTTGCCCACATCACCTGCAAAATCTTCTCGTGGCTTACATATCACCTCAACAAGGAAGTTTTCCTGGATCTCTCTCTGCCAAGAAGGTACCCAGCATACTCCTGTGGAGGCAATTGTGTTTTAATTTTCTGCACCAGGCTGGGAGGCACCTGCCCTGTTCTCAGCTCTCTCCACCACCTAGCACACCACCCAGCACCTTCTGTGTTCGATGAAATGAATAAATGAGTGAATGGATTGGTGCTCCCACACCCAGGGCAACCCTCTTCTTGGCAGCCCTCCGCCTCACCCTACACTCAGGGATGTAGGTCTGAATCCTGGGGCCTCACGACCGCTCCTGCCCTCCGGCCAAGGTCTCCAGAGCCCGCTGGGCATCGCTGCTTCTGGGATCTCTCCTGGACCAGATACGCCTGAGCCTTTGCACAGCCTTGTCATGTGGGAACATATACAAATAGTAAGTGGTTCCCCTGGCAACCATCTCAGTAGATGGTAACCAGCACAGACAGTCCTGGGAAGCCTTCAGGCTGGAGGAAAGAAGCCCTGCCCCAACTGTTGCTGTCCTGTCTGGGCCGGGCAGGGCCCATCTGAGCTGCCTCTTCTCTCAGGGCTTTCTGGGGACCACCTGCTCTGAAGCCCAAAGGGAAAAAATGGCCAAAGGAGCTGCCCATCTGCCCAGACTATCCACCCCTGTCAGTCCCTGTGCTGCTGGCCCGTCCCCACCCTGTGGGGTCACTGGGGTCCTCCACTGGCTGCCCCGCCCTGCCCAGTGCCTCACTTCGGAGGCTGCTAGCTGGAGACTCTGTCCTGCTGCCAGAGGCCTAATGTCACAGGTGCCCATTGTGCTGAGCTTGTCCCAGGCCTCACCCGCAGGGTCTCTGCCCAGGTCTTCAGTGCCCACCCTGCAGCCAGGCCCACGGCCTTGTTCCGTGTTCCAAGCTTCCGCCCGGCTCAGCCCAGGCCCTGCAGTGACCCCGCTCTCGGCACCACCCCAGCTCCCCTCCAGGGTGACTAGAGGACTTGGGGCTCCCGCAGGCTGAGGTTCTAGAGGCCCATGGGGTATGGGAGTTAGAGGCATGAGCTGCAGAGGGTGCTGGAAGAGATCTAAAAAAGCACCAGTAGGGACTTCCCTGGTGGAGCAGTGGTTAAGAATCCGCCTGCCAACGTAGGAGACATGGGTTCGAGCCCTGGTCCAGGAAGATCCCACATGCCATGGAGCAACTAAGCCCGTGCGCCACAACAACTGAGCCTGCGTGCCACAACTACTGAAGCCCACGCACCCAGAGCCCGTGCTCCGCAACAAAGAGAAGCCACGGCAATGGTAAGCCCGCGCACCACAACGAAGAGTAGCCCCCCTCACCGCAACTAGAGAAAGTCCGCGTGCAACAATGAAAACCCAACGCAGCCAAAAATCAAATTAAAATATTTAAATAAATAAAATAAAATAAAATAAAAAAGCACTGGCAAAGGGTGAAGCCGCGTGAGCCGCAGACCACCTGAGGGAAGCCAGGCTCCAGTAGAACCAAGAGAGGGGAGAAGCGGCAGCTGAGAGGGGAGGGTTAGAGGCAGAGTCTGGGGTGTGGCCCTGAGGTGTCTGGGAAGTGGACGCCCAGGGCCTGTAGTGGGTGGCTGGTGGGTGACCTGTCAATCATGCTGCTGCTGGCTTCTCCCCATTCCTGAGCGAGACTCCTGCTCTCCTCTCACTTCCCTTCCTGCTGGGGTACTGAGTTTACTGCACCTTCAGGGCTGCAGTCACTGCCACCCAGGCAAGCCCACCCTGTTGCACACCCCTCCCAGTTGGACCTGGCTTCCTGTCCGTCTACACACTCATGCCATTAGTCAGTGTTGCTGTGGGCTCTGTGGACCTCTTGTCTAAGTTCACTGCTGTGTCAGGGACGATTGCAGGCATGAGCCCTGTGCCCTAGGTATTTACTCCTTCATCAGATCCTCTGCAAGGAGGTAGTAACATTTTACAGATGACAAACTGGTCTCAGGGAAAACACACCTCTGACACCTAACAGGTCTAGAGCTGGGATTCCAACACAAGACTTATTCCCCTCCTATGTTCTTTCCACTCTGCCTCATTATACTGCACCTGAAAATCAAGTCTTCTAGGCGAGGCTAACCTCTGGGCAGGTGGAATTAGGATGCGATATGCTAGGCTCGTGGCAGAGACTCTAAAATCCTTGAGGGTCTCTTGAGGGAGACTTTTGGACTAAGGACGTGTGATACAGGTTCAAGGTGCTGAGCCCTGGAGCCTCACCCAGAAGGAGGCAGTGGGATCCAAGCCCACCTGTGGGAGCCCCACACCTGATAGTGGCAGCTGCAAACCACCCCAAAGACAGGAGAGACTACAATGGCCTTGGGGCCAGCAATGCCCACCTGGAGGTCAGCTGAGCAGTGCTGGGCTGCTCGGGCTCATCACCCCCATAATGTCCTGGTGCTGCCGCCCAGGACCCTGAGGTCAGGATTCGACCTGGACGTGGAGCGGTTTCTCATTACCCAGATCTCTGAAATACATCTGTTGCCTCCCCGGTGGAGTCCCCTCACCCTGCTTTCCCATTTAGCCATGACGCTCCCCTTGACCATCAGCCTTAACCCTCTTTCTGATCCATATTACTCCACACTCTCACCGTTCCCCCAAAGCGCAGGCAGCCTCCTTTCCACAACGTCTCAATTACATCGGACTTCACATGGCCATCTACCAACCAGCACATGCCTGCTATGTATCCAGTGCTGTGCTAGTCCTGGGGGTGGGGTGGAGGGAAGAAGCCAGGAGAATAGATGCCAGAACCGTCCTGGCCCTTAAGGGTCCCCGAGGAGGAGAGCAGTGGGCTGAGCTGCGAAGAGGTATCTCTAGGACCAGGAACTGGTGATCTGTGGGGACCCGAGCCACAGGATCCTGAGCGGGACGGGCTCCGGAATGAGGTTGTGGAAAGGTGTTGGGATTTTCAGGGAAACTTCTGACCAGTTCCGGCTCACCAGCAACCACTTGCATGGAACGGTAGTGCCCCTCGGTGGTTGGTTCATGGAACTCTCCAGCAGCTGTTTTGTAAAGCCCAGAGGATTAAGGTCCCCTTAAGAACATCTATTTTTGGTTCCCAATATTTCCATAATGAAATGCTCACAGGAGCAGCCAAAGGGCTTCCCAAAGGACCCAAAACCCGCCTGCTGAACTCCCATGTTCTCCAGCTGCCTGTTCCCCAGGGGTTAGAGCTGCCTTTCATTCTCACGTACAGTTCTCTCTTCCATTCAGTTTGACTAAAGGGTCCCAGGGCAGCGGCCATAGGTCCTCTTTGCCGAGTGTGAGCCTGGCCTCAGAGGGAAGGCCGTGTGCACATTCAGAGTGACGTGTTGGAAAGAACACTAGATCCGGGATCAAGAGGCTTGGATGCTCGCCCCACGTCAGCCGCTAACTAGTGGTGAGATAATCATTACAATAATAGCCACATTTATTCAGTATTTACTGAGTCAGGCATTGCACCAAGAGCTTTAGGTACATTGTTGACTTTGATCCTTACAATAATTCTCTGAGGTTGGGATTATTTCCATTTTACAGGTGAAGACATCAAGGCACAGAGAGATTAAGTAACTTTCCCAAGCTCACACAGTATGCGGCACAGTCAGGACTTAAGCTCCTTAGCTTAGGGTCCACAAATTGGGGTTTTTAAATGTACCCCAGTGACTGTGACATGGAGGCATCTTTGAGATCTATGGGGTCCCACCAGCTCTAACACTCAATGAACCCAGTGCCTTCGGAGGGTCAGGAATGAAAGTTGTGCCGAGGAAGAAGCCTGGGTTAGGCCCTAATCCCCATGGGTGTACAGGACCACAATCCCAGCAGAAACGCCGCAGAGGGCAGAACAATTCTCCTGCCCGCCGTCTTCTCAATCTGGAAATGGTTTGTGGGAGAGGAGAGTAATTGCCCTCCACAGCATTCTTTTCAGAGTTGGTTATGCCACACACACCGCTAATTCGTAGCTCCATCATCCATCAATTTATCACAACTCATCTAGAACCATTTTATATTGTTAAGTTGATTCATCTGACAAACCCTCACAGAGCTCTACTACGAGGCAGGCACTGTGCCACATCCTGAGTCTGTAGTGGTGAAGGAGGCCGGCCTGGCCCTGCCCTGTGGGTCTGCTGTCTAGAGGAGACCAGCAATAAACCAGCTGCAAAAGAACAGAATTGCCCACCATAACAGGTGCTCTGAATGGAGGGATGGAGAACAGTGGGGTGGCAGAGCGACCTAGTCACAGCGGGCTGGGACAATCTCTCCGAGAAAGTGACATTTAAAAGGAGCCCTGAAGAACGCTTTTAGCCCATACCTTCTATTGGTAAAGGAGTTTCATTGTGTTTCCCGCATGATGAGCAATTTAGTGCATGGTTGGCTCTATCTCAGCTCCTGGGACTCTCCTCCAGAACAGGGGTGGGCACCGCCGATGTCGCCTACCCACCAGGCCCAGATGATCCTCCAGAGATGGAGAATTTTGAGCTTCCTTTTGATACAGGATCTCAAACCATGGGGCTGTTTGGGGGTGTGGCGGTAATGGGCCCAGGGGCTGGCGGTTCAGAATCAGAGAAGTTCCCCCAAGTCAAGGCCATGAGGTTTGCTGACTTAGCTCTGACACTCAAGGGGCAGGACCCACAATCCAGCCTGCAGGGAGGGAGCTTGTGGTTTCGGTGTGCGTGTATATCTTTGTCTGTGTATCTATGTGTGTGTGTGTATTTGTGTGTCTGTGTATACCTGTGTGTGTGGTATGTATCTGTCTGTGTGTACCTGTCTGTATCTGTGTGTATGTCTGTATGTATGTATCTGTGTGTGTATATCTGTGTATGTATATCTGTGTGTGTCTATCTCTATGTGTGTATCTGTGTGTGTCTGTGTGTGTGTCTGTGTGTGTCTATCTGTATGTATCTGTGTGTCTATCTGTGTGTGTGTCTGTGTGTATCGGTGTGTATATCTGTGTGTGTATCTGTGTGTGCCTGTGTGTACCTGTGTGTGGTGTGTGTGTGTATCTGTGTGTGTCTGTGTGTGTGTCTGTGTGTCTATCTGTGTGTGTGTATCTGTGTCTATCTGTATGTATGTGTGTATATCTGTGTGTATATCTCTGTGTGTGTCTGTGTGTGTATATCTGTGTGTGGTGTGTGTGTATCTGTGTGTGTCTATCTGTGTGTGTGTCTGTGTGTCTATCTCTGTGTGTGTATCTGTGTGTGTGTCTGTGTCTATCTGTATGCATATCTGTGTCTATATGTGTCTGTGTGTACATATCGGTGTGTATATCTGTGTGTGTGTCTGTGTCTGTGTGTCTGTGTGTATGTACCGGTGTGTACATCTGTGTGTGTGTATCTCTGTGTGTGTGTCTGTGTGTATGTATCGGTGTGTATATCTGTGTGTGTGTCTGTGTATTATCAATGTGTGTATCTGTGTGTCTGTGTGTGTATCTGTGTGTCTGTGTGTGTATCTGTGTGTCTGTGTGTGTCTATGTGCATGTATTGGTGTGTATATCTGTGTGTGTATGTGTGTGTGTGTGTGTCTGTGCGTGTATCTGTGTGTATATCTCTGTGTGTGTATTATCAGTGTGTATATCTGTGTGTGTCTGTGTATTATCGGTGTGTATATCTGTGTGTGTGTGTATTATCAGTGTGTATATCTGTGTATTATCAGTGTGTATATCTGTGTGTACCTGTGTGTGTCTGTGTTTATATCTGTGTGTGTGTCTCCGTGTGTGTCTGTGTATTATCGGTGCGTATATCTGTGTGTGTGTGTGTGTGTGTGTGTGCGTGCACACACGTGCAGAACAGGCCCAGCTCGCGCTCCGGGAGCGCTGGTCTTTCTCCGGTCCGCGTCCGAGGCGCGGGGACCCGGCGACAGCTTCTGGCTTTGGCAGCTGCTCGCGGTTCAACTCTGCCAGTAGGAGGCGCGAGCAGAGGCGTGGCGCGCTGGAGGGAGACAGGCTCTGTCCTGCTCAGCTCCCGCCCCGCGAGCGGCGCCACAGCCCGGGCTTCCTCTGCCCAGCAGCGGGGTTCCTCCCCACAGCAGCAGCTAAATCCAGTTTGCAGTTCTCCAGCACTTGCAGAACCAACATCGTTGCGCCCCTTCCACCCCAGAGAAGTCACACCGGCTGACGGGGGCCACCAGCCCAGACTCCTGGGTCCCCGCCCTGTGGGGCGTGCCCCCGTTTCTAAGTTTTGACAGTCCTCCAAGCTCCCCTCCCTGGCCTCGCCCTCGGGGTGGTGATGCTTCCTGCAGTGCCACCTCCATGATACATGTTTAGGTTTTCCGACACCAGTGTCAGGTGGCTCAAGCCATGTCCTGGCCTCTGGGGGCCTTTTGGGCCACAGGGGGCTGAGGAAAGATCAAAAGCAGATTTTCTACCCCCGCAGGTGGTTTGTAACTGCTGCCCCCTGAGAAGGAGGTGTCAGCTTGTCCTGGAGAGGTCAGTGGTCTGTTCTCAGCTCCTCCCTGTGTGGGCCCCTGCGTGTCAGCAGAAGGGATGCTGAGGGGAAAGGGGACACGTGCCACCTCAGCTCCAGTGTCTCAGCACCCCCCCCACAGGCGGCATCCCACCTCTGGCCTGTTCTGCCCACAGAGCTTTTCGGGAGGCCAGGCCCTGGGCTGCTCCAGAAGCTTCCCTCGTCACTCTGTGCGTGTGTTCGGGCCGCAGAGGGCTCGGGAGGATCTGCCGCGGGACAGAGGCACAGGGTGGTGGCCAGTCCCACACGGTCACCCACCCCTGCAGCTGACCCACAGGGCTGGCCAGCCAGCAACCATGCCCCAGAAAGGTGGACCCATTCGTTCCTGCCTTGGAAAACGCCAGTGGAGGGTCGCAGAAACTGAGCTAGCTGAGAGAAGCACTCCTGAGATACACAACCAAGAGTGACCAGCACTGAGGCAGAAACTGGGCAGGGGGAGGAGAGGGGACAGGAGACTCGGTGCCTTTAGGGGAGGGACAGAGACTGGCTGCTGGGATCCAGGGGGTTTCCGTTTCCTTTCCCAGGAACATCTTTCTTTCCCATAAAACCTCTTTTCCTGAAGTTACTTGACTGAGTCTGAATCTTGCTGTCAGAAAAGCCCAGGAGGTGGAACCTAAGGGGTGGTCCCCCAAGCTGTCCCTCCCCAGACACGTGCTCATCACTCTCGGCCGAGGCCATCTCCTTTCCTCTGGGAACAAGTTTTCTCTCAAAAGACACCAGTGGACTCCTGGTGTCCCAGCCCACAAAACATGCTTGAAGGTCAGAGCAAAACCCCACCACGCACAGGTGTTATTACCTTCATGATATCGGTGGGGAAGCTGAGGCCCTGAGCGTTAGACGACCTGCCTGAAGTCACACAGAGTCTTCAGGTCCCAATGACCGTGGCAGTCCTGTGTCCTCTTCACCAAATCACACTACACATCACCTCCCAGTGGTGCCGGAAGGTTGTTTCAGGGCTGCCACCATCCAGGCCCAGCAGGTCTAACATGGGCGCTTCAAGGAATCACTGGAGCGGCTCCCACCCAGGCCCTGCATCAGAATCACCTGTGGAGCTTTGACAAACACAGATGCTGGGCCCCAAGCCCAGGAGATCCTGATAAGCTAAATCCGGGTGGGCCCAGGCATAGCACCTGGATGGTGGATTCTCATTGTTCAGGGTAGTTACGCTCTGTAAAGTTGGGGGAACACTGACCTAACAAACACTAAACCTTTGCCCCTAGACGAAATACAGGGTTAGGCTCCTGTGAGCCTCTGGACACAAGCTTCATCCGCTGATTAATACACAACCTTGTTTTATGTGTATTTCTGTTTAAAGACACTCTAATATATATTGTTGATTCAGTAATGTCAAACTCATGGCCAGCAGCACAATCACTCACACCTGAGCCAAGCTTGTCTCACACTCATCTTTTCTCCATAAAGCGCATCACAGCCTTCTTGTGCTTAGGAACATCCTTGTGAAATCACCAAAGGCACAAGAGTTGAAAAAGGTGACACTAACTAGACTTGTTTCCAGCCGGGGAGCTGAAATGAGAAGGCAGAGTATCACCTTGTGACCTCAGCTGGGAACGTGCTGTCAGGCAGTTCAAATTGTCACCACTTTGCATGTGTCCACGAAGGACCAGGAAAGACCCCTGAGTATTGATTTTGGGGTAAAACATTTTAGTGACTAGGTGAATTTGCAAATATTAAATCCGTGAACAGGGAGGATCGACTGTGTTTTCAAAGCTCCGTTGGCCCAGCGATGTGCTGGGTCTTTTGGTAACGGGCAGCAGAAGTTGGAAGGGATGATGGGAGCTGCAGAGGACAGCCTGAGGGCGAGGGTGCAGGCCTGGGGGGCCGGGAGAGCAGCTTGGGCATGTGCCCATGGTAGGCAGCCACCGTGGGTCTGGGCCATGCCTTCTGCCCTCCGCTTAGCACCCAAATCACCACAAATCCTGGACACGCGCACCTCTGCAAGCGGGTGGCTCAGGATTCAGAACTGGTTTCCCCGCAGAAATCACGTTTGGTGGGTTGGTCCTCAGCCTGGGTCACAGAGGCCCCCTTCACACCTAGTTAGACAAAGCGGTGGCTTTGTGGAGCCAGGCCCAAGCCCTCACCCCAGCCCCCCAGGCACCCCAGCAAGCCTCCCTGCAGGGCTCAGGGTTTCAGGCTGTGAGAACAGGGGTGCCCGCTGCTCCTCCTGGGCCCTGACATGGAGGGGGTCCTCAAGAGTCATCTCAGGTGAAGGGCCAGGACGGTGTGCTGGGCTGGCGGTGGAGACGTCTGTCTTTTGTGAGGTGGGGTGACAGCCGGGGACGGTGTTTTCAGTGGGGACGGGGGACAGGCATCTGGGGGTGGGAACCGAAGGGGCGAGTGGATGGAGGGCTGTGAGGACAGGCCAGGGAACGGATGTTCTGCAGCCACAGACCTCCCTCCACCACTGCCTACTCTGTCGTGGACATCCTCCAAGGTGGTGGGCCCGGCGGCTCTGCAGAAGCGGCACAGTTTTCAAAGAGGCCTATACAGCTGGGCCTGTGTTAGGCCTGAAGCTGAGCTCTCAGCTCTGGGTCACTTGGGACGCCCACCTCCCACCTCGAGCCGACACATGGCTGAACGCTCACCCCTGCCTCGGACAGTCTGGTTCGCCCGCCCCTCAAGCCCCGCTGAAGCAGGGGTGCAGGTGAGCAGCAGAAGCACAGGCGCCGCCCACAGGGTAGGGCCCAGAAGATGCCCCTAAACGCGGAGGCTTGTTCTGTGTGAGGACGAAGGTTATCTCACTCACAGATTCTTTCCACAAGGCACACACAGCCTTCTTGTGCCCAGGATCACCCGTTTGCCCTGCCCCCTCACACCATCTGCCAGAAAAGGGTGGAGGCCTGACCAGCCTGTTCAGGAACCTTCTCGCTCCGGGGAGCTCTGAGTCCAGGCTCCGAGAAGGAGGACGTGGGTCCGGGACAGGCAGTGCTGGGGCGTGGCCTCAGGTGTCTCCAGGGGGACAATTAGGGGAGGAAAGTGCTGTGAGGGTTGGAAGGCCCTCCCACTGGAGCCGAGCTGGGGAGGGGGATTCGGAGATGAGCTTTGCCTGAGAGTCAGGCCCGTGTGACAGACCCCTGGGCCCTGCTGGCCCTTGGCAGGAAGCTCAGGATCCCGCCCACCTCTCAGGCTGGCTGGGCTCCCAGCTGTGTGTGGGGCAGGGAGGTGGCCCTTCTGGGAAGCCCTGGTCGCCGGGTTGTTGCAGCTCCGCGGAGGGTGAGGGGGTCACGGGGGTGGGGTTCTTACTCAGCACCGGTCCGGAAGCTCCTTGAACTCACGTCTCCAGAATTCGTGTCACTGTTTCTTTTCAGAGGCTTTAATGCTTACAAGCTCGAAACCATTTATTCAGTAAAACTGTTCAATAAAAAAATAGTCCTCATTGATGACTGTCTTATTTCTTCTTTTCCTCCCTCAGTAAGGAGAATGATGCAGCTAAACAGATCCATTCCCTCCCTCCCCTCCTTCCTCCTTTCCTTCTGTCATTCAAACATCATTTGTTTAACATTAGCTACATGCAGGGGCTGGGTACGGGGAGGGGGGGAGGGGGGGTGCCGGTTCCTCTCCCATTTGTTTTGTTTGTTTGTTTTGTTTTTTTAACCTTGTGGGTAGAAGGCTTCTTCCCCTCTGCTTCACAAGGTCTTTTACTTGTCTCCTCTCCCATTTGATGCCTTTGCTGTGGGTCCGCGCTGACAGGCTGCCCGCCCTGCCCCCGTAACCCTCACTCACCCCAACCCAAACTACCAGCTCAGGGCACACCTGGGAGAAGCATCCCTGCCCCACCTGTGTGCCAAGCGCAGGCTGCCTGGCATTCTCCTGCTGGCTGAGGTGTGTGACCTGATGGGCCTCAGGGGTCTTCCTTTCTCCCCCCAGGCCTTTCCTGGGAGGGCGTCCCGTTGCCTCACCCGGGCTCTGGCCCACCTTCACTCCAGCGGCCCTTCACTGGGATGTGTTGCTCTGCGTGGCTGGGGGAGCCTGGGCTTGCTTTTATGGGGTTTCTCTTTTGGACCTACTTCTGCACCTGTGTGTGTATGTGTGTGTGCACCCCCTACACGCTCCCCAGCAGCCGGGGAGGCCCCCACGCGCAGGAACCATTTCTCCTCTGCCTCCCTCTGGATACTAGAGCCTCAGGCAGGATTTCTAGGGGAGAAGAATCAGAAAGCTGTCCCCTGCCCCTTCCTCGCTGTCCTCCTCCTCCTGAAGCCTGGCATGCTCAGGGACACAACCCCACGGGGGTTTCTGGGACTCTGGCGGGCAGAGAGCGGGTGTTGAACCAGAACAGGCAAGGGCTCCCCAAGGCAGGGAGCGCCCAGCCAGGAGGGCTCTGGGATGGCGTTTAAAGCTGTTCGATGAAGTGACCTAGGTGTTCCTTGCAGGTGGCTCCAGGGCCTGGGGAAAAGGGGGATGCCTTGGCCGGGTCGGGGAGGCAGGGCCCAGCCGGGCCTTCGTCGGTGTTGTTCCTCTGGTTTGAATGGGCGTGCATTTGAAGGACATGCTTCTGTGGCCTCAAAACTTGGCAAACCTTCGGCCTATCCTAAGCCCACAGCTCTCCTCTGTTCACATGACCTTCTAGGTCCTCAACCAGGGCCGTGGGCTGGAGGCAGGGGCCCACAGTGGCCACATCACAGCAGGACTGCAGCCTCGAGCCCGCTGCGTGTCGTCAGCTGGAGAGGGCAGTGGCCAGGGCTAGCTCAGGGCTGCGTGCACAGCGTCGGGGGCACCAAGTCCGGAGGCTGGGCTTCCCTGGCTCTCAGACGCAGGGGCATTGGGGGTCCCAGAAGCACGACATACACCAGGAAGTACTGCTTTCTGAGGGAAAGAGCCCTTGCCTGGGAGTCCAAAGGCTCTGGTTCTGGCTCCCACTCATCAGCATGGGGCCCAGGTAACTGGCTCAAATTCCTTACCTGTGCAAATGCAGGTGGCACCTCTGCCCGTCCTTCCTTGTGGGGTTTTATGTGGAGCTCATGGTGGTTTGAACACTGTCTAGTGCTGTTCACATACAAGGTACTGCTGTGGCTCTAGTCGCTGTCCCTAGGTGAGAATGAGGGCCAGGGCTGTCCTGGGGTGTTAGGCTAGCAGCTGGGTCGGCGCTTCTGAGCCGAGCTTGACAGGAACTGGAGAGTCACCAGCTCAGTCGTGGGCAGGGGTTTATTTGGGAGGTCACAGCCAGACCCACCATCCCTGGTACTGTGTGGGGTTTAGGGCTTTTGTCAGGTGTCCCTGGCCACCCTGAGATGGCTCCAGGGGCTTTGGGGACAGCAGAGCTTTTCTGTTGGGCATAACATTGGGCTTTTCAGAGTTAGTCCCAGGATACGAATCTCTCTATCTCCACCCTTCAACCTGGTGAGCTAACCTGGCTGCCCCAATCCAGGGAGGGTACAAGACCCAGCCTTCATCCCAGGGGAAGCAGGGCAGGATGTGGGCTGCCTGGCCTGGGGGGGGACTGTCAGCTGAGTGGGAGGCTGGAAGTGGGGAACCTCACATTAGTGGTGGGGTGGCAAAGAAGCCTGTGTCAGATCAGGAGCTGCACAGGGCAGTACCGTCAGAAGAATGCAAAATAACAGGTTTGCAGCTCCAGAAGGGGAGCTGTGGACGTGCAGATCCCTTTGTAGCCTGTTCCTCTCCTCGTGCCACCCCACATCCCTACCTGTCCACTTAGAGAAGGCCTGTCAACTTACAAAGAACCAGAGGGTCTGGAGAGCAGTGAGTTCCAGGTTGCACGTGTCCCCAGGCTGCCTTGATCATCAGCCTTCTTGGAAACATTTTTGTACTAGAGAGGTCATTGGTGCCTGCAGGAAAAAATCATGCAAGCAATAAATAAATGAAGAAAAGGAAGATTCTCCTCCTTCCCCACCAAAGACCTCTGGCCCCTTTTGAAGCCAGGCCCAATAAAATAATTTCTAACTTAGGAAAGCCAAGGATATGCCTTTACATGTCCTTCCACCTGTGGGTGTGTCCATTGACATGCATTTCCATGTGACAGACTCCAAGCATGTACAGTAAGGAACTCAGGGCTTGGTTTTCCACACATGTGGGCATCAATGACTGAGGTGACCCAAAGCAACGGGTCATCTCAAGCCAGTTCTCTTCAACGTGGGTTGCATGTTTGGTTTTATAAATTTTTGTTTGCTGCCAAGTTTGCTTTCTAGATATGCCTGGTTCTGGTTGAAATGGAGTCCTTTTGTCCAGTTTGGATTAACTGAGCCCAAATCAATTAGTGGAGTTGGGTGGGCAACCTGAACCCAAAGGTGTTTTTTTTGTGTGTGGGGGGCAGATTGGTGGGATAGATGGAGTGGGGACTCAGCAGCATGAAATGATTTTAAAGGCAAAAGGCCAAACTATCACCAGGTGTCTCTCTCCCTGCCAGAAATCTCCTCTGGGTTAATAAGAACCAGTGTAGAGCCAGCTCTTCACTGCCTGTATGACCCCAAGGAAGATGCTGTACTCTTCCCCACTGGGCCCTCCAGCTCTATGTCCCTGAGGCTGGCCTAAAGCTGCACTGGTGGGCTCCCTCCATCTCTGGCTTCAGCTGGATGAGAGGAGAGTGAGCTGCAGACGCCCTCCCTGCTGGGCTGGGGCTTGACAGTGGCTGACGTCTCTCCCAAAGGCCCCCACTCCTCATGGGCAACCCTCTCCTATAGCTACAGCACACACCAGATCCTAGAGGCCTAGGGCGGCAAAAGCCTCCTGCTTTGCAGGCTCTGGGCGCCCACCAGCCCATGCTGGTCCCCTGACTCTGCCCACACTTCTGTACATAGTCTTTTCATCAAGCCCTTCAGCCTCTGTTTTGCATGTACCTTCTGTCCCTGAACTGCCTGCAACAATGCTGAACCCTCTGAGCTTCAGTTTCCCCACCCTAACTCTGGGGACGATGATGACATCCGCCTCTAGAAGCTGGAAGAGACGAGGAAACGGGTTTCCCCCCTAGCGCTACCAGAAGGAATGCAGCTCTGCCAACACCTTGAGTTGAGCCCAGTGACACTGATTTTGGAGATCTGGCCTCCAGGCTGTAAGATAATAAACTTATGTTGTCTTAAACCATTAAGTTTGTAGTCATTTGTTACTGCAGCCACAGGATACTAACACATGGGTCCAGGTCCCAGAGAAACAGAGACTGTAATAAATTTTGAGCTCTGCTCCAGCTACAACTGGCTGTTCCAGGAGCAGCTGCTCAGGGGGGACCTGACTGTGCCTTCCCAGCACCTCAGTGTCTTCATTTTGGTCTAGGAGGCACATCTATTTTCTTTTTCTCCCAGGTGCAACGCTGATACCAAATTATGTCTCAAGGGTTTCAGACTCCAGTGTTATCATGGGCCACAGTAACATGGTAACTTGACTGAGTGGGATGGTGTGAGGCAATAGGGAGTGGTGGGGTCTGTGGCAAACTGGAGAATGCACATGTTGCTTAAAGACATCAACTTTAAGTGACAACAAGAGAAATAAATCCAGCCAAACAAAACCTACATCTAATCTATCTATGAGGCTTATGGACTACGAGTTTGGGATCCCAAATTTACCTTCTAGTTTCGGGCTGATTCCAAGGGGAAGTGCTCCATGGGGAAGAGAATGGCCCTGGATGTGATGAGGGCTTCTCAGCCCTAGCTGCCCCTTGGAGTCACCCTCCTCCCCCCACACCCAGACCTCCACCACGCCTAGCCTCTGTGTTTCCTAAAAGGGGATTTTGATACGGAGCCTGGTGAGATCCACTGGATCTGCTGGCTAGCCGGCATTGCCTCACCTCCCTCATCCTTCCCCACCTGCCCCAAACTCTCCAAGTCGGTCCATTAGCACTGGGCCACAACCTCTCCCCTCTCTCTCCAACAAGAGGACCCTGTGTGGAATAACCAAGAGGCTACTACTGTTGCGTCAAGCTCTAACCAATCCAAACCACAGGTAGGGGAGCGGGAGACACAGAAAAGAGGGGCACGGTCCCAGAAAATGATGAGAACATAGATGTCCTGTAAAGATCATGGATTTTGGAGTCAGACAGACCTGGGTGAGTCCCCACTTCACCACATACCAGCTGTGTGGCTTCAGGCAACATACTTAACTTCTCTGAGTGTTAGCTGTCACATCTTTAAAGTGGGGATAATGATACCTTTTCGCATTGTTGCTACGAGGACATTGACAGATAATGTAGGTGTAGAGCAGTGCCTGGCCTACAGGGGGGGCTCGGCGCAGACTCTGGAATGGGGTGACTTGGGTTAGAATTCCCTTTAGCTGGTTGTGTGACCTTGGGCAAGTTACTTCATGTTTCTGTGCAGAATGTTCTCATCTGCCATATGGGTTCACTGGCGTTCTCATAGGGCTATTGGGAGGCTGAAGTCAAGGACTGAGACCATGCCTGGACTTCATAGGGACTCCCTGAGTGCATGAATTATTTACTAGGTGCGTTCTGACATTGGTGAGTGTGTGTCTCCCATACCTGGTGGGCCCTGGGGTGTTTCTGGGATGTGAAGTGGAGACGTCAGAGACTGTTTCCTGGTTTTCAGGAGAGGCTGACCACATTCTACCTACACCTGTCTGCCTAGTTCCTCCCGTAATTCCCACCCCCATCCCCCAAATCTTCCACCCTTTTCACCTCCTGCCCCAGCCTGTCTATGACTTCCCCAGACACCTCTCTGGCAGCCCCAGAGCCTGGGGCACAGGGCTGCTAGGCTCCATGGTGTACCTAGGAGGGGCCTGGGGCTTCCCTCTGCCTGAGAAGCCCCATTAGTCACTGGAGAAGGCGAACACTGCACTGACCTCGCTCCAATGCGTGTGCACACGCCAGGCGGTCTCAGATGAATCACTTCCACGCCGCGCTATTACCAGGCTTGCAACAGAGGGTCTGTGTGCTGGCTTTGTGTGTAGTGTTTCTTTCCATTCCATGATTCAGAAAACACCAGTCACTCAGCCATGTGATCCCCTGATCTTCTGCCAAGGAACTGAGTGCAAAGGTTTGCTGGAAAACCCTCAAAGGATGGGGGAGGGCAGCTGTGGTTGCCAGAAAGGGGACTGAGCTGAGAGAACTGGAAATTAGAAGTGTTGAAACCATCATCAGGAAAAGAGCATCAGGGGACTCAGGTACGAGGAAGCCAGAGACCTGCCCACAAGAGCAGCTGCTGGTCGATGAAGGGCCCTAACTCGGCTCTATGCAGATTTCTACCACCCAAGCCCCAGAAAAATAATGTTATGTTTTTGTCTGATTATAAACATAAAGCTTGTTTATGCAAGAATTCTGCTCAGTACAGAAAACTATAAAAAAGAAAGGACATATCTCTCGTATGCTGCCACCAGACACGGTTTCAACCCATCAAGACATTCGGCACATGACTTTGTGCTTGGAACTGCCAGGTTCTGGTCCTCTGAGCTACTGGCCACAGCCTGGGTCTGATCCTGGCTCCTGCCCCCATCCTGGGACACTGAGCTCCAAATGTTCTGGGGACATGGGTTGGATCTGGGCTCCAGCGTCTGTGTTCTAGTCCCAACTTGGCCGTTTGCCCTTAGGCAAATCGCTCGGAGTCCTATTTGCCTATGCAGTTAAAAATGGGATAATAATTGGGCTGAGTTGTTGAGAGGATGAAAGGTATGAGGGGCTATGAAAACTACAAGCCCGCAGAATCTCTTCAAATGTAAGAGACGTGCCGGTGTGATGCCCATTCCCCTGCCTCGGCTCCTTTAACCCCAGGGGTAGCCTTGAATCAGCTCTGCTGCTCCACGACTGAACTTGGTCTGCCCACGTTGACCAAAGGCCTTCCCCAGACACGCCCAGGATTGGCTCAGAGGAGGCAGGCCTCAGGCTGGGGTCCCCAGTCACGGCAGCACCGCCCCCGAGCACCGAGGCAGGCAGGCACCTGGTTCAGGAAAATTCAAGCCCAGTTGTGTCACCGGTTTTGAGCCTAGGTAACTCCCTTCCCTCATCTCCCACACAGATACTTACTCTCACCATGGCTGGGCCCATTCTCAGTGCCATTCCTGCTCAGAAGCCTTGTCTGATTTCAGGAACCCTCGTGAATTCCCCGATGTGTTGTATCAATTTACACTGTAGTGAAATTTAGTAAAATCCTTGTGTACTTACACAAGGGACAGTAATGACAATATAAGAACATTAGTTCAGCTATTTCCAAACTACTTCTTACATTCATCTCCATAATACACCCAGGAGCTTAGGTATTGGGGAATCTCATCACTATTTCTGTCTCACAGAAATGAGTTAGAGGCGGCTCAGAGGACATGTGTCTCTGAGCAGCACAGTATTTCCTCGTGACTCTATTTCCCAGGCCTTTGCCTTCCCGGCTCCGCTAGAGCTGAGCCAGCTCTGACCCTGTTCTGGCTAGCCCATACCCATCTAGTCTGGACACAGGAAGCCTCAGGGACCAGCGAGGCCTCTCTCCACGTAGCTCCCTTTGCGGGGAGTGAATCCAGGCTGATCTGGAGCAGGGCCCGGTGCGGACCACCACAGCCAATCAATCCTTGCATTATGTCCTTGGGCACCATGTGGATTCTGGAGACGGTGACCCTTCAGCCACCCGGTGTGCATCCAAACTTCTTCCACAAAAACAAGACCTGCCCAGTTCACGTGTCTGGGCGTTGACCTCCGTTCCCCAACCCAAGGCCCGGTTCCCACTGTGGGTCCCCTGACCCCTCCAGGCTCCTTGAGCCCCGTCCAGGAGATGGCAGGGTCTGCCTGCCTGCCTCCAGTCCACTCCCTCCCTGAGTCAGTGTTCCTTCTGCCTGCTGGACGCCCCACAGCCGGGAGCCCTCGTCACACACCTTCGGCCCTGGGCTTTGCCTGACCGGCAGGACCCTCCCTTTTAGTACAGTCTCAGGCTCAGGATCCCTCTGCAGCCTGTCTTGATTTACTTGAAGCAAACAGCCGTGCTTCCTGACAGGAAAAAGCAAAGCAAGGACTCGAACCCAGGGCCTCTCACACCACACCCCACGTTATCTTGTTCAGGCCACGGCAAGGACTGAGGAGACGTGTGCTTCAAAGCGGGCTTTAGAACGGAGGAAGTGAAGCTGAGAGGTGGGTAGTGGGCCATGAAGAGGCGAGAAAGCGGCAGGCATGAGGGGCCCTGTGGGAAGCGACAGGGCTTAAGGCGGGAAAGTCAGTGGGTGATGGAGAGATGGACGCTGGGAGTTAACCTGGAGGGGCCCTGTGTGGCTCTCAGACTACAGCCACCCTGAGGCTGCCTGGAAGACTGTTGTAACAATCATAATCATTACCGTAATGGCCCGTAACACTTAGTGAGCACTTACCGTTTGCTAAGTATGGAGCTCAAATGCCTTACCTGTGTTACGTCATTTCCCCCTACGGCACCATGATGAAATAGGTGCTATTGGCAGCCTCCATCTCACAGGTGAGGCGGCTGAACCTTGGTTTGGTTACACAACGTGCCCAAAGGCATTATCTTATCAGCAGCAGATCTGAGATGAGAATCCAGGCTGTCTGATTTCATGTTCTAACTTCTATAATGATCCACCCTGCCCAGAAGGTGGGTCAGGAGTGTCAGGCTTGCTGAGGAAAGATGAATGTGTTACAGATGTGGGGGCATTTCTCTGGCTTCAGCACGGGGGATCCCAGGGACCCCAGGGTCTGGGCTGCCCTACAGTGGAAGGCTGTCTTCCCTGAATAAAGAGCCAGCTTCAGGGCCTCAGAGTGGAGCCGGGCAGGGGCGGGGCGGGAGGAGGGGCCTCCGCGAGGCTGCCAAAGCAGGCCTGTGATGCCCGGGGCTGGCCAGACCAGCCTCCCGTGCACACCACACAGACGAGGGTCTGTGCCTGGGATGCGAGGAGGAAGTCCTATAAATATGCCAGGACTGGTTGATTCGAAGCAGGGAAGAATAAATGACAAATTCATTAACTGGATTTTTTGAATATAAATATTACAGTAGGATTTTAACGACAAATATGCCCTGTGAAAATATAGCTTAAGTTTGGCTCCAACAAGCTGTGTTAATTCAAACAATTTAACTTGCTCACAGGCCTCAAGGTTTTAATGAAGCACAGGTGACTTCAGTTAAGCAGGTGACGCGCTGGGTCATCATCTGGGTGGTGCATTTGGTGGCCGAGGAGTGGAACCCCGGCTCTGTGGCCAACAGCTTCCCTCCGTGTGCTGTCTTAGCACCCCTCACCCCTCCTCTGTTCCATCATGGCCAGTGTAGACTGGCTGATAGAAACTCACTTTCAGATTAACTCGAGCAAAAAAAAAAAACATGGGTTGTAAAGCTCCTGTAAACAAGTATTGTGAAAGCAGAGGAGAAAAACATTTAGCTATGCGGCTCTTTAACTTTTTTGACTGGACTCACAGTAAGAAATATATTTTATATCGTAGCCAAGTGTGCGTGTGCACACACACACATGCAGGTGCACACAGCTAAAATAAAATTTCCTAAAACAATTCTTTTTTTTTTTTTTGCGGTACACGGGCCTCTCACCGCTGTGGCCTCTCCCGTTGCGGAGCACAGGCTCCGGACGTGCAGGCTTAGCGGCCATGGCTCACATCCTGGCCGCTCCGCGGCATGTGGGATCTTCCCGGACCGGGGCACGAACCCGTGTCCCCTGCATCGGCAGGCAGACTCTCAACCACTGCGCCACCAGGGAAGCCCCCTAAAACAATTCTTAACCATGCTACATAAAATGCACATGATATTTTAAATTTTAATTAGTTTCTTGTAAATAAAATGTGATTTGAGACGCACTAAAAGGTTGTCATGATTCACTGATGTGTGGCGACTCACAGTTTAAAAAACACTAGCTGACTGTGCTTGACAGAGAGCAAAAGGAGCAAACGGAATAGTTCATCCGTCTCGGCTCCCTTTAGACATAAATTTCCCCAGACCAGAGGCTGTGTCCTCCCATCCGTCCTGCAGGGATGTCTGCACCCATGAACCTTCTGCAAACACAGATGCTATGACAAACACTGGGACTCTGAGCAGAAAGGGAAGGTTCCGGGGGAGAAGGCTCAGGTGCCTCTCTTCTAGTTAATATTTGATTGGGATTCATTTAGCCATTAAATACCCTTCAGGGAGTGGGAAACAGGTTGAACAAGGGTGGTGAACAGGATAGAAGATGGTTAAAGGCAAAACACTCCTCAATGTGGTTCTGGGCATCGTTGTGCAACCAGCACAAAGAGGGTCAAATGGCAAGTGGTTAAGAGCATAGACTCAGGAGCCAGCCTCCCAGTTCTGGTTCTGTCACCTCAGCTGTGTGACTGTGGGTGAGTCCCTCTGCCTCTCTGGGCCTTGATTTCCTCATCTGTAAAATGGGAACATAACAGTATTTAGTTGTTAGGGTTGTGACCTAATCAATATGCCAGCTGTTGGTGCTAAACAGGAAGGCAGCTCACCTGGCCACACAAATTAGGCTCCAACTCCAGCCAGCGACGGGCAGTATAAAGCAGAGAGCAGCTCCTATTATGTGGGGTATAAGGGGTGGCTAGTGTGAAACCCCCAGAGACGCCATATGGCAACGAAGAGCCCTGCACCAAGAGAGATCAAAGGTAGAATTCAAAACACTCCCACCCAAAGTCAGCAGGTTGGTCCTCAGGTTCAAGAGCACTCAATAAATTAAGATCCATCATTCTCTAGAGCACAGTTCTGTCGGGTCACCTGTTTCCTGTGCTTATCTTCACAAGTTAACTGCCTTTCAGTTCTCTGCCACTTTACCACTTCTCCAGTCCTGCAAGCCCTCAGGAGCGAGCACAGGGGGTGAACAGCAAAGACCTTCAGATGCAGGGTTCTCAACCCTCAGTGTGCATTCGGTCCTGGACTAACTGGTCCCCCTCCCACCAGCCCATATTCCACACTTTTGCTAGATTGATTTTCTGAAGTGCAAATTTAATAATGTTACCTTTTTTTGTCCCTGTATCACGTCCCTGCTTAAACCCTTGGAAGCCTTCTCACTGTCTACGATGCATTTCAACCCCCACTGGAGGCAGAGCCTCATCTCCCCTCTTCAGCCTCACCTTTCACCACCCTGTACAAGCCCTGCTCTCCAGTCCTACCAAATACCTTGCGTTCCCTGATGATGCAATATAGGCTCAAGCCTTTAGGCTATTACCCATGCCATTCCTTATGCCTTGCCTGTCAGGTCTCTGACAGCTGGACTGGCCCCATTATAAAGAATTACCATGCTCAGTGGAAGGAAGCATCGTGTCCTCTGGGAAGCCTTCTCTGACACCAGAAAGCCCGGAGCTCCTTCTTCACGTTCCCGCAATGCTCTATCCCTAGGAGGTAGCTTTGAAAGGCGTGGCTGGCTTCCCGGATTTGGCCACTAGAGGGCAGTCGAGTGTAGCGAGCGTCTGGCCTGGCAGCTACCGGAGGCTGTGAGCGCTGCTCCGACACTGCTCCGTCCTCACACACATCCCTAGTTGGGCCTCGCTACACCTCACTCCTGGAATGTTGCACGGCCCCTTTGTAGGTCTCCTGGCCTCTGCCGCTCCGTCTCCTCTCCTTTATGCACAGGACTGACCCGACTACCTTCCTTAACCATTATTTTGATCACCCACCCCACCCTTCCTCGAGAACGCTCAGTAGTTCATTATTAATTTCATATTAACCCAGAACTTCTTATTTTGGGATTCTTTTGTTTATTAAAGTGTTGCAACTTCAGTAACAAGTTAAAAAATGAAGGAAAAAAATTCCTAAGGTTATCCCATGATTTTCTTATGTTTTGGTCTGTCTGTATGTATATATGCACATATATATGTATATATGTGTGTGTATATCTATATACACATATATATATGTGTAGTGGTCAGGGCATAGATACAATTTTGAATTTAACTATTTTGGCTTATTTTGAAAGCACAATTTTTCAAATTACCATTCTGGCTTTATAAAGATTGATATGAAGGAAGGCCAGCTTGGGTTTCAAGACCAAGTTTGCCAGCCCTCCTGTTCCATTCATTCATCCCCAGCACAGATTCTGCTGCTCTTCTGTGGCTGGAATACCTGCCTGGCCCCCATCCTGGTGTCCACACCTACCTGTCCCTTTCTGAAACACCCTCCCGCTCCTTCTCTACTAAGCTCCAGTGCACATCCCCCCAGACCTCTGCTCAAACTTCTCCTCCACCAGAGTTCATTTCCCAAGCAGTCAGCCCAGCTCTGGCTGCCTTGCCCCTGCTGCCCAGCTCTCTCTGGTGCAGCCCCAATTTCCCTTGTGAGACTGGGAGGTCCCTGAGGATTAGTGGACGCTGTCCGTCCACTGGCAGCTGAAGCAAAGTACCACAGACTCGGTGGCTTGAAACAACAAAAATGTATTCTCTCACAGTTCTGGAAATCAAGGTGACATCAGGGCTACACCCTCTCTGGGGTTCTAGGGGAGAATTCATTCCTTGCCTGTCCAGCTGCTGGTGGTGGTCGGTATTCCTTGGCTGTGGCTACGTCCCTCCAATCTCTGCCTGTCTCATAGGGCCTTCTCCTCTGTGTCTGTCTTAAATCTCCCTCTGCCTCCCCCTAGAAGGACACTTGTCATTGTACTTATTGGATAATCCAGGATGATCTCCTCTTTCAAGATTCTTTATCACGTCTACAAAGCCCCGTTTTTGAAATAATGTAACATTCACAGGTTCCAGGGGTTAGGATGTGGATATGTTTGGGGGGGGGGTCACCACTCAACCCACTACAGTTCAGCTGTGCCTCAGGATCAGTGTGGAGTGAAGTGCGGGTTCACAAACCTCGCTGATCTCCACAATCACGACTGTGGGACTTGAGAAGGTGGCTCAGCTAGAGCTCCCATGCTGATCGAGACTCAGGAGGTCCCGGACGGTGCCTGGGTGTCTGTCAGGATCGGAGAGGTTATGCCATAATAACAAACAACCCCAACCTCTCAGTGCCTTGACACACAAACGGTTTCTTTCTTGTTTACTCCAAAAGGTCACCTTGAGTTGGTTTGGGACTGTCTGAGTTGTCCTCATTCCAGGACCCAGGCTGATGGAGTGGCTACCATCTGGAGAGTTGCTGGCTTCTGTGACAGAGGGGGGAAAATCGTGGTGAATTATGGACTGAATTTTAACACCATTTCCACCCAGAAGTGATACTTATCCCTTCTGCACATACCATGGTGGGACTATGATCCTACATGATATTTACCTGGAAGGAAAAGCGGTGCCCGTGTCTCTAGTTTCAGAAAGCACTGCAGGTTTGGGAAGCACGGGACCCGAGAGCTGCAGAGGGACATCCGGTGACGTCCTTTAGAGTCATCTCTGACTGCCCTCTTCTCCCCCGAGGGTCAAAGCCCCAAGGCGGAGCATCCCATGGGCCGAGCCTGAGTCACACCTGGGCCTAGAGGACTGTCTGCCCCCCACCAAGACCACACACTGGTGGACAAACCATCTGGGAAGGGGGTGCAGGGTGGTCAGGCAAAAATCAGCAGACATCATGCGCTGAGATTCCCCTTCTCCCTCTCCAGAGCGAGCTCGTTCTGGAAGGCATTCAGGAGTTCACGTGATGCTCCCAGGAGCCCCTTCACTGCTTTTCTTAGGAGGGGGGCACGGAAGAGAGGGAGGTGAGACATCTCCCCACTCACCTGTGCTTTGGTGCCACAGAGGCCACCAGTATCCGCCCAGCAGAACCAGGGTGACTGGTTTGGATGTGGTGGCCCCTCTGTTCACCCCAGAAGGACAGGGCCGGGGAGCAAGGAGGAGGAAGCAGGACAGCCCCAGCTCCATCACGCCTTCTCGGAAGAGCCAGCAGTCTCTCAGGGAACGTCAGGACTTTGGTGAAAACAAAGGGTGAAGAAATCTATGTTGGGCTTGAAATGGTTGTGTGAACTGGCATAGCTATTTGTCATGAATGTTGGCTGCCTCTCCAGCCATTCTGACACTTAACACTCTGATGCTTCAGGAAACTGAGCCCGATTTTAGCAGCAGCCTTTCCTCACAGCCCAGGGCCACAGAGACACCTGGGCTGCACGCAGAGGTGCTGGGAAGTAAGCCTTGGTCCTGCTCAGAGGGAGAGCAGCTCCAGAGACGGGAGAAGGACAGCAGTGTGGGAGAGTCACAATGTTTCTTCAAATAGTGGTTCACAAACCAGACTGTACAACCCCAGGGCACCCTGGGGGTCCCATGCGTGCAGGGGTCTGGGTAGAGGGCCACCAGTTACAATGAGGATACTCAGTTAAATTTGAACATCAGACAAACAACAAATGAAAAAATTTTTCTTTGGTATAAGTATGTCCCATGCAATATTTGGGATATACTTATCCTTTTGAAATTATTTATTTTTCTGAAATTCAATCTTAACTGTATTATCTGGCATTTCTAGTTGCTAAACCTGGCAAATTTACTTGGGTGTCCTGCTTTGCTTTTATTTATTTTGGAGCTTAGGTTAGATTCTTTTGGAATCAAAGTTTTCACTGCCAAAAAATAAAAGTTTGGAAAGCCACGGCTAGCTCTTTATCTTTTTTTTTCCACATTGAAAAACTTAGGTTTTCACCCCAGACATACTTCATGGAGAGTTTTGACAGCCCAGGCACTGGTGCAGACCATGGGGATAGCATGAGGTGAATAAGACAGAGCTCCCGCCCTCTGAGAGTGCTCTCAAGTTACGGAAGGAGAGAGTCGAGTCAACCACTGACCGTGTGTGGCTGAAAGTGCAAGAGGTAGAGAGGGAGTTAGCGCCTCGTGGATCATGGCAGAGCTGTGAAGAATAAAGAGAAGCAGTGAAGGGATGCTAACCAGGCATCGCCACTCGCACGCCCGTTTCCACAAGTCACGGTCCAAATTGTAAGCATCACACTGGCAAGACCCTGATCCCCTTGGACTTTCTCTCTCCTTTTCCTGTAACTTATAGTTTAATAATGACTCGGTTAAGACTGATGAAGTAGTCAAGCAACCACTTTCTGTTTGGTTGACTTAAAAATGATGACATTGGGCTTCCCTGGTGGCGCAGTGGTTGAGAGTCCGCCTGCTGATGCAGGGGACGCGGGTTCATGTCCCAGTCCGGGAAGATCCCACATGCCGCGGAGCGGCTGGGCCCGTGAGCCATGGCCACTGAGCCTGCGTGTCCGGAGCCTGTGCTCGCAACGGGAGAGGCCACAACAGTGAGAGGCGCGCATACCGCAAAAAAAAAAAAATGATGACATTGGTGAGCCATTTCCTTGGGGTGTCTTCAGGATCTAACACCAGGGTCTGGCCCAAGGTCCTGCTGGCTTGGGCAGGAAACACCTTCACCGTGTTCTCGAGACTCTGGCCCATCCCTGCCAGTACCAGGAACATGGCAGAAAGAAATGAAGAAATTCTGAAGGAGGAGGAACGTTCAAAGGGCAAAATGCTCTGCACTTTATGAACTCTCACGTACACACCTCAGCCTTATGTGTTGATGAGTAAGCCAGGAGGAAACCAGGTCCGTGAAGGCAGAGTTGCTTTCTATTGTCCAAGGAAACAGCAAGGGTAAAATGAGAGTTCCAAGCTGTCGTGAACACTGTTGTCATTTTTTTTTAGTCCTTAGAGGAAACCATTTCCTTTCCGGAAGAGTCTCTCTTCTGGGAACTGGGCACTTGAAGGTGGGTGTCGAGTGGGCTCGTGGGGGAATGTTCTGGGGTTCAGGAGACTCGGCCTCGGAGCCCGGTCACACTTGGCGAGGAAGGCGTGAAGTCGCCTGCATGTGACCCTGCCGCGATGGACTCGGCAGTGGTGTGGGCCGTGGAAACGAGGCTCAGAGACGGTTTTGTGTGAGTCCAGAACAACCACACGAGGATTAGTGAGCCGACCTCAAGTGTGTGAAAAGCAAGAAGGTTGTTGTCTCCTGCTCCCACGGGAGCTAGAAATAGAACCCTGCCCTTTGTCCTTGGGGAGCTGAAGCAACTGCCTGGCGTGGGTGTCCTGACCACAGGCCCCTTTGTTCCTCTCTCCCACCCGTTCCCCTCTCCTGCCCTTCTTCCTCTGTGACCTCAGCCCCAGCCTGTGACGCTGGCTCTGCTCAGCCCCACTGTCGGGCATCTCCATCCTGGCACATCTGGAGGATGGGTGCACTCCCACCTGCTGAGAACAGGACAGCCCTGTCCTCACTGGTCTTAGCTGCCATCCAAAGCCCTGATCTGGGGCCATTCAGAAACGTTTTGCCTCTTGCTGGCAGTAATTTCGGCGTCAGGCACATGGTTCCAGGGTGCTTAAAACTTCATTAACTGAGACTCACAGTAAGAGGTGCGGTACCATTTTACATTGCATCCCACGCACACGTTATGTACTGGCCTTTTCCACACAGGGACTGGGTCCGTGGCTGCTGGCCCTCAGGCTTGCCTGGGCTCAATTAGTGGGCAGCCCAGCAGGAGCCGGGAGGGAGGGAGAGGAGTGAGGGTAAGCATTCATTCCCCAGCGGGCTGATGATCACAGGTCCTGTCTGAGCCTTCGCCTCATCGCTCTCTCTGTTTCCAAGTTCTGGAAACACCTTCCACCTTCAAGCCTTAAGCCTGAGGGTGGTAACTAAGCCTCACAATTCTCTTGTGACTTCCCTACACCCTGCCCATGTCTTTGTAAATAGTTCCTTTATTAAATGCCCCCAAACGGCCCAATCAGAATGTGCTATCTTTCTATTGCGGTATCCATATAGTACGTGTTCACACACACACACACACACACACACACACACACACGAGGCTCATGAAATAACGCTCACGCTTACCCCCCACGAGGCACTCTGATATACGTGACCCTGTTCTGGCTAATTATGAAGAATGCTCATCCCACCCACTCAATTAATTCCATGACTCACTTATGGGTCTCGATTCTCAGTCTGAAAAGCATTGCGTAGGGCCAGCCCGGGGGAGGCAGCTGTCAGCTGGCCTGGCTATGGCAGCTGGCAGAGGTCAGCGTGGAACATGCCAAGGAGGGGGAGCTGTCAGATGAGTCTGTACAGTGGGTGTCTTATGGGGCTCCCTTAGGGGAAGGCTGGACTCCTTTTGGGGGGTACTTCCTTTCTGTGGTCATCCCATTCCCGGAGCCCAGTTTCCACTTTGTAAGCTAGAAACCTGTGTTGGTTAGACGCTCCGAGACGGCTGGGCTCAGGGCTGACCTGCACCCAACACGAGCATAAATACCTCCAATCTGACTCAGCCAGCCCCGGTGGGAAGCAGCCATCCAGCGGGCCTGAGAGGCATGTTCTCCCATTGACAGCCTTTCTCTGGTGGGAAATTCTATCCAGAAAGCCAGGCCGTCATCAGAAGGTGCCTGGCCAACACAGCCTTAGGGCGAGGGCCTTCCTCAAAGACCGCAGCGGGTCTGGGTGGCCTAAGCACCATCTCTCCGGATTGCCTGCCTCACGGCCCCTCCTTCGTTCCCACACCTTTGCCGACCCAACCCCTCCGGCTGACCCACTGACTTTCTTGTTCCGTTCCCTTCTGTGTCTGGGCAAGTGAAGCGTCTTATTCCAATCCTTGGCGGTGGTGGAGGGAGGTGGCTGCGTCCATCGGGGCCGCCCATGGCTGCCCGACGGTGGGCTGGCATGTGTTTTCAAGGACTAGAAGCGCTCCCTCTGCCTCACCTTCCGGGCGGTCCTGAGGTGTGCGGCCAGCAGCTAGCCGGTCAGCGGCCACGGAAGTGCATGCTTATCGAGTGCTTTGTGGAAACTAGGCTGGTGCGGAGCTCCTATGGGCACAGTCTCATTTCTCTCCCCTCTCAGCCTGGTGAGAAAGTACCCGTTTCCCCATCTTTTACATAAGGAGATTGAGGCTCAGAGCGGCCAGGTGACCTGGTTGAGGTCGTATGGTAAGTCAGTTGCTAGGTGGCCCTAGAAACTGTCTGTGAATACACGTGTGCTCTGAAAGGACAGGGAATGCATCCCCAGCCTCACGAGCTCTCACTCCCTGGAGGCAGGACTGTGCCTCCTTCAGGAAATGTCCTCTCTACCCCACTAGCCACCAGAAGTGCACACGGCAGGACTCAGCACACCAGGGTGCCCAGTTACCCACGCTCGCCGACAGACACAGACTGGGACCAGCCTCTTGCCAAAGAGGGAAGGCCAGTGGGAGCCTCAGACCACAGGGAGGTGACTCCATGGACGCACCAGACCGTGGTGGTGACTCAGCCGCCTGGGTGATGGATGGTGCACGGACGTCAGTCCTCACGCTGTGGCCCTTCCCTTTTTTCCCTGGAACAATAACAAAATCCTGGCTGTGTGCTTCGGTTGCCATAGGAACCAGAAAACATTTAATAACGTGGAGACTCTGGGACAGGTGGACTGAGCAGGTCTGGATAAAAAGAACCCTCTTCTGCCCCTTCACCCCAAATCCTGGGCGTCTCATCCATTTGGAACAGATGAGGTAAATTAGTCAGGAGAAAGCTACGCTGCTGCCTGGATTGAGTGACCTTGTCCAACCAGGAGTCTGGGGCACTCACAAGTCTGCGTGCCTGTGGGACCTGGCCCAAATTCCTGCCGAGAAGAAACGCGATCTGAGGCACCCCCGTCTGCCTGGGAGACTGAGTGCCACGTGGGGTGTCCGCCCCCGGCATGCGTGGGCCCCGTCCTGGACTCTGTAGGGAAGAGGAAGAAGGGAGACATGGGTCCCCATGCTCAGAGAGCTCCTGGTCTACTGGTGGCAGGACGCACACCTGGACAGTCCTGCCGGGTCCCGGCCCACATCAGGAATCACCAGGAAACAGTGGGGGAGGCGCATGGGAAAGGGGCTTCTGGGCGGGGATGGGGCTCGGTGATGAGAACCAGAGCCCTCCACTCCCAGCAGGACCCGCTGAGTGTGGCACCAGGCTCACTCACTCACACACAGGGTCAGGGTGACAGCTGGGGCCAGGGGACTGGATGCTCTTAGAGGCTCGGCCATCACTGCCTTCCCCGCCGGCCACTTTGTGGTCCCTATCCTCCCTCTCACTCCTTCCATGCACATCGGGCACCTCTGCATAGGGTAAGTGGCTCGAGCACCCTGACAACAATGTCCCACCCCCCCCAAGACTAAACAGGCTCATATCCAAACTCACCCGCCCCCCGTGTGTCTCCTTTTCCAAAATCACTGACATCATTACAGGTTTAATGACGTGCTCTATATCCGCACAGGTGACCCTCCTTCCACCCGCGTCTCTCCCGAGGGGCCCTCCCTTCCTGCCCCGCGTCTGCCACCGGGGCCATCTGGCACGTGACCGCTGTGGCCACCTCCTAGATGTTCTCTTCGTCCCGTTCAGGCTTTGAGGCAGCGCTCCTCAGGGGCTTGACCTCTGCCCTGATTTCCAGCATTTTCCACTTCTTCTTGGACATCGCCCCACGCGATTCAGACTCAAAATGTCCGAGACAGAACTCACATCCTGCTCCCACAGACCTTCTTATCTTCTGTGTTTCTCCTCTTAGGTGGGAGTGCCCCGGCCCCCAACGTGTCCCTGCCTCCTGGCTCTGCCCCCTCCATCCTCCTCCATGCAGAGGTCAGAATTCACTTCCTAGCACATTGCTCCCGCTCAGAGACGCTTCAGCTCCTCATCGCATAAGAGTGATGCCCAGCTCCCCTGGAAGGGCAGCTGAGGGCCTCCCAGGCTGGCCCCCAATCTTCCGCTTCAGCTTCACCTCCCAGCTCTCTCGCTCTCCATTTCCCTCCCTCCTCTTTCTTTCTGCCTGTTGTCTCTCTGTCTGTCTGTCTCTCTCACACACACACAGCCTGCAGCTCTGGCTACACTACCCTGCTGGTCTCTGTGCCTTGCTCTTTTCTAGCTTCAACCCCTTCGTCGTGCTGACTCCTCTGCCCGAAACCCCCTCTCCCTCAACCCAGGAAACCCTCACCTCTCCCCAGGGCCCCGAGCCCAGCCCACGTATCTTCCCAGCCCGACAGCACCCCAGGTCTGGGGCAGAATTCACCACGCCGTCCTCTGTGCACCCACAGAATTCGAGCATTCTCCACACTGAGCAGAAGTCCCTGTTTCTAGCCTCCTCCACTGGCCTGGGGACTGCTGGTGCTGGGCCTGTCTATTCCTCCCTGTGCCCTGACATCTACAGCTCAAACCAGGCGTCCCGTGAATGCCGCGCGGATCCCTGGACCCGCAGACCTTCTTTCTCCCGACCTGGCACGGCATCTGCCTCCAGCCACACTTCCACCTCTGTCCCCAGCCTCCCTTACAAGGTCGCCGGACCTTCCTGCGGGCAGGTCGCAAGGTCTGCAGCCTCTGCCTGAGCTCTCTTTGCTCTCTCACTGGAAGCTCTCCCTCCCTGTCTATCCATCTTTCCTGCCGGGCAGAGAATGCCTCTAATTCACTCTCTGAGGTGTACAAACCCCACGCCCTCCGCAGAGGCTCCTTCTCCAGTCAGGACTGAACTCCCTGCTTCCCCCGCAGCCTGGGAACTCAGCCTGCACCTGGCCTTCCGTCAGCGCTGTCGGCCACATCTGTTCTCTTCCCGCACACTGGGCTCCCTGGAGGGCAGGAAGCCCGCCTCACTTCTCTCTGTTTCCCTGTGGTGCTCTGCGCCTAGCAGCTACCCTCAAAATGCCTGTTGAAGTGCCGGATCCTGCAGTGGCTCCCCAGGGCCTGTGAAAGGCTGGCCACCTTGGGTACCTGGGGCAGCGGGTGACCTATCTGCTGGCAACCCTTATCAGAGGGGCCTGTAGAGCCCCTGCCGCCCAGGCAGGGTGCGGGGCCCGGAGGGAAGAGCGCTCCCTCAGCCCTCAAGTCAGCCGCCCATGCCTGCTGGTGGCCAGCAATTGCTGGAAATTTCCTCAGCTCCCTCCCCACCCCTCAGCCCTCCAATGCTTCCCCTCCCTCACCCTGCCCTCCTCCCATCATTTCCATCAGCCCCAGCTCCTCGAGCAGGCCAGGCGTGCAAACACTTCATAACTGCCCCCGCCTCCACCTCCTGCAACACGCATCCCCTCTCTCACCCTCTCGCTAATCTTATCTTCCTGCATTTAATGTACAACCTCTGCTTAATCCAGGCCTCCTGTCCCGCATACTCTACAGGCAATTGCTCATGCAGGTCCCCTTCCCCGGAACACCTGCCTTCTCTTCTCCACTGACCCGAATCCCCCCGCTGCAGGCCCAGCTCTAGTCTCCCTTCTCCGTGAATTCTCTGACGCAGAACTGGCTCTCTGAGCCACATCATAGTCCTGTTGCAATCAGCGAGCACCACACCAGTTAATATTTAATTGTTCTCCACAATTTTATGTAATGCACCTTCATTTTCTTTTCCCATCTAGATTATAAGCTCTTAGGGGTAAAACTAGCTCTTAAGTTGCTGGGGAAGGCAGGTGAATGTAGGCTTTCTCTAAACTCTCTCAGCTTCTTCTTTGTGTACCCAACTTTAGTAGAATCATCTATTAAAGTCCTAATGTCTAAACTAATGAAGTCTTTCTTGGGCAGCCCTGAAAATAGATCACAGATTACAAGGAAGCCTCATACCGGAGGCTTCCTGGACTGGGAATTTAATGGACCAGAAGCCCAACTTCTGCATTCGGCCCAGGTGGTTGAGAGGGCTCCTGGGATTTCCACACCATGGGAGAAACTGTAACCCTATTTTGCGGTAACTGGGGAATGACGTCCATGGCTGGAGCAATGCTGTGATGGGACCTGTGCCCAAGGGAGGTGAGCCATCCAGCCCTCTGGCTGGCCTCGCAAAGGAGCCAGCCTGGAGCCGGTGAGGGGGAAGCCAAGGGCCTTCTGACGCGCCGCCCGGCACTGGACACCGTGACCACTCCCTGTCCAGGGCCTCCGAGCAGGGCTGGCTTTGGAGAGGGGCTTTCGCGAGCTGAGTAGGGCAAGGGAATCCCTGGAGAACTGTATCTGCGGTAACTTTCCAAGCAGCTTCCTTTAGGTCAGGTTACAGGGGACTTCCTTCAGGTTAGACACACGTGTCGATCGTGCGGCTGAGCCACCAGCAAGTCCATGGGCAACGGCGGCCCGAGCCTCTAGGGAACAAGCACAGCCTGAGGTCTAGGAAGGGGAGTCCAATGTCCAGGGCTCGTGCTCCTCTTTCTCCTCCTCACCTTCCCTCCAGACTCTGTGCTTTTACCCGCTACACCTCACACTGCCTCCGTCCTGCCAATGTCACTCTCTCTTCAATCTGCACCTTCTCTTCCAGGAGAGCTCTCTATCTGATCGCCCAGCAGGCACTCTACCTGACCCATTTTAGGGCTGCCTTCACCCCTTCCTCTCCTTTTCTTCCCTCTGGAAACTTGACTTTCTGGAGGTCACCACGGACAACGGTGATGGCCCCTGAGTTTCTGGAGCCCCCCTTTCCTCAGGTCACAACATTTATTTAACCATCCACTGAGCCCTTACAACGTGGAACCTGGGGAAACAAGAGGGGCCTGCATTTGGCCCCTGCACTCGGGATCTTGTGGTGTGGCACAGGCCGCGCCAATGGGAGACTGCACAGGGTGCGAGGCACAGGGGCACAGCCAGGGCCGTGCTAGGGAAGATGGCCCAGGGGAAGTGACACCGAAGGGGGAGCCTGAAGAATGCTTGGTAGTTGGCTGTAGGCTTGGGGAAATTCTGTTCTGCACAGAGAGAAGCCAAAAGAGAACATGCGGTCTTGGGGAACTGCCAGCAGGTCCATATCCCTCAGAGTCAAGAGGTGAGAGTGGAGGTCTGAGAGGGGCCAGGAGAGGCTCAGACAGTGTCTAGAATGCAGGAAGGGAGCCTGGAGTCAATCCAAGAGCAGTGGGGGTGGGGTGGGACTGCTGCAGGGTCTTAAGCAGGGGTGACACGGAGTAGGTAATGTCAGGAATATTCATTTCTCTCCATATAACGGGGAAAATTCAGAAGGAGGCTCACTTCCGCCCAAGTCCATATTCAACGAGCAGATGGAAGAAGCGAGGCCTTGAGTCCTGCCCAAGGTCCACAGCAGGCCGGGCCGAGCAGGCACGGGCCCCAAGCCTGTGCTGGGGCAGGTGGGGGTGAGCAAAGAGCAGAGTCAGTGGAGAAGCTGGGACTCTCAGGTTGCAATTAACGGAAGCCAACGTGATACGACTTAAGCACAGTGGACATTGGCTGAGAGGATGCAGGCCCAGGGCAGGGCAGCAGAACTTCTAGACGAGCCCAGATTCAGAGGCGGGGGTGTCCTCAGGCCTCTTTCTCCACCTCACTCCCGTGCCTGCGTCTGCCCACCTGCTCCACCCCTTCTCTGTGCAGCCCTTCCTTGGTCCCTCTGGCTGCTGGCAGAGCCTGCTTGCCCCACTGACCTTGAGGTGGTGAGTTACAGGCTGGCTCTGGGCTCCAGGTCCAAGTTCCCAGGAAAGAGACTGTGAGAACCCCAGAGTGTCTATTGTAAGCAGCTACGGCCAGGGGTGTCACACATTACAAACGGGGGCTGGGTGGGGCTCACACTATGCAATGGGGGGGTCCCCAGAGAAGGAGGACTAGGTACCAGCAGGCACCCCAAAGCTGTGAAGCTCAGAATGGCATGGTCTCCACCCCTCCCAGGAGTACAGTTATATAGAACTTTGTAATCTTGTAGGAACAAAATACAGATTCCCTATAATCCGAAGGATTTTAAGGACAAGAGCGAATATTTTTGAGCACTTACTCTATGCTGAGTACTTTGCTAAGTGATTCACGGGTATCTTCTTACTTAATTCTTGTGGGCCAGTGAGGTAGATGCTATTAGTGTTTCCAATTTACAGACGATGAAATGGAGGCGCAGAGAGTTCTGACTGAGCTTTCCTGTCCTGTTTCTGAGGCACGGCACCCCAGTCTTGGGGCACAGAGGGAGAGAAAGGCTGCCCTCTTACCCAGCGGTGTGCCGGTAAATGTTTACCAGCTAGCTCCCTGGCAAAAAAAACCAAACAAAACTGGTTTGCAGCATTTACTGATTCCCGAGGTGTGAATACTCCCACTGTGGCTGACTTCAAGCTACCGACTTCCTGGAGCCAGCGTGAGAGGCTCCAGCACACACCGCCTCTCTTTGGGGTGAGTTCCGGAGATTTACAGCAGTGCTTCTCAAAGTGTGGTCCCTGAACCAGCCACATCGGCATCGTCTGAAAATGTTCAAATTCTCTGACTTCACCACAGACCTACTGAAACCCTGGGGTGGGAAGGAGGAGCCTCCCTCTGTTTTCAAGCCCTCCAGGGCATTCAGATGCATGTTCAAGCTTGAGAACCTCTGGAGCAATGGGGTAATAGGCCCTTTCACAAACTCAGCGGGTCCCAGTCTTCATCCTGCGGTTGGGAGAATGGGGTTTGCTTCCCACTCCTCGGCAGATGGGCAAACTGAGGCCAGAGAGGCGAAGGTTGCTGGAAATTGGTGGGTGAGAAAAATGGATTAAGAAACCCTCCAGCTTGGGTTTCCTTCCCCATAAAGTAATGGCGGTGGGGGGGTCTCTGCAGAGTCCCTCAGTCCTGGCCCTCCATGGGTCTGGGAAGTGATTGCCCATGGACCCAAGGTTAGTGGAAGGTGGGAAGGCTGAGCTCTGACTCCAGGCAAATGGCCAGAGCAGAGGGAAGAAGAGAAATCCAGGGTCCTCTGGCGCTGGCCCCCCTGAAGAGGGGGCAAGTGAGGAGAGAGCCACGTAAAAGCATAAGTCTCAGCAACGCCTGGTTCTGAGCCTTCGAGGCTGGTCCAGAGAGGTCCCGAATCTGAAGTAAGTCCCGGGATGGTGCTAGAGAGTCTGAACCAGCAACCTCTCTGCCTCAGGCCTGAGCCCAGAAGACCTGTGATGGCTCCTGGGGTTGAGGAGGGGCAGGAGCCGCAGGTCCAAGTCCCGCCAAGCTTCTGTGGGACGTGTTTGCTGTCTGGTTGTCTCAACAACTTCCCTCGACCCCAATCCAGATTTGCTATTAACCAAAGACAAACAAATCAAGAGCCAAGTATCAGAAGTGATGCAAATTCCGTGTCAGCCCCGGGAGGCCCTGAAACACCTGGGCAATCAGCAAGGGCATGATGTCACCCAGAGAAATGCTTGGCTCGCAGGCAACTGTGGTCACGTGACACGGCCAGTGTGCCCGGGTCACACGGAGGGTGGGGTTCCCCTCTGAGCTCAGAGCGTCTGACAAAGAACCAAAACACAAACAGAAACTGTCCTGTCAGGGCGAAATCCGTAAGTCATGTGATGGGGCAGTTTCTCGCCTCAAAGTTTGAGTCACAGAAGCGAAGACTCAGAGCCAGCATTACCTAGCAAAATCAGGCCCTGCCTGGATACTGGTCTGCTGTTTGCTTGGGCTGGAAAGTTGGATCCACTGGAATTCCAGTCACTCTCCTTTCAGGGAAGAAGTTCTGTAGGAGTTTACTCAGAGGTACCTGCTCTAGAATTTCTTAGTGAAAATCCTGGACCCAACACCAGCCTTCCCCACTGGGCTGCTACCTCCCTGCAGTGTCTCACCGGGGCTTGGCTTCCATGTTGGTCGGTCCCCAGGGGGAGGCCAGTAGCCTGGGTAGCCACTCCTCCTTCCCAACCCAGAGTGGACCACGTGGGCTGCTTCCGCAGCTGCTGGTTCAAGCTAAGGGAGATTTGGGCTCAGCAAATGCTGAGCGAATATCTGGGGCAAGCTGAAGGTTTTAGGTAGCAGGGAGGTATGAGGTGCTGGGTGCCAAGGGGCAATGGCCCACTCCATTCTCTTGCCCCCATTCTTCCAGGCTCCCACTCTTTGTAAAGCAGCTGTTGACCACCTGGATCCTGGCACTAGGCAATGGTGTGGGCAGTATGTAAGTGGGAAGGCAGGTCACTGCCCTCAAGGGGCTTACGTTCTATAATATTTAGGAAGATAACGCTATCACAACGCAACACAGTAACAAGCAACAGCGAACAGCATGTGATTTACCACAGACTCAAAGCAGTGTAGCACACCGGGAAAAGCATGGATGGTCCCTGTACCAGACACACTGCATCTGAATTCTAGCTAGGCCACTCACCAGCAGCTGTGTGACCTTGGGCAAAGTGCTTAAACTCTCTGAGCCCCAGTCTACACTTCTAAAAAATGGAGATAAAAATTTCCAACTCACAGGGCTGTGGTAAAAAATGAAATAATGGCTGCAAAACAGCTGGTAAAATGCTCAGCACAGAGTAGGTACTTGATAAACTGTAATAGTTCCCTTAATTCCTTTTTGGGCTGAGATGGGCTATAAAAGATGAAGCATTTATGTCTGGTCTCCAAACCTAGAGCACATCAGAAGCAATAAAGTGAAAGCACTAGAAGGGAGGCTCAAAAAGAGAAGGGAAAATTAACACACAAAAGCCTGACAGTGAGAGAACACCTAGAAAAACTATAAAAGCAAATGTAAAAACAAAATAGCGTGCAGGGACCATAAGGGTAGAAGCAAACAGCCAGCCTCACCCCACAGCCTCCAGGGTCATCACGCTATCACAAGACAGCAGAGCACATGTCGTTCTCAATGACGATGTATTCGATAGTCACTAGGAAGCCAGGGATGAGAACAGTGCGCTTAAAAAATATTTCCGTCCACAATTTTTAACATTAAGAAAAAAGTGCCTAAAGTGTGTGGGGCTGGTAAATTTTCAGGCGTCCAGAAAATTCACCTGCCACAATTTCCCAATGGTTGGATTAACTGAGTTTTTACTCTACTTTTTATATATTTGTCAGAGAGCTTAGAACCATGCCGAGCACATCACAGGGGCTTACCAGACTGTTTACTGATAAATTTATACAGGGTTGGAATACGGTTTTTTTCTGTTTCCTGTTTTTAACCCTTCGATGCATTAACTAATCGAGGCCAGGGCCAGGATCCAGCTTCTCTTTGAAAGGGCAATACTGTACCTGATTATCTTCAGCCTCCCCTGCTACCTCCACCAGGCCGTTCCTCTTTCTATATTCCAGGCTTTAGTCGATGGTGCCATCATCTACTAGACAGCAACAATGACAAAAGCAATGATAATAATTATGTGAACGAAATTAGCAGGTTCTGTTTTCTAAGCACTTGCCAGGCTATGTACACCTTGTTTTTTTCTCCCTAAAGTCCTGCAAGGTAGGATTATTTCAGTTCTCAGATGCAGAGGGTGAGAGTCAGAGAAGTAACTTGCTTCGGGCACCCAGCTCCTAAGGGGCAGAGATGCATCTGACCCCTTCGCTCTGCGCGCAGTCCGCCAGCCTGAGGCGGGAATGTTCCCGGGACCCAGAGCAGCCCGGCACGCTCTTCGCCGGTCAGGCCTCACCAGCTCTTGTCAGGTGGCAGAGTGCTGCCTGCTGCCCAGAGCAGGAGGGACTTGGCGTGAGCAGAGACCCCCTGCCCCACTCGCCCTCCAGCCTGGCATGGGCCTCCCATCCTCTCCCTTTCCCTGTCTCTGGGGTCCCCAACAAAAGGTGCTCTCATTCCCCACACGTCTCCTCAGTTTTCCATTTGATTTTTGACTTTTATTTCATGCTAATGCTAAGTGTAAAACAGATTAAGTTCTTCTGGCAATTAGCCCATAAGTAAGTAAGATATCCTTACATTTGAAAACACCCACTTGGAACAATCTGGGCCTCTCCATTCTCTTTTCCTTCTGACTCTGTCAGAGTTCTGTCCTGGAAACACACCGAGAGCCTCCCCATCTCTGAACCCTCTTCTTTCCTTCCTCTTACATATGTACTGAGTCTGGCAGATGACAGGTGAGGCTGGCAGGGACAAGGGAGCCTGGCAGATTCTGGAATTTGAATCTAGACTGCCATTTACATGACCCTGAGTGAATTATTGAATAGCTTTAGCTTTCATTTTCCTTATCTCTAAAACGGAAACTGGAACCGCTCCCTGGCATGTGAAGATACCAGAAGCTTCCCCTCCCCAACCTGTTTTAATAAAGTGCCTGGCATGTGGTTAAGTTCTTATCTCATCCTACTATGGCCCATTTCTTCCATGAAGTCTTCCTTAGTTGTCCCAATTGTGGCAGAGACAGTTAACTACCAACCCCATCCCTACTCCCCCTTTTTTCCTTACTAACAAAACCCCAAGTTTATTTGGGGGAGTAATGTGCCCAGCTAAGAAATTACATTTCCCAGGCTCCTTTGCAGTTAGGGTGTGCATGGGTCACAGGTATGGCCAGTGAGATGTAAATAGAAGTTGCTGGGAGAGGCTCTGAGAAACCTCTTTAAAGGAGGCTGACTCAACTGTGCCCTTTTGCCCCTTACCATCTTCCTTGTCTGGAATGCGAATGTGATGTCTGGAGCCACAGTGGCATGTTATGACCATATGGCAACCTGGAAGATGGAAGTCACATCCTAAGCATGGCAGAGCAGAAGAGTAGAGGAAGTCTTTGCCATGGAGGGTGTGGTCCACCAGACGTCAGGATTTATGTTACATGAGGGAAGAAGAAACTAGTTATTTAGGATTTCTATTACATGTAACCCAACACAGTCCCTATGGATATGTAGACTGGTGACCTTGCCCTCTTCTCTGAGCTCCAGTCACACATACGGTCACAAGTGTATTCAGGAAGATTTTGGTTATAAGCAAAGTAGCCTAACTAGATTTGTTGGAGCCACATTATGTGAGGAGTAGAAAGTTTCTGATTCATGTAGTGTGTCTGTGCCCCAAAGCTAATGAGGTCCTGCACTAAAGTTGGTTCTCTGTCACCTGCTCCTTATCTTTTGGGAGGAATGAAAGACAGTTGGATGCTATAGCAAAGCAAACATTGTTTGCAGGACTATAGGATTTGTTAAATCAAATGCAGAATGACAGGGAATGAGTGAGCAGAAGAAAGCAGGTCTCCAACCCACCTGTGAGGTTTGGGAAAAACTTGGTGCGTTCTGATTATAAGAGTATGGCTTCTAGGGACTTCCCTGGTGGCGGAGTGCTTAAGAATCCGCCTGCTAATGCAGGGGACATGGGTCCGAGCCCTGGTCCGGGAAGATCCCACATGCTGCGTAGCAACTAAGCCCGTGCGCCATGACTACTGAGCCTGCACTCTAGAGTGCGTGAGCCACAACTACTGAGCCCGCGAGCCACAACTACTGAAGCCTGCGCGCCTAGAGCCTGTGATCCGCAACAAGAGAAGCCACCGCAATGAGAAGCTCGCATATCACTATGAAAAGTAGCCCCTGCTCACCGCAACTAGAGAAAGCCCGCGCGCAGCAACAAAGACCCAACGCAGCCAAAAATAAAAATAAATAAATTTATAAAAAAAATAAAAGTATGGCTTCTAGACCATGGAGAAGTAATGAGTCCTACCTTGGGCAGCGTACGTATTTCTTCACATGCCCACATTCTGCATCCCCAATGAGTTCAAATTTGCAGTTAAATTTAAAGGCATTTATTCACTTCCCACGTGGAAGTTTCTGTGCTAAGTGCTGCAGGGAACTCAGAGATGAAAAAGATCCCGGCCTTGCCCTCAGGGAGTTGACAGCTGAGTTGGGGGACGGCAAAAGCATATATGATTCTCACATGAATGCAGGAGGTTGTGGAAAGTCAACCACAGAAGTCGAGAAGGATGGGGAAATACAAAGGAGGAGGAGACTGAGGCCTTGAAAGGAAGGTGCATCTGAGCTGGGCTTTGGAGAATAGGTGGCATTTCAGCAGGGGGCAGGGTGGGGAGGGCTTGCCCAGCCTGGAGGAGTAGCAGGGACAGGATGCAGAAAGGTCACCAGGCATGGGCCCAGTTCAAAATGGTCACAACTAGTAGGGCTACAGTGTTGGGAGCCTGAGGAGGTGAAACTCGGGTGCTGGGTGTGGGAGATAAAGCTATGATTGAGTTTAAAAATAAAAACAATGATGCAGCACGCACTGTGTGTGTAACATGTGCCCGCCACGGTTCTAAGTGCTTTCTGTGGATTAATTCACAGCAATCCTATGAACCACAGTGACTGCCCCTGGGAGGGGAAGTCCAAAGGACAGAATTGGAAAGGAGGCTTCTTACAGTGTAACTTTTGTAAAGTTTGAATTTTGAGTCACGTGAATGCTTACCCTATCTTAAAGGTTAATATGAAATTTAAAAGAGGAAAAAAAGGAGGCTTCCCATTCTGAACTGAAGGAAGAGAAGGGAGAGAAGGAAGAAAAGGTGGCCAGATTCTAGCCCTTCAGTGATGGGTCTGGGTGAGGTCATGGGCCTCCAGCCAGGAGAGATTACAAGGTGAGTTCAGCCTTGCTTTGCTAAATGACCCAGGACAGCTCCCCTTCCCTGGGGGTGAAGGGTCAGTGCTGCTCATGTGCCTAGAGGCCCTGCCTCAGAAGGGGCTGGAAGACTGGCCTCCGTCTCTCCGCCTGCCATGGGAACAAGGGAAATGGACAAGGAAACACAGACTACGGCCTCATCAGCCATTGATAAACAAGAAGCAGAGCAGATTGGGAATGTGTAAATGGTGAGGAGGACACAAGGATTCTGGGCACTGAGTCCTGGTCCTGCCTAGCCACCAAGTGTCCCCGTGACCTTAGATAAGCCATTTTCCCTTTGGGGTTCAGCTCCATCCCTGTCAACAGGGGAGGGGCCTGGACCAGAAGGATGGTCATCCAACTGCCAGTCCCCCGACCCTTCGCCCGCTCCAACCTACTTTACCTTTTGGGCATCCCCTCAAGACTTCACAGAGGCCCTAGATTGAAAAAACGACAGCTAGCCAGTCAAAACGATAGCCAGTCTCACCTAGATGGTCTCCAGGCCAAGTGGTTTTGTCACTCCACAGCTCTGAGAGCCTCGCCACCTCCCCGGATACAACCCCTTCAGGCAAGGAGGTCAAAGGAACACGCTTCAGTCAGCTAGGGGCTGAGCAGTGGGGACCCCACGCCCCTGGGTGACGGCAGGTCTGGTGGGGCAGCAGCAGGCAGCAGGTGGCTGGAGGTGGAGGTGTCCGTGCACATGGCGGAGGGCCCCTCTTGGGCAAAGCCAGGCAGATGCATTAACAGCCCAAGTGCCGTAGCAGCTGCAGCCTGCTGGTTGGTCCCTGGGAAGGTCGTGATAGAGGTGGGGCACCTTCAGTGGAGGTCTCTCTACCTGAGCAAGGCACGTGGCTGCATCTTCCTGACCCTCACGGTCAGGAGTAGCCAGCCCAGAGGCTGGCAAGCATCCTCAGAGAGCACTGGGTATAGAGCCCATGGTTGCCCTCCAGGCCTGGAAGCCTCTCCTCTCCCTTCTCCTTACAAGTCCCTATGCCTCATTATCATAACTTTGTCATAAGTTTTACTCAAAACTTTCCTGTTGAACACAGTAGCCAACTTGAAGGAGCTCCCGATGGCCAAATCTGAGATAATTTGAGCAAATAAAAAAAAAAAAGATCACAACAGATTATAACTTATAGAACAAGAGAAAAATAGGAAATAATGTGTCTATACTGATATAAATGTTTGAATAAACAAGTAAGGGAAAAGGGACAGCCTTTCTTACAGAAAAATTTCAATTGATGAACATTAGAAGGTGTGAAGGAAATAGAAAACCACCATTTGGCAGACACCCACGGTCGTGGTTGTTTTAAGCAAGACTCATCAACGGAAACAAACATTTGTGGGTAAAAATAAGATGAGAAACAGGATGCTTACATCATCTCAAAGTAGTTCCCTACAAGATGCCTATTAGTAGCAAAGGGGAAAAGACTACCTTTACAGTGGAAAACCTGGCAGACCCCACCTTACTCGGGTGATCACAGTCAACATAACGAGTACCACAACATATCAGCCTCATGTGCCGCCTGATATGATGCACTGAGAGGGGCACAGCATCACTTCTGTGGTGTTCTTGTCAAAATGCACAACCTGAGGAAACACCAGACAAACCCAAATTGAGGCACATTCTACATAATAACTGGCTAGTACTCTTCAAGAGTATGAAGGCCATGAACGAGTAGATGAAGGTGCTATCCCAGGCCAGAGAGACTACAGAAACACGATAACTAAGTGCTATGGGTGATCCTGGTTTGGCTCCTGGATAAGATGAGGAACACAAATGGGGAACTTGATGAAATGTGAATGGGGTCTGTAGCTAAGGCTAATTTCCTGGTTTTGATGACTGTACTGTAAATTTGTAGGATGTTAACATTTGGGGAAACCAGGTGAAGGGTATTTGGGAATTCTTTGTACTGTTTTTGCAACATTTATATAAGTCCGAAATTATTTTGAAAAAGTAAAACAGAAACCTTTTCCTCTTTTGTCCGACTTCCCCAGAGTCACTCCTGTAGCTGTGTGTTGCCAGCTACTTCACACGGTGTGTTGGTATTATTTGTTTATGTGTCTGCCTCCTTCAGGCTCCGAGTTCTAGGACAGGGACTATGCCGCGTTAATCTTTGTTTTGGCCTCATCTTATAAATCTCATTTGGGTGGGAGCTGACTGGCTGTTTCTCTTCAAGAAACTCCCTACTCTATCCACTCCCACCGTAAGAAGCACCACTGCTCTTTCAGCTGCTTAGCCCAAAGTCCTAGGGGTCATCGTAGGTACCTTTCTTTTTCTCTCATCCCAGGACTAGCAAGTCCTATTGGGGTTCTCCAGATTTTATCACCAACCAGACCACTTCTCCCTCATCCTCTGCCAGTGCCCTAAGCCAAGGGTACTCATTTCTCATCTGAACGTGAACCTCACACTCCTAACTGGTCTCCCCTAACCCGATCCTCAAATTTCTTTTCCACCGAGCAGCCAGAGGGATCTTTCAAAGGGGAAAGTCGGGTCTCACGTCACTCCCTCCAGTGGTTTCCCATTGCAATTAGTGTAAAATGCCAATTCCCAGCACGTTCCACGAAGGTTCTATCCTGTCTTCCCTCTCCTTGAACCTCTCTGCCCTCACTCACCCTGCTCCAGCCACACGGGCCTTCCGTCTCTCCCACAGATATGCCAAGTTAGCTTCCATGTCTGAGGTGTGTATCTTCACATGAGCATCTCCTTGTCAATACTGAGGCTTCAGCCCAGTTGTCACCTCCTCGGATAGACCTAACCCAATCTGTCAGCTAAATTAATCCTCTTCTCCCCCAGACACTCTTTGTCTGTGTGTTAGTTTGTTAGGGCTTCCATAACAAAGCACCACAGACTGGTAGCTTAAACAACAGAGGTTTATCGTCTCACGGTTCTGGAGGCTAGAAGTTTCCAAGATCACGGGGCCAGCAGGGTTGGTTCCTTCTGAGGGCTGTGGGGAGAACTCGTTCCATGCCTCTTTCCTAGTTTCTAGTGGCATGTGGCGATCTTTGGTGTTCTTGGCTTGTAGGCGCATCACTCTGATCTCTCTTCAACTTCACATGGTGTTCTCCCTGGGTACCTATCTCTACGTTTTCCCTTTTTATAAGGATACCAGTCATGCTGGATTAGAGCCCACCCTAATGATCTCAGTTTAAATCAATTACCTCAGTAAAAGACCCTATCTCGAAATAAAGTCATATTCTGGGGTTTAGGACTTCAACACATAACTTTTGGGGGAACACAGCTGAACCCATAACCATTCCATTACCTTGTTTTATTTTGTTTAGGGCTTTTTTTTTTAAAATTATTATTACAATTTTATTTATTTATTTATTTTTGTCTGCGCTGGACCTTCGTTGCTGTGCACGGGCTTTCTCTAGTTGCATCGAGCTGGGGCTACTCTTAATTGCGGCGTGCGGGCTTCTCATCGTGGTGGCTTCTCTTGTTGCGGAGCACGGGCTGCAGGCGTGCGGGCTTCAGTAGTTGCAGCACGTGGGCTCAGTAGTTGTGGCTCGCAGGTTCTAGAGCGCAGGCTCAGTTGTTGTGGCGCACGGGCTTAGGTGCTCCGCAGCGTGTGGGATCTTTCCAGACCAGGGCTCAAACCTGTGTCCCCTGCCTTGGCAGGTGGATTCTTAACCACTGCGCCACCAAGGAAGCCCCTAGGGCTTTTATAACCATCTTAACTATCTCATTTATTTGTTTGTGGTCATTGTCCGTGTCCCACAACTACAACATAAGCTATATGAGGGCAGGGATCTGCCCCAGCTTTAGTGCTTGGTCCTTTTCCTGCCTTGCAAAAGGACACTAGCTCCTATTTCTACAGCATGAATCAGGATACTTCCCTTGGATTGCCCCAGGTGGGAGGAACAGGCCTGCCCCCATTCACTTTCCACAAGCAAACAATGTGCTTGCTACATGTTCATTGCTTAGCTCAAAGTCCAGTCAAAGATCGGCAGCATCAAAACCTGGATGCAGCCATGAATCTCAGAGCCCCACAAATGCTCTACACATACCCAGGTTTCCTGCCCTCTTGCCAGTGCAGCACAGCCTGATGCCTAAGGGCATGGGCTGTAGAGCTAGACCACTTGGGTCTGCCACTTAAGCTGAGAGACCTGGGTACATCACTTACTCACACTGTGCCTCAGTTTCTCCAACGATAAAATGGAGACAATTTTAAAAGTACCTTCCTAGTAAGTTGTTATATAAAATGAGATCCATACATGATAAACAGAACGTCTGACCATTAGGAAGTGCGTTATGCTAATCCAGGTCTCATCTTTTAGGCCTGGTCTGAAGTCTTGGAAAGTTCCTGGTGGACAAAGGGACCAGAGCCCAGGAGGTGTCTCTGGTCAACTGGGGACACAGAGGCTCCAGGTTACTGCTCAAACTCCCCCTTCAGAATCCCCATTTGCCCCCAAAGACGGCAAGCCAGCACTGGGGAGATTTTCACCATAAGATGCTGGGTGGGCCTTGGAGTTTCACTGGTACTTCTGGCTGACTGAAGGGAAGAAAAAGAAGGCTCTCACTCCTCAGACTCTTTCTGAACACTCAATGTGAGGTGTGCGGCTTCCAGATGACTCAGCAGGGCCAGTTCCCTTGGAATCAGCTGCTCTGGCTCAAAACTGTCCGTGTTGCAGCAGCCTCACTCAGCCACCCCCAGAAAAGCTAACCCACCACTCAACTTACTTCCTGATTTAATACCTATATATAGCCATGTGTATAGACCTTTCTATATATGTATGCACTTAGAAACCAGCGAGCCTAAAAATACCCCTGCCCCATACTTCATTTCCTTGTTTTCTGTAGCTTCCTTGTTCTAATTTTATAGCTCAGGAGACTGGAAATTGCTGTCAGAAGGGAGTGACCTCCGTGGGTGGCAGGGGGACCAGAGGACAGGCTCTGTTTGGGAGACAGGAGGATCCATTCCCAGCCCCAGCTCTAAAGTCAATGTGCTGTGATGTTTTGGGATATCCTCCTCCTTGCTAAATCTCAGTGTCCCTCAAGTGAAGAAGGTATTGAACTTGATGATCTAGGTGTTTTCTTGCTCTTCCATTCATCGGCTAAGTGCAATGGTCCTCATGGGAAAAGCTGATGCAGACGCACCAGAACCATTGATTCCTGTTCATTCGCTCAGTTAACAAACAGTTGTTGAGCACTTACTGTGTGTCTGATAAAAATCTCTAACCTTAGGGGACTTACATTCCCATTAGAGGAGATAAATAATAAACAAAATAAATAAAGTTTATAGTATGTTTGACGGTGATAAGCGTCATGGAGAAAAAGAAAGTAAAAAGTGGGGACAGAAATTGGAGGGGGTGCAATTGTAACTAATCAGGCTGGGGAAGACCTCACCGAAAAGGTGGCATTTGCATACAGACAGGAACGAGGCTGTGCCCAGGACGGGAGGCAGTGAGCACACGGAAACCTGGGGGAAGAGTCCCAAGCAGAGGAGCTGCACACACCAAGGCCTCAGGTGGGAGAACGCCTGGTGGGTTTGAGGCCACTGGGGCTGGAGTGGAGTGAGCGGGCAGAGAACCCTACGAGTGTAGATGGAAAGATAAGATGGACCACTGCTCTGGATGAGATGGGGCACCCCTGGAGGGCATTGCACTGAGGGGAAACCTCAGCTGACCTCTATCTTCACAGGATAGTCTGCCTCCTGGGATGGTTCACAACAGACTACAGGACACAAGGGTGGAGGCAGGGAGACCACTAAGGAGACTACTGCAAACAAGGCAGGACTGATGGTGGCTTGGAGCAGGGTGAGGGAGAGATGGGGAGAAGTGATCAGGATCTACATGTATGTGGAAGGGTTTGCTGATGGATTGGGCGTGAGTATGAGAGAAACAGAAGCCAAGAGTGACTCCAAGGTTTTTGGCTTGAGCAATGATGGAGCTGTCATGAACTCAAATGGAGAAGACTATGGGAGGAGAAAAGATCAGGAAGTCAGTTTTGGACCCATGAGGAGCGAGGTGCCTATTAGACATCCCAGTGGAGAAGCTGAGTGGGCAGCTGAATGTATGAATCTCGAGGTCAGAATAGAGTCTGGAATGGGATGTACATTTGAGAGTTGTCAGCAGGCACATACATATGGTACATAAAGCTGCAGGCCTGGGTGAGGTCTGTGAGATGGTGTGGGGGGATCCAAGCTCTGAGCTCCAGGGCACACCAACATTTAGAGATTGGGAGGTGAGAAGGGACCAGCAAAGGGGACAGAGAGCCAGGGAGGCATGGACAACCTCTCTCTAGGCTTTAGCTCATTTAGTAAAATGGGAGGCTCTCCAGGGTCCTCTCCCACTCTGATACCTGTGCTTATAAGATGCAGAATGGAGCTGTGCCCAGATCGCAGCAGGAAACCCTTTCCTAGCTCTTGTCCAGGATGCACGTGGGATCCAGCCTCCTACTTGAGCTGCCCCTGGCATGGGGGCATCTGCGATAGCCTGAGGTAGCTCGTCACAGTGAGGGGTAGGGAGTGGGGAGGCTGGCAGCCCTGCCCCCCCCGCAGCAAGCCTTCTGCAGTCCCCGCCCAGGGAGGGGGGACGGCCAGGGCCAGGGCTGGAGAGGTAGGAGCTGGCTTTATTCTGACACTGCTTTCCTTCCGTGGAAAAAGAGCTTAACTTCTCTCTTGTGATAGATGCTAACAGGGGAATAAGTGCTTGGGATACTAACAACGCACACGATTCTGAGTATTTTTAACAAAAAAGGGGAGAGTGGGGCTTCCCTGGTGGCGCAGTGGTTGAGAGTCTGCCTGTCGATGCAGGGGACGCGGGTTTGTGCCCTGGTCTGGGAAGATCCCACATGCCGCGGAGCGGCTGGGCCCGTGGGCCATGGCCGCTGAGCCTGCGCGTCCGGAGCCTGTGCTCCGCAACGGGAGAGGCCACAGCAGTGAGAGGCCCGCGTACCCCCCCCCCCCCCCCCCCCCCCGCCACACACACACAAAAAGGGGAGAGTGGTTTCTAATTGACATCTCTGTCCTCCAGTTATCTCATGGGAACTTGAAGAACATTTCTTGCCTGCCCAGAGGTAATGTCCCAGTCAGAGTTTTCCCCAGGATTTCTAGGATCTAACCTTGGGAAGAGCGAAACCAGCCCTGGAAGCAGCCAGGCTGTCAGGATTCCTGGCCTCAGGGAGTGCAGGCTCAGCAGCCCTGCCAGAGTCCGACCCTGACGTGCTCCCAGCCAGCCCACTATTCCTCTCTCCGAGAGCCCGCACTTAGCCAGCTGGGGCGCTCTTGTTCTACTACTGCTAGTCACTTCCATTGCACATGTACTGTGTGTTTTTAATATATTGTATATACATATATATATATATATACACATTTAATCCACAAGAATCCTACTATAACACCTCATAATAATTGAACAGACACAATGCGATTAGCTCCAAGTGCCCCATCTTTTCTTAATCCTCACTGTAATGAGACTCCAAGTTTTGTGCAGTGGAATTCTTGGGATCCTACATATGATGTTCTGATCAGGTTTTGCAGTATTACTGTTCCCTTTTACAACGCAGGAAACTGAGGCTTAGAGAGATTTACTTACTGATGTCACTCAGGAAGCTGGAGATTTGTGCCCAGGCATCCTGGCTCCATGGCCGATGGGCTTCATCCCCTTGCCACAGGATTCCCTGTACCTTCAAGGTCATCTCACCTGACAGCTGGGGAAACAAAGGATCAGAGAGGAGAAGTGCCTTGCTGCAGCTCACAGAGGGCCCTGACAGTTGGGAACAGGCCCAGGAGTCCTTTCATGGGCTGCCCACCACTCACTTATAGATATTCTCTGCCTACACACTATGGGCACTACCTGGTGAGATGGGAGGGAGGCTCTTCCCAGGGCAGTGCATCAGCCTGGTGTCTCTGATGCTCACTGTGGCTGGCCCTGTGACACTCACCATGGGCCAGGAGAGACGTGTCCTGTGGCCAGGAACTGTTCCGGGAAGGCAAAGATGAGCCAGCAGGAACCCTGCCCTTACCAGTTCACGCTCCCTAAACTACAGCGCAGCATCACCCCTCCTGCCTCCCTCGCTGGGGCCCCTTCCTCTCCCTCTCCACCTGCTGGAATCCCAGGCACCTTTCAAGGCCCCTTTGGTTCACTTGACCTCCTCTGGGAGGCCTCCCTGCAGAACCCAGACCCTCTTCCTCTCCCTAGCACTTAGTCTAAAGGCCTTTCTCTATTGTGGGTACTTGGCTGTGTTGGTATCTTCTCCCTAGGCTGGCAGAAAGCCCCTCAGGGCCGGGACCACGTCTTGCCCCACTCTGTATGCCTCTTCCGAGCACCTGGGTTGATGTACTATAACATAACTTGCAGCACTAATTATGAAGCCGGCAGAATGGTGTTACCAAGTGAGAATTCTAAGAATTCAGAGGGGACGGAGGTTACTTGAGGAAAGAGTTAGTATCCTGCCTTGCTCTCCCTCTCAGAGAGACATTATGCGTGTGAAAACAGGAGAAGAAGCGTTTAGGAAGAGGAAAGAGCTTGAACAAAGGCATGGAGACAAAATTCCAGGGAAGTGGAAACTAAGGGTCACGTATGGGAGACAGCAAGTCACTCTTATTTGGCTGGACCTGTGAAGGAGAAAAGGAAAAACTAAGGTTGGATGACAAGTGACCCTACCTCAAGAGGTCACTGTGAGGATTAAGTGAGTTCGAGCGTAGAGCAGCACCTTGCGTGCATTAGGGGTTATTGAGGCTTTAGCTGTTTTCTGTCATTCTGCCCCGCCACCACCCATTTGCACCCCTCCCAAAGCGGGGGTCTCTGAATTCTTGGAACACTGGCTGGCAGGGGGCTGGCGTTTTCCCTGCTGTTACCAAGTCTCTCAGGCTGAAGGTCATTTGTGCGTTTTAGGGGCCACAGAACTTTCCTTCCTCATGTACCCACTCCCTTTTCAGGGATTCATCACCTTGTTCTTTATTGTCATTATTATTAATTAAAACTACAAAGGGAATGTATGATCATTTTACCAGAATTGAAACATACAGATGAGTAAGAAGAAATGAAAATCACTGCAAATGCCACCATTTAGAGAGAATTCTGGTTAACATCTTAGGGTACCTCTCTCTCTCCAGACTTCTCCCCATTCAATATGTTTGTTTAAATAAGTATGTGTATATATTTAGGCCAGGGGGTGAGCAAACGCAGCCCCAGGCCCTCCTTGGAGGCCCCCTTAGTTGGGTGGGGCACCAGATCACTGTGGTGGCTCTGAGCCCAGGACGCTGGCAGGTCAGGCACTGGACTTTTCTGCCTGATGCCCACGTGCTCCCCGCCCCCAGCTGAGCCTGGAGCTGCCTTCTGCCTGCCCTGCACCAATGTCCCTACCTGGAGCTGCTTTTGGATCCCTCCCATGGAGGCAACTTGCTGTGTGGGACGACTGTTTCAGAAGGAAAACCTGCAAGCAGCCCCTGGGAATGAATCGGGCCTTTATGTGAAAAGCCACTCTCTGCTGCATGCCCAGCTTCTCCTAAGCCACTCTGGAAAGTGACTGTGACGACACTAATGACCAAGAGAGCGAGGGGATGGGGTGGGAGCCCGCAGAATGTCTGCAGCTTTACAACAGCTGGAGAACATACTAGCAAATGCAAAGGTGACATTTATCCAGGTTTTCTCAGCTCCTCCCAAACATGGGGCAGTGGAGTTTGCTTTCATTCTACCATGGAATTTCTCAGAAGTCTTAAAAATCATAATGGCTATGATTTATTGATCATACATTCTGTGCCAGGCCCTTTACAGAAATTATGTTTAACCCTCACCTCAGTTTTACAAGGTAGATAAGGAAACTTATCTACCTTGTAAACAAGGTAGATAAGGAGCCACTGGCTCAACCCAGGCCCTGCCATCAGTAAGAGAATAAGAGAGATCTGAACCCAGGTAACTGTACTCTAGAGCCCATGCTCTTTATTTCTGCATAAAAATGTATGTTTCTTTGATTAAAGTGACCTATTCCCATAGTTAAACATCAAATAGGGCTAAAAGGCATGGTGAAAGCCAGTGGCCCATAGTTCAACCCTCTCTACTCCTGTGCCCTGCTCCCCAGAAGCAACCACTTCCAACTCAGTAGCTTCTTTTTTTCTGCTTTTTACTCTAGATTTCAAAATATCCACCTAAATACCTTTTCTCATGCATTTTTTCAAAAATAATCCCCCACCCTTTTCCCACTTCTTAGTTTCTTCTACGTATAACAATTTCCCCCAATTCCTTCAATGGATCTATCGGGGCCTAGCAATAATTTGCCCACTGCTCACCCATGCTGTATAATCTGCCAGTCCTTGCCCTGTGTCCCTTGGTCCGGAAACTTCCCTTCCCTGTGCTGGTTCCACTGCTCAGGCTGGGCTGGCTCCTTGCTCTTGGTCCTGAGACTTCCCTCTGCCCTTTCCTTTGCTGGAGCCCCTGTTCCTGGATGCCATGGGCTTCCTCTTTCATGATGAGCCCAGGTTTTGAGTCCTGCATGTCTAAAAGTGTCTTTACTTTCCCGTCACATTTGATTGATCATTTGGCTGAATATAAAATCCTGGTTGAAATAATTTTCCTTCAGAATTTTGAGGGCATTTTCCCATTACACTCTATCCAGTGTATCTGGAGAGAAGTTTGATGCCCTTCTAATTCCCATTCCTTTGTCTGTTAGGGTTTTTTTTCTTTCTGGGGCTTTCATGATGTTCTCTTTATCCTTTGTCTTCTAAAATTTGATACTGATGTGCTTCTGGGGTGAACTGGTTTTTTGCTTACTGTGCTGGGCACCTTCTGTTGAGATTTTTTTTTTTACTTTAGTTATCATATTTAAATTTTTCAAGAACTCTTTCTTTTCTGTTCCTTTCTCACAGAGTTCTACTTTTATGTCATATTTTCCTGAGGTTACTACTTTATAGGTTCTTCTAAAAAGTTATTTTAAGGTTTTTCGGCTTGCTGTATGTTGTTTCCTTCTTTTCTGTTTGTTTTGACCTCTCTTTCATTTCAAATGTCCGATGACCCTCCATATTAAAGAGCAAGGCAAGCCTATAGTCTAGTAGGCTTCACAGTAGGGTGACCAGATGGCTAGAAGGCTGTTTTACTGGGAAACCTCAAGTAACATTTTGTGGAGATCCTTTCCTAGGAACAGAGGATGGGGGTGATGAAGCATTCAATCTATCCAGAGAAGAATCTTCCATCGTCTGCCTGGAAGGGAAGTGACACTTAGCTGCTGGTGTCCTGGGAGCAGGCAGAGAGTCTAAGGGGCCATAATTTACTTAGTTTTTGATTACTCTCCCAGTTTTCAAGCTCCTACCTCACTGTCACCCTCTGCTGTGACTAGTCCTGGAGTCCAGAGCATCTCCAAGTCATCTTCTCCAGATAATGGCTTTTGGTCTCTTGCATGGAAAAAGAGACCAGGAGGGGGTTGTGCTTGCATTTCTGAGCCCTGGGCCTCACTCCTGTTTTCTGTGGTACCTGGTACCTCTTAGCACCCAACCCTCGTAGACTCTGTGGGGCTCCTTGGTCCACTTCTCATCATTTTCCTCTCTTGTACACATGTGGACTCTGACTTTCCCAGCTCCACTCAGAGACTGCTCCTCTACCCACATGCCCATCTGAAAAGCGTTTGGAAGTCTTTCCCCTGCAATGGTCTTCTCTCTTCTCTTCAGCCTTTTGGCTTAAAGCCTTTGGAATTCCACTATTAGTGGCTATTTGGGGAAAGAGGTGAATGACGTAGAATTTAGGAGGGCTGTATCAGTTATCCATGATCATTATAACAAATCACCCCAAAACTTAGTGGCTTATAACAACAATAATTTACTACTTTTCTTTATGCTGTGGGTTAATTGGGTGGTTCCTCTGATGGTTTCACCTGGGCTCGCTCATGCAGCTGCATTCAGTTAGCAGTTGGTTGGGCTGGAAAATACAAGCTGGACCGTTCATAAGCCTGGTGGCTGCTGCTGCCTGTTGACAGGGATGCCTTGGTTCTCCTCCACTGGCCCCTCATCTTCCAATAAACTAGACTAGCTTCCTTAAGACATGAATCTCAGGGCAACGTTCCAAAAGATTCAAGGCAGAAGCTGCAAGATCTCCTAAGGCCGAGCCTCAGAAGTCATGCAGTATCACTTCCACTGAATTCTATCAGTCAAAGCAAGTCAACCCAGATTCAAGACCTTTTTTCTTGATGGGAAGAGTGGCAAAGTTGCACTGTAAAGGGGTATGTATGCAAGAATAAGAAAAATTGTTGCAGTCATCTTTACAAAAAAAAAAATCTATGATAGAGGGAGAGAAAATAAATGCAGGAGATCAAGCCTCCATGTTTAACTGGAAGTCTTCCTTGCTCTTTGTATTACCCCACACCACCAGGGTCTGTGTCCTGGACTGGCAGATTATACAGCATGGGTGAGCAGTGGGCAAATTAATGCTAGGCCCCGATAGATCCATTGAAGGAACTGTCCAAGACACTCTTTTCAGAACTTTGCTAACCAAACCTCCATCGTTCTAGGTAGTTGTGAGTATACAGACCATAACCCCACAATGGAGAGAGGAGTAGAGCACAATAACTCCTATCGAAGGGTTTAGAAATGGAGAAACTTGGATCAAATCCCAGTTCCACTACTTACAGCCCTATTACCTTAGGCACATTACTTAGACTCTCTGAGCCTCAATTTCCTTATCCATAAAAATGTAAAATAAATGAATTAACACATGTAAAATCCATACTTAGCACAGTGTTTGATACAAAGCAAGTGTCCAATAGTATCAGTAAGTGATTTTTCTGGAAAAATATTACATTTCTAATGATTTAACCACTAGAGATGGAGTTTGAGAAAAAGAGTTTAAGTCCAGGGTTTTACAGAAATAACTTCCAGGGCTGTTGCAAGGATTCAATGAATTAAAACAGATAAAGCACCTAGAAGAGCGCCTGACACATCAGACACACTCAGCAAGTGTTTTACGTGCACCCCTGCTTGCTTAGGTGGGTGCGTCAAGCACACCTGGGCTCTGACAGGGCCACTGTGAGGACCACCACCACCTGTCAGGGATGGCAGCGTCTGCTCCATCAGGCGGGGGACAGGCAGCAGGGTTAGAGTCACTGGGTCTGCTCTCCAAGGTCCGAGCGGTCAGCTCACAGGTGTGCCAGTCTCTACAGCTGGGGTTCTTAATCTGGGTTTTATGGTTGAGCCTCAGGGGCTAAGAACCACCTGGTACTGCACAGAACACACTGGATGTGAAAGCATCTTTCTGGGGCTAGAGTTCACAGTTTAGAGTCTCAGAGAGGTCATTAACCCTCAAAATACTGAACATCTCAGCTCTAGAGGCTCTTCTGTCCTTCGAACTTATACCCTTCTAATGTGGTTTGGGTTGAGAAATAGAAGTGTTTATCATGTTAGAATTACGATTAAAGTAGGAGTCAACAGTACCTGAAAAAGCCAGATGGGCTCTCCTGTTGGAGAGGGGGTGAGCTTCACAGTGAACGACACTATGGACTCCAATTTTTGCTGCCCAGCAGTCTGCTTTTGCATCCTGACCTTTAGCTGTTTGCAAAATATGGATGACTAGACAAGTGACCACCAGTGAAGGGAGCTGGTTTTCACAGTGTCCATGCTATGGGCATTTCAACGTCTGCAGACCAAGTATCCTGAGCCCTGTGTGTGTGCTCCATCCTAATCTGTGGGTTTGGGTACATCAAAGAAGTCCTCACGCTGCACCCAGGAGCAGACAGGGGAGGGTCGGCCTTGTCAGGTGACCTTCAGTGACATCTGTCTAAGGAGATTACCTGCTATTCTTCAACAGACATTTTCTCATACTAGCCCTTCTAACATAGTCACATTTATGACCGAAAGAGTCAACTTTTAAGGCTGGAGCTTTCCTCATGAACATGGCAGTGTATAGTTTTTAAGGGAAAAAAAACAATCCCAACAGAACTGCAACACCTAAGCTAAATCTTCCTCTCTCTTAAGTTTAAATTTGTATCACCTTCCTCTTTTGTGATTCAAAGGTAGAGAGAAGAGGATTCACCCAAACTGTGAAATATTCTTTGGCTGACCTTGTTTTGGGAGGGTTATGCAAAAGCCTTGGAAAGGACTCGGGGAGTGACCCGGAGCCTGACTCAGAAGCACCCTAGGAAATTCGGTGGCAGGCAGAAAGTGAATTCTGGAGCCCTTTGAGATCTATACAAATCCACTGCGAGGCATCCACTTTCCCCAGCTGGAGGCTTCCTCCCTTTCCCCCCTGCCCTCACCCTCACTGGACAGCACTCACCCTCAGGTGGGCCTGAGGAGGCAGCCAGGCCCAGGGCGAGTTAGCCTATCTTTGCAGAAGGCCCTTCCCCCGTGCCTCTCACCACAGGGATTCGGTGACTCACTCTGAAAAAGGCATCATAAATTTCTTCCTAAGAACACACTTGTCACTGAACCATTCCAACAATTTGGCAGGACAAGAGATCTGGCTCAAGGCGGCAGGGCCAATAGGTAATCCCCTGTTTACAAAGTGCTTCCCTCTCAGGGCTAGAGAGGGGCAAGGACCCTCAAGTCAATGTCACACATTCCATTCAGAGCTGGAATGCTCACACCCACTTCACAGATGAGGGATGCAGTGACTCAGGGCCTCCAGGCCCAGCTGGGACAGACCCTGCCCCTTACCCGAGCTGGCAGCACTGTGGAGGGACCGTGGTGGTAGACAGCTGGGGTTGAATCCTGGCTCTGCCTGTTCCAAGCTGAGCAATCTTAGGCAGCTTCCTTAACCTCTCTAGCCTCTCATTTCTCCACCTGTGAAATGGGATAATACTTAACCCATGAGGCTTTTGTAAGGATTCGGTGAGGCACGGTGGGTACAGAGCTTTGAGCACAGCGCCAGCAGGCAGTGAGAGCTCCCGCGTGCGGCTGCTAGGATTCTGTGCTGACTCTGGTCGGGCCCCACATGCCCCCCTCAGCTCCTGGCTCCTCCACTTGGCTTCCTGCTGTCCTCTCCTTTGGTGCTCTGTCCTCTCATGCTTTCTTCAGAATAAAGAAAGGTGGCCACTCCTACACTGTATTACTTCATACTCTCAACTAGCATTTGAGGGAGATACTCTTATCCCTAGCTGACCGGGTGGAAACTGAGGCTGGGCGAGTCTGGGTGACTTCCCCGAGGCCACCACCAGGGGCGTGACAGAGCCAGCAACACGCAGCACAGCGCTCCCAGGGGAGGCACAGGATCCAGGACCAGCTGCCAGCAGGGAAGTTCCGGATGTGGCCTAGTATTTCTGTAACTGAATTCTTCCCAGGCAGCACACTCTTGGGACCCTGGACAGTTGCCAAGGAGGTGTGAACGAGAAGGTAGAGAGAAGGCTTCTTTTGGAGGGGGCAGGGAGGCAACTGAGCTGCCATTTACTGAGCCCTTGCCATGTGCCCTCCATGCTAACTTTGTGCATCTTTAATCCACACACACCCTCCTGTGAGGCAGGCTTAGTGCAGTCCCTACTTCACAGAGGAAAATGAGGCCCAGAGGGCTCAGGTCACTCGCCCCATCCTGCACCTGGGTGTCCAGTTGTGCTGTTCATCTCTCCACCTGGTGCCTCCCATCAATGTGGCATGAAGTTTGGCCAGAGCAGTCAATTTTGGAAACCACTTCCAGGCTAAATGACCTCAACCCACCACCAGGGGCAGAACTGGTAGACCCTGTGTCCCTTCAGGAACCCCTAGGCCTCTTACTAAGCATACTTGAGCTTGTGTGTGAGAGTGTATGTGTGTGTGTGGGTGTGCGTGTGTGAGTGAGAGGCATCTCCTGCTGCTTCCATGCATCCTGGGGGAACCAGGGGGCATTAGCCCAGGCAGCAGCCTGCTCAGGATCGCCCACCTAAAAGCTACCTCTGAGTGTCTGCAGTGGAGCTGGACTTCATTAAAGAGCGAGGCAGGTCCTGGAGCCCACAGGGTCCTCTGCCTCTCCCTGCACTAAACTGTCCCCACCCCACTCCTTGAGGATGGGAACAAGCTCCCCGAGAGCAGGAGCTCTGCCTCATTCTCCTCTGTATCTCCATCACCCAGAACAGTGCCTGGCCCTCAACAGACATTTGTTGACTGACGGACTGACTGACCGATGATGGTCTGATTGACGAACACCAGCCAGCCCCAGTGATGAACAGCAGTCAATGTGGCCGGAATTTGCTGGGCTGTTAAAGGGTGAGGGGTCCACGTGGCTCCCGAGGCAGCTGCCGTGTGGCGAGCCGAGGCGGGCGGCACAGGCAGGTTGGACAGAAGGCACATGAGGAGAAACCACAGGTTCCAACTGGTTGAAGCCACTGCCAACGAGAGAGGCCGACAGGCTGGCCAGGGTGCCGCAGCCTGGGAGTCTAAGGCTGGCTGGCCACGCACTGGGCCTCTGTCATGTGATATCAGGGCTGCTAAAGGGCTTCTGCCCCCAGCACTACCTCCTCTGTCTCTGACACTGAGTCCACCAGGAGAAAGGGCTGTGGGGTAATGGAAGTCCTTCGGACTGGGAGTTAACAAGATCTGGGTTGGAATGACCTCCTCGCTGCTCCTGTGTTCTAGCTCCTAGCCGGTACCTAGGGACTGTCCCTCCACCTGCCATCACGGCTTCACAGGACCGCTGTGGATTCGAGAGCCTTGAATCTGTGAAGGCCCTGGACCCCTATTCTGCCCCCGTCACAGCTGAGGGCACTAACTCCGCCAAGATGCCACATCTCTCAGATGTCTCCTCTAGTGTGGACTTCCCACCCCCCAGCTCAGAGCACCAAGTCTTTCCAGGCCTGGTACCCCCTCCACATCCTGCACCTCTGCCCTCTAGACCCAGAAGCCCGGCCTCCCTGTGGAGCAGTCCTGACACAGAAAAGGAAATCATTAGCATAATCACCAGTTCAGTTCTCTCCATTCACTTCTCTGTGTGAACAATTTGCTGGTGCCCAGAGGCAGGGCTGCTCCCACAGCCACCAGGCCAGTGGCGGTGAGGCTTCGGGAACTGTGGAATCCCAAGCTAATTAAGTGGAAGTGATGCTCTCGGGGAAACAGGCTCGTATTCCTGCTGCTCTGAACACGTCACATTAAACACAAAAGTGGCCTTTGGAAAGTGCAGAGAAGGCACGGAGGAATGTGAACGACAAAGATGATTAGAGGGCTGGGAAGTGAGGTGGATGCGGGATGAAAGGTTAAGGCAGTTGAAGTGTTTAGCCTGAAGGAAAGAGGAATGAGGGGCAGGCCACTTCATCATTTGCCCCTTCTGCTGTAGAAGGATGATTGCCCCTTGGCTCTGACCCTCCTCCAAGCCTGTGTTCTCTTGTCCTCACTCTCTGTATCTCATCCATCTCTGTGCTCTGTTTACTTGTCAATTCATTTTGCCATCTATGGAGCATCTACTCTGTGCTAGACTCTTTGCCAGGTTCTGGAGATGAAAACAGAGCCTCTGTCTTGAAGGTCAAGTGGGAGAAGTGGGCCCATAACCCCAAACAACCAACACTATAGGGCTGGAGGACTAGAGGACCACAGGTCCTGTCTCAGGTCTCAGAGGAGGGAGTTCATGAGCAAAGTGGGTCCTCAGTCCTGTCTGGGCATCAGGGGAGGCTTCCTGCAGGAGGTGACGCCCATGTGGAATCCTGAAGAATGACTCAGTGAGCCAGGCAAGAACAGGTGGGGAGGGCACTCTAGGCAGTGGGAGCAGCCCAAGCAAAGGCCCAGGGCATAAAATGCAGAGTGCACACAGGCAGCTGCCAACTGTTGGGTTTTACTGAAGTAAAAAGTAGAGACCGATGTGGTGCGGGGTATGGCCAGAGGGCCACCCAGGGCCCAGATCCCAAGTCCCTGACTCTGCGGTAGGGAAGTAACTGGGAAACGCTGCCCACCACCCACTAGCTGTTTCTGAACGCCTCACCTCCAGATCCCGCACGGCTGCTCTGTATGCTGTGCACCCTCCCCTGGGCTGCACTTCCCGGAGTGTTCGGAATAACACAGTCACGTGCAGTGTTAACAGATGTTCCCCAAAATAAAAGGTGCTTCTTGGTCAAATAAGTTGAGTGACGTTGAGTTAAACTAGTGGTTCTCAAGTGAAGGGCAATTTGCAAAAGGGAACATTTGGCAATGTCTGGAGATATTTTTGTTGTCCTGATTTGGGGGCAGGGTGGTACTGGCATGTGGCAGGTTGAGGCCTGGGATGCTGTCGACCGTGCTACAATACACAGAACAGCCCCCTACAGAAAACTCTGCCCCAGCCCCGCCTCAGGGCTCCCAGAGACCCTACACAGGCCCTGCCAGATCTCGCAGCATTCTGTACTATCGTGGTCTGTTTGCTAGTTGGTCTCCCCACTAGTCCCTGCACTGGACTATGCAGGTCTGAATGGCTGGGTTCAGATAGTCAGTATTTGGGGGAGAGAGGAGGAGAAAATATAGCAGAAGAGGACATCCTGGCAGGGTTGGGTGGAGGGAGTTGCACTGGGTGGAGTCTGCCTCCTGGGGCATAACTCCTGCCGGCAGGATTGGCGGGTTATTCTAGGAGCGCTTCCCATCCTAGCAGCCCCCATCAGCTGCAGTTGGAAGGTGTGGGACTCAGACCCAGCCCTGACGAGCTGGACAGATCAGAGTCAGGGACGCACTGTGTGGGTGCTGGGAAGAGGGTCCCCTACGGCCAGGTTCTTGCCTGTTTTAATTTTCTCCATAGCAACCTTTAACAGAGCCATTCATTCATTCATTCATTCATTTATTTAACTTGGCTGCGTGGCCTGGCACGTGGGATCTTTGCTCCCCCACCAGGGATCGAACCCGTATCCCCTGCATTGGGAGTGCTGACTCTTAACCACTGGACCGCCAGGGAAGCACCTCACATAGCTATTTTTAAGTTTATTTGTCTGTCTCTTCTCCTCACTCCCCTTCCCACCTCAGAATGTTGGCCCCGTAAGGCAGGGATTTTCATCTGCATTGCTCACTGCTTTATCCCCAGGGTCTAGAACGTGCCAGGCGCATAGTACGTGCTCCACTAAAACATGCTGAAGCAACAAACGCTGAGCACCCCCCACGCCCACCAACACTGGCTGTACAGATCCAAGTGCCTGGCGCTCGGCCAAATTCTGCCACGCTTGGTCCTTCCTCCTCTGCACTGGCAAACAGGAGAAGTCCCAGGAGCCGCCCTCCTAAACCATGCAGCATTTGCTCATGGTCTAGATAATTCCAAAGCTGCTTTAGGGGAAGGCACAGGAACTTCACAGGCACACCCCAAATCTTCCCTGAAAAATCTGGGATGATGGACTAACCACTAGCTGAGGGAGGAGGGAGCAGGCCAGGATGATGCAAAAGGCCAAGCAGGCTGGCAGCCAAATGAACTGTAGCCAGTTGACAGGACAGTGGCCTGAACAAAGGCCTTGCTGCCTCCTGGAACTGTTGCCAAGCACTGTGACGCTCGGAGCTAATCGCATCTGAGTGTGGTGCTGCAGAGGAGGGCCCATATGCTGGCAGGGCTTCAGTCACTGCCCGCTTGCCTGAGGAAGCCCATTCATCATAGCGCAAGGCCAGCAGGGCGCTCCCAATTACACTCGGGGAGAAAGGACCAAAGCGGGGAGAGCAAGCGCCTGCTGGTTCCCTGGGAAACAAATGCAAGAAAATAAAAACCCATGGGTGGAAGCAGGTGCCCAGGTCTAGCCAGGGTTGCCAAGGAACTCTGTGTTAATGGAGGGGGTCTGTTTACCCTCAAGACTGTGGCTCATAGGGCTTTTGTTAAACTTGGGCTCATGGCTTGGGCTATGGGCAGCAAGGCTGTTAGAAACCTGGGTTCAAATCCCAGCTGACCCTCCAACCTGGGGGTTCCAGGCTGCAGAGGAGCTATCCTTTTGAGCTCTGTGGCCTCAGGCAAGTGATCCATAAAAAGTGCATGTGGGCGAAGAGACGGTGTATCTGCTCTGCTAACCTAACAGGTTTATTGGAAGAATGAAAAAGTGGAAGGGCCTTAGGAACCATAAAGCATGGAGTACAGGTAGGCATGAGGGGATGCAACGGTGCTCTTCCAGGGAGGGGCTGTGTACAGGGAACAAAGGCAGCCGGGGGTGGCCTTCGGCTTCTTGTGGAAACCAACTGGCTTTCATGGCACGCCCCTCATCTGCAAGAGATGCCTTTTCAGACCTTGAGGTGGTTCTTAGAGTCGCATTTAAAGCCCCTTAACGGACAACCTCATGGAGGCCTAGAGACACACAATTCATTTGGGTTATTGTGAATGATTCCTTTAGGCAGATAAATTTATAGTCAACTCGTAGTCACATAGCACTTTCCATTTGGTAAAACTCATACAAATTTAATCCTTAAATAACACCAAAAGATAGGCATTACTATGCTCATTTTACAGGGTATAATTTTAGAGACTCAGAGAGGTTGGGTGAGTTTCCCAAAGTCACACAGCCAGTCTGTATCAGAGATAGGCTTTGAGTCCAGGCCTCTGATTACTGGTTAGATTAGTGCCGGCTGTGTAGACGTGACTGTCTCTCCCTCCAGAGTCCCCTCCTCCCCTTCTCATTTAGGGTCTTAGGTTTGGGGCCCACTTTTGTTGTTTGTATTTGTTAACCACATTCCCTGAAAAATCTAAGCAGAACTCTCTTTCGGAAGAGGATAGCCTGGAATAGAGAATTCTCCCTGGGAAAAACTAATGTTCCAAGAGCTGAGCCTGGTCAGCTTCCTTAGTGGGTGCCATTCCACTGTGGTCTGAGCGTGATAGGGCAGCTCACATGGTGTGCAGCATGCCTGCCCTGAGGACCTACAACCCCAAGTAAGGCAGACACAACTATCCCAACATCTATGGTGGCCTGAGAAGGTTGTTACAGTAGATCTCCTAGATACGAGATGAAAGACACACTCTCTCCTTAAAATCAGTACAGTTCAGGGAATTCCCTCGTGGTCCAGTGGTTAAGAATCTGCCTTCCAATGCAAGGGATGCAAGTTCGATCCCTGGTCAGGGAACTAAGATCCCACATACCGTGCGGCAACTAAGACTACACACTGCAACTACTGGGTTTGCATGCTCTAGAGCCCGTGTGCCACAACTAGAGAGCTTGCGTGCCCCAACTACCAAGCCCGCACACTCTGGAGCCTGTGCGCTGTGACTACTATGAGAGTGCGTGCACTGCAACTACTGAGCTCGTGCACTCTAAGGCCGGCGCGCCACAACTAAGACTCAGTGCAGCCAAACAAATAAATCAATGAATAAATATTTTTAAAAATCAGTACAGTTCACTTACTTCCCTGTGGAGAGATTGTGTTTGGATTGTGAATGCTGAGAATGAAACAGAGGGAAGAGAACGTTCATTTATAATAAAGATAAAAGTGCTTTCTGATTTTTAAATGACATATTACCAATCAAGTTCACATCTATTACCACAATTAATCTTTACAATAGCCCTGTGAGAGCAGTTATAACCCTGTGAGGTATTATTATTCCCATTTTAAAGATGGGGGAAACGGAGGTTAAAAATTGCATAGGTGACTTGTCAAAGGTCACAAGGCTGATACATGGTAGAGATGGAACAAAAAGACCTGGTTCTTCTATCTACAAGTTCAGGGCTTCACAGATGACACTTTTTACTTCCCATGGGTGAGAAGTTAATTAACAGTAAATTCAAAGGATGATTAGAACTAGGGACTTCTAATGGGAATCCCCCTAAATTCCTGGTAGCATCATTACTTGCCTCTTCTCCAAGAATCATAAAAGCACGCTAATGGCATCTAATCAGCCCTCAGCACAAGCCTATAATCGATATCACAGCAGATGATGACGGAAGGTACGTATTAAGAGACTCACCAGTAACTGCTTGAGGTTAGGGCTGCCTTTGCAGGCCTGGAAGGTTGCTTCAATGAGCTTTCACAGAGAAGCTCTAGGTTTCTTGCCTGCACGCCCAGAGGCATTTAAGAATAAGTATAAATCACAGTCCCTCTCTTCAAGGACTTTACAGTTTGGTAGGAAGCTGAGATTTGTTATGAAATCTTTAAAGGGCAATGTACAAAACAGAATGGAATTAAATGCCTATCTTTTTGGTTCACAGTCCAACAAGGCTTCTTCATGAAGGAAGTAGGTCTTGAGTGGGCTGAGAATGGATAGGACTTGGAGAAGGAGGAAGGAGAAAGTGTTTCCATTCTGATGGAGGATGAGGTGCCAGCAGCAGGCAGGATGTAGGGGATGGATGTTTCCCAGCACCCTAGTCATCCTGCACACATTACTCGGGTCCCGGTAGAGCCAGGTTTTAATGAATCTCTAAGCCTTGTACCTGCTATTTCCTCTTCTGGAAAGAACCTCCCTCTCTTGATTCCTTGTCTCCTGATCTCTCATGCCCTACCTCCCTGTTAACACCTGTCAATTTAGCCTTACTTCTGCTGTGAGACTGTCTCTGATCTCCTGCAGTGCTTTGCCTTCCTCTTCATGGCACTGACCATGCTGCATGGTGATGTGTTTGTAAGCCTGTGTTCTCCTCCCCATCATGACCCTTGAGGACCCTTCTGTTCATTTTTTCATGGCCATCTGTTGAGTAAATACAAATGAAAGATGGAAATGCAGATTGACTGAATGAACGAACCTGCAGAAAGAGACATATGGGCTGATACCTAGAACCAGTGGTGCCCTGGGCCATTAGATGTATTATGTCTAATAAATCTGAGCGGAATTAATGATTCTTCGATGAATGAATGGTTGATGGATTGACTGGGTCATTATATACATCATGAGGAAAACCCAGGATCATTATTCAGCTAACTTGGTTGACTTTTTCTGTCTTAACCTTATTCCTTGAAAGTTGGTGAGGCTGAGACCTGAGGCATCAGCAGAAGTCAGCCCAGGGGAGGGTGCACAGCGTACAGAGCAGCTGTGCAGGACCTGGAGGCGAGGGGTTCAGAAACAGCTAGAGGGCGGTGGGCAGAGTCTGGAAAGGCAAGCGAGGGGCTGGAGAAGGGAGCCGGAGCCAGACTGTGAAGGGAATTCAGCGGTTTCCTGAGGACGATGGGATACAATCAGACCTGTAAGCGGGGCGGGGGGGGGGGGGGGGTGTTGCAAAACTCTTCTTTTTTTTAAAGAAAAAGGACCCCGACTGAAATGCGGAGAATGGATCAAGGTAGAGAAAGATTTAGAAGGCAGGAGCCTAGTTTTAAGGATGTTTCCAAAACTTGGGTATGAGATGGTGAGGGCTGAACTCGGGAGGCTGCTGTGGGGGTGGAGAAAAGCAGAGAAATTTGGGAGAGCTAAGGAGGAGAATGGACAGGACTTAGTGACAGCTGTGATTGACAGGTAGCCAGTTGTGCTGGTCATGGGGGTGGAGGCAAAGGAGTCGAGGATGAGAACGCTAAGGAGCCTGGCTTGGGAACTGGCAGATCCCAACTGAGATGAGGAAATTTGGGGGAAGAGGTACAGTTGAGCTGAGAGGGAGGAAATATTGAGTTATTTCCAGAAATTGTTCTATACGTAGACTTCGTAATGAGAGTCTTAATTATATGATATATATAGATGTAGGTATACATAGATATAGATATATTATGTTTTTTCAGTTAATGTAATAACATCTTCCCATGATATTACAGACTCCTCATAAGCATCACTTTTAATAAGGGGCAAGCTATAAATAAATATGCAAACTGTCAGAGAAAATAAGTCAGGTATGCTGATTGAAGAGGGTATTTCATAGGCTACACATGTGCAAGAGCAGGTTGGCCAGTCGGCGGGCCCACCAACAGCATTTTCAGAGCATCTTCTGGGAGAGGCCTCTTCCAGGTGCAGTGAGTGATACAAAGAACACATAAAGAGCCTATGGTTGTACCCAGGAGGCCCCAACAGACCCAGCACCAGCCAGGGTGTGGCCTTGGTCATAGACAGATAGCCTACAAAAGGGGCAAGGGACCCAGAGGGAAGTCCTGGGCTCTGGGAATAGGGAAGGGCAGGGGTTTGGGTGGGGATGAAGATCTGCCAAGAGCTGTGACTGTGAATGGAGTCTAAAGAAAACTTCCCCACTCAGCTGGAAAGAGAAAACGAGACTGTGCCTTTGAAAGTATTCTGTAATCTCAAAAGCTGAATACAAATTTAAGGGACTATTCATTACGGTCCACATTCAAAACCTTCAATTTAAAACTGATGGAAGTTTTGCTAATATTCATCTATAAAGCAACAGGGGTGGAAAGGAGACTTTTTACTACACCCCCCTTTGTACCTTTTGAATCATTCAAGAATAGTTTTAAAAACTTCTTTAAATCTATGCAAACCAATTCTCTCTTATTCATTAACGGTAATGATGGAGAAACAAGCCGAATCACCAGGATTTTTTGACTTATCCAGAAATAAACCATAAAGAGAAGGCAATACTGCAACTCACAGTGACTTCATTCATTCAAAAAGAATGATGCCCACTCGTAGAATAACATTAAGTGATCACACATTGAGTTAAAAGAAAATGAGCCAGAGTGGCTATGGGGGAAAAGGGCATTGCATTAATGTACAGGACTTGGATTCCAGGTGGGCTAAATTTCTGGGTGCCTCAGTTTTTTCATCTGTAAAGTGGGTATAACAAAACCTACCATGAAGAATCATAATGAAACTCAACTGAGATAACCTCTGTGAAGGCAGCTAGCACTTAATGACCTGCAACTCTGTACATGTTTGTTTGTTGAATCTTAGAAATACCAACTTTCACGTGCATCCACTGGAATGCTTTTGACTACAAATAACAGAAAAACTTGACTACAATGTCTGAGGTAAATAGGGCCTATTTTTCTCACTATATAATAAAAAGTCTCTGTAAATAAGCAGTCCAGGGCTAGGATAGAATAGGATAAGTGACCAAAGTCCAGATTTGTCCAGGACCATTCCTGTTTTAGCATCAAAAGTCCTGCATCTCTAGATACCCCTCAGTCCCAAACAAACCATGAGGTTGGTCAGCCTAGCAATAATCATCAGTGTCATCAGTGATGCCATCAGGAATCATAATACTTCATTCTTTTTCACTTGGCCCTTCTGACTGTTGCTTGTTGCCTCAAGGTTGCAAGATAGCTACTGTGCCTCCAGACGTCATGTCTGCATTCCAGGTAGGAAGAAAAGAGAAGGGCAAAAGGATCAAAGGCTTTCTCTTAGAGAGGTTTGCCTCTTATTCTGGAGAGAAAGCTTTCCTTGAAGACATGCACTTACATCTCGTTGGCCAGAACTGTTTCATATGGCCACCCCTTGCTGTAAGGGTAGCTAGGAAAATTGAGTATGCATTTTGTTTCCAACCCCTCAGTAGAAGAAACCAAGGGGAGAAGGTCGAGAAAGGCTTTTGGGCAGCCGATCCACAGCGTCTGCTACACCCCTTCGCTCTTTATTTCACCCAGCCGATGTCGAGCGCCTGCTGTGCAACAGGCACTGCGCTAAAATCTGCAAAGCGCAGACAGACAATAAGACACGACCCCCACGCTGAGGAAGCTCATGGTCTGGTACAGGCTATGTCAGAAGGCAGCCACGAGAGAGTGGGAAGTGCTGCGTCGTCATATCTTGCCCAAGATGCAGGTAGGAATGACAGGGTTGGTGGATTAGCCAGGTAACAATGAATACAGTGTGCTTTCCAAGTAAGGATAAACCCAGAGATGTGAGGGCAGGACTTGGCAACAAGAAAGCTCTGGGAAGAAGGGCCAGTGGGTGTGAGAAGAAGGACTGCGTGTGTGGGGGTAAGTACCTCTCATCTCTGAAGACAACCTGCCTCAGGTCTTTGCTATGACATTAGGAAGCCATTCCGAAAACAGCATGTGTCTAGGAGGAGGTCTGAGTGGCCTTTAAGCACACCCAACAAAGAGCTGTACAAATTCCTCATGGAGACACGTCACCTCAAGTAAACGAGATTCAAAATCTACCCTTGAGAAAGAGTAAACCAAATTTATATCCTCTGCCTGAGGATCCTGCTGGGTGCCCACGCCCTCACCTTACTCTTGTTTCCTACTCTTTTGGCCTCAGAAGCCAGCCCCCTCTTCATTTCCCAGCTTCTGGCATCCCTCTTCCCCAGCGCATTGCTGGATCCTTCTCCAGGCCTGGACCTGGCCAGCCTCTGAACCAGGCAGTGCAGAGGCTGTGGACTCTGTGGCCAATTAGAGCCGGTGCCTGGTGCCAGCGACCTGCCCATGTTCCTGGAGAGCCCATGTCTCCTGGAGCACAGGAGAGTTCCTGCCTTAATCTGCTCTCAGGCTGAGCCACGGGAGCACACCTGTAACAGTCCTTCACATGCCTTCCATTATCTCATGGAAACATCCAAAAACAGTCCTTCAGGGTGGGGAGAGTTATCCCCAGGTAGCCAGCGAAGAAGTGAGGCAAGGAAGGTTAGGTAAACTGCCCTGGATTACCCAGTCGCTTAGTGATAGAGGTGGGATTCAAATCTCGGTTGGATTCTAAGGCTCCTGCTTTCCCCACCGGCACCATTTCTCTATACATAGCCGAGCTCTCTCCCCAGCCCCCTTTCCCTGCAAGCTTGTCTGTGCCCAGACCCCTGGCCCTGACGGCATCCTCTGATGGAGGGTCTTGATCACCAGAGTCTGTGATGAAGTTTCATTTATTCCTCCACTCAACAGATATTTGAGTATCCCCATACGCAAGGTGTTGTACTGGGCTGTTGTGTTATTTTCTGGTTGCCTGAATCTGCCTATGGCTGGGCCAGCTGACCTCCAAGAATCACTGGCTGCCAGAGCTTGCTCGGTCCTCAGGGCACCATGGCAGAGCTGCCTGTGGCCGACTCAGACCAGCCCCAGTGGCACAGCTGAACCTCTTTCCATTTCCCCTGTGCATTAATGGCCCACTCGTGCCTTGCTTGTTTTCCTTTTCTGCCAGATCTGTTTGCAGTCTGGGCCTGGCATGGTCACATCTGAGCCTGTTCCAATTATGACAACATAGCTAGTCACTGCTGTCACCAAAGTAAGGTGGTCAGAGGATGGGAAAGAAATGAAACAGCGCTTAGATCCAGCTGATTCTTGATAAACAATATGGTGAAAGTGGAGATTAAAGAAGAATATATTTTGTCAGGGAGGAGCTGCCAATAATCACACTCTCTCCCCTGGGTGCAGGAGGCAGGGTGAGGGTTCCTAGGCAGGTGCCACGGAGGTTTAAGAAACGGAGACTTGCAGGGGTAAAATGGCCAACCAAGTTCACACACTGTCATTGCGTTTTCTCCTATTTGTAAAAGTAATACATGTTCACTGTGGAAAATTGGAAAATACCAAATAGTATAAAGAAAAAAATAAAAAGACTCTATGATACTATTACCCAGAGATGATAACCACCGTTAACATTCTGTGTTTACCTCTAGATTTTTTTCTATGCATGTATATGGGTTTAGTCTGTACATACTGTTTTGTATTCATCTTTTATCACTTAACATTATTTGATACCATTTCCCCCTTGACACCAAGTGTTTTATAAAAACATCATTTTCTGTGGCTGCATAATATTCCGTTATATGGACATGCCATAATTGGTTCGACCTCCACTCTTGGCTATTTGGGTTGTTCCACCCTTCCATTTTGTCCTGTATAAATAATACTGAGATGAACATCTTTGTACATAAGTATTTGTGCCCATACCTGATTTTTTCGTTGGGCAGAATTCTGAGGGACAAACCACTCTGGCATGGTCTGTCTCTCTGCCCAGAAAGAAGGGACAGCGGGCACTAGTCACGACCAGGCTTCCTGATCAGCGGCTTTGGGGCACCCAAAGGGGGGGATGCTGAAGCAGGGGGCATAGGCACCTCAAAGCTTTGCTTCTCTTACTGTTTTTCTTTGAATGACCCCTGCTTTATTACTCAAAACTCTTTAGTTCAGAAATCTGCTGAAATCAGCTCAAGCAAACAAAAGAAGTGGAGATAAGAATGTCCGGCAGGAACTTAGCCAGTCCTCAGAGAGGGCCTGGGAAAGAGGAATCCAGACTTCCTCTCCTCTCCCCATCTTCCCCCAGTTTCTGACTGAGCAGGTCTGGGGCAGGACAGAGAACTTGCACTTCTCATGTGTTCCTAGGTGACGCTGATGCTGCTAGCCCAAGGACCATGCTTTGAGAACCTCTGCTGGAGTACAACATGCAGGCTGGGGGCAGGGCAGACACCCTTCAAGACTGCTACCACACCCTGCTTTCTGGGTGAATTCTGTCCTCTCATTGTGATCTTGCCTGGTGGCACCAAAGCAAGGTTGTTACCACCTCTTGTCAGAAAGAGACCTCCCCCAAGAAAGGCCCAAGAAGAAGAGAAAGTCGCTATGGCCTTTCCCTGAGGTTATCTCTCCCTCAGGGCCTTTTCTGAAAATTGACTCAATCAATTCTCAGAAGTTCTCTCATAGCCAGACTTTCTTCCCTCTGGCTAATACCTGGATGCTGATCTGCGGTTAAGGTGGTCTCTCCCTCTCAAGCCACTCCCTCCAAAGGGCTCCTCTGTTCCGGTACGGGACAAGCAGGGGTTGCTAGGGGACTCCGGGGCTGGAGCCCACCGCAAGGTGTGGCTACAGTGAGGAGGGGCCCAGCCCTGGGTTCTGGGTTGCTTGGAGGCTCACTAGACAGTGACTCCAAGAGGCAGCCCACGGGGGGAACTTACCGTCCACTGTGACGCCATAGAGGAGCTCAGGCTCTGGTGAAAACAATGAAGTGACGTTCGTGAAAGATCCTGTAAGATTATAAAGGAAGAAGCAACGTTTATTGTGCTCCTACTTGTGCGGGCACAAAGTGCCTTATGTTGATCATCAATTTAATCCTCCCTGAAAACCTATGAATGCAGAGATGGGTACCATTATTCCCAAAATACATGTGAAGAAATTGAGGCACAGAGAGCCTAGGTTACTTGCTTAAGCTCTTAAACACTACTCTATAGCTGCTTCTGGGAGAAGCCTGAAAACCAAGAAAGAGCAGAGGGGAGGAAACTAACACATATATTCTTTTACTCGATCATTATGTAATACTCTATAAAATTATCCCCATTTATAGGTGAGGAGACTGAAGCTTAGTTAAGAAGCTTCCCAAGGTCACGTAATTGGTAAGTGGGGAAAGGGGCAGGCTTCAGTGGTGGCAACAGAAATAAACAGTCAAGTAAGGGCTCAATGCACAGAGATGGGCAGGCTATAAATGCCTGCATGAACTGACTCTGGGGGATTGCAAATGCATGGCATATCCTTTTAACAGACTCCTAACTGAACAATAAGATACCACATCTGAAAATTCTGACATGTGAAAATGATTACAAAATAAATATGCATTGAAAATGCAGGATATAAAACTATTTACAGAAAAATTCCAATGTACTATATCTTTTTTCCTATATCTATATCAAGACAGATATAACAGACTGGAAGAAAATACTCCATCTTGTTAAATAGACTTTTCAGGACAGTACGATTATGGATGATTTTTCTTTTCTTATTTTTTACGTTTTTTTTCTTTGTTTTACAATGGTCTTCTGTTATTTTCACAGCCATTAAAAGAAATCTTATTTATTTACACAGATGCAAGGGCACAGCTTCTTTCCTGACACCATCACCAGGGAGAGGATGAAAGCCTTATCCCATTCTGACCTTCTTCCTTTCCTACCTTCCTGCTTCATAAGTTGATTTTCCAAGGCTTTCCATTTGTGAGCTCTTGATGTTTAATGCACCTGTGAGCGAGCGTGGGGGGATGGCGTTTAATAGGATCTACTTTGAAGACCTCAGGAAGTGCTCTCATTTAGCCACACCTGGAAGCCCTGGTTTTCTCAGTGCTTTTCCCATCTAACCAGACTGTGGTGTGGTTTCCCCTGAAATCCTCAGCAGACTTCTGAGCACATAACCTTTAAGACTCATCTTGCTGCCTCTACCTCCCTCTGCCTTTAAATCATTGCCTGTGTAAAAAGCAAACCATGAAACTCAAGTTGAAGTTCTATGATCTTTAAAAGCTTTTTAAAATCAAACCAACCTGGAACTTAGTGATGTATAATGATAAAGTGGACTCCATTTATTTTTCTTTTTGTGATTTCACTCTCATACATTTCCACTTGTATTTGGAGGAGTTGAACACGTACGCTAAAGTGTTATTTTTAAAATTCTAGTTCTAGGGACTTCCCTGGCAGTCTAGTGGTTAAGACTCTGTGCTTCTACTGCAGGGGGCACAGGTTCAATCCCTGGTCAGGGAACTAAGATCTTGCATGCCACGCACGGCGCCGCCAAAAAAAAAAAAGAAAAAGAAAAAATTCTAGATCTAAGTAAAAAGGAATCATATACAAAGACTGTCCACCAAAGATTGAAACAAAAAAGTAGCTTCAATTTAAAAACTAGTCCTTCAGTTGACTTAAAAATGAATTTAAACACTTTCCCCCTAGATTTGAAAAGTACCTCTCCTCCTCTTCTCTGAATAATTTTTTAAAAGGTCTTGGGTTCCATTTTCACAATAAGTTCTATATTTCTAAGGGTGACACATTCCAAGTAACCAGAAACTGGCCTTGGCTTGGAAAACATCCCAGTTCTCATAAACATGCAATCACTAGTTCCTTTCAGGATGATGAATACTATTGATTGGCTCAGATCAGCTTGTGACCCAGTAGTGGTATTAGACATTGGATATAAAACATCTCCTTATGAATTTTTAATTGGCTTGTGTGTCTGGAGAACTGGGCAGCTGCTTCCCTTCCCTGAGTGCTTACTCTCCCTGCTCGCCCTCCCTCCTCCTCTGTGTCCCAGGGCTGATGATGCCATTCTGCAGGGCCGCATTATTGGATCAGAGCGCTTAGCTGTATAGCCTGATTTTCTGAGTCAAAATCCAATTTCTTTTTCAGGTACCACAGGCTTACGAGTAGTCATGTGCTTTTTGTTTTGCGATGGCATCACAGGATTACTAGCAGATGCAGTAAACTGAAGTCATTTCTCATTAACTGTATTCCTCATGATACTAAGAGAATGTGTCACTCTGAACTTGCATCCTCGAGCATTTTTCAGGAGAAAGAGTGCTTTCAGAAGCTCAAAGAAAAGCTGACAAAAGCCAAACTCCTGAGAAGCACTGTGTCAGGCACTTTCCAGTACCTTACCTCATAATTCTCATAACAACCCCAGAAGAGGAGGAACATTATTCCCCCTTTTACACTGGTAGTAACTGAGTATCTTAGAAATACGGTAATCTCTCAGAATTCATGTGGATTTATCAAGCTCACACTGAAATAGGTGGCAAGGTGAAACCCTGGAACTCCAGACTTGATCAGGTGGCCAGAGCAAACCCAAGAGTCACCTTCTTCTAAGAGAACAAGGAAAGCTTCACTCAAAGCAAACTGTTCCCCTGCCACATCTCCATTGGTTAGATCTGGACAGAGTGAAAGATTCAAGTTCTCATGTCTAGAAATAGGGCTGTAGTCCCATTAACATTTGTATCCAGGTGAAACTGAATTAAAGTAAGCTTCAAGCACCAATTGGGAGGAGAAAATAAACAACACAAGGTCAGCAGGTAGTCTGGAACAGGGAGGGGTAAGGTCTCCAGTGGCGACTGGGTAGGGTGGAGGGTGGAAGGCCCTCTCCTTGGTCCTGCTTTCTCTGTAAAGCACGGAGAGAGAGCCTGTGAGAAACCTGTAACACACAGTGAGTGAGAGCTCTGAGTCCCTATACTACGGCTGACTCTTGCCAAATATTTTGTGGTACACTTAACTTAAAAGGAGGAAGAAAAAAATAGAGGAATCAGAAAATGCCCCATTGTAAACGAAAGTGAGAATTCTTCCTGGCTTTAGCCTCTGCTAAGGGAATCTAGATTCTACTCAGGAACAGAGACCACTTTTCTCAAAATGTATGGTTTTGGTTCATCTCATTGACAGCAACCTGCCTACCTGAACCATGAGCCCATAGCTGCCAGAAACAATGATGCCAAAAGAAATCTTTCTCTATCTCCAGGGTGTTCATCACCATAGCACAACTGCACCATTTGCTTCTGAGTCTTGGATACAAAAACTTTTTTCTTGTCTTATCTTTTAATTTTAAAAAATCATTTTATTTTACTTTGTTTTTTTTTGTTTGTTTTTATTATTTTGGGTTCTTGTCTTAGATCATTCAGTGACTTGCTGGGTGACCTTGAGTAAATCCCATCTTCTCTGTGGTCCTCTGTGAAGGGGCTCAGTTGGAAGGACTGTGATTGATTAGTTATGTCTGCCACGGGTGCTGCATTAGAAAGTGGTGATATAAGTGTTACATATTAGCCTTTTCTGAACTGGGTGATCTTAGGTTCCTAATTCTCTGTTGGGGAGTAGATGGAGATAAGCCTCTGAGGAGCAGTTAGTCATGGCCTGGAGCTCAGTGTAATCCTGAGGTGAGACAAGGCTGTTCTCACAGCCTCAGAAAAGTATGCTCTAACCCATTCCATTTTAGAAAAGCTGAGTGGGTCACTAACCTTTATTGCTTCCCTTCTCTCACCTGCCCCCCCCCCCCCCGGCTGTTATTTCTCTCTCCATAATCCCCTTGGGCATACCCTGGGGGACTCTAGTGTCAATGTAGGCCTGAGGGAGGAGGTTCAGCAGACATCGGGGGAATATGTATTAGTTTTCTATAGCTGTGTAACAACATAACTGCAGACTTAGCAGCATCCAACCACGCATGTATTATCTCACAGTTTCTGTGAGTCATGAGTCAGGGCATGGCTTGACTTGGTTCTCTGCTTATGGTATCACAGGGTACAGCCAAGGTGTCAGCCAGGGCTGGCTCTCATCTGAAGGTTTGACTGGAGAGGGATCTGCTTCTCCAACCACTCATGTGGTCAAGCCATCCCTTGCAGTTATAGAACTGAGAGCTTTAGTTTCTTTGCGAGCTGTTGGCTCAGGAGGACCCTCAGCTCCTCCTGAGGGTTCACCCACTATTCCTGCAACGTGCCATTCCAGCCAGCAAGGGAGAGACTCCAGCCAGATGGGCTCTACAGTCTTATGTGATACAAATTTGGGGGTAAAACTGAAGACCAAAAACACACATCCACCTAGTTAGTCCCTTCTCCAGAGTTGAGATGATTATGCTGAGATGCCTAAGAAGACTATGTTGTTTTTGCTGCTGGACATTAGGCCTTTTCCTAGATCCACCCCTTGAGTTTATACATTAAAAATCCCATATGACCCCAGAGAAATCCCAAAAGTTAGTTATCTGATCCATACTGAATAGAAATGTCATGCTGTGGATTCTTCAAAACTCATTAACCTGACACCTTCATTGGAATGGTTGTGATTTTCTAGACAGCAGCTGTTAGCACATCCATTTCACAGATATTAAAGACTGATTGGATGACAGGATTCTTTGCCACTCTTCACTGAATATCTCATACTAATTACACAGTTTCCAAGCCTTCAGAACTTTCCTGAAAATTTGTGTTTATTGGTAAACTTTTAATCAAACAAGATGTGCAAAGTACCGCATTAAGCTCAAGGATGTCATTCTGGAATATCACAGGTGAAAGAACTCGCGTGAGTCCTCTAAATTACTGCCTAGACCCACAGTCCTCAGTCTCAGTGGACATCTCTGCTTCTCATTTATCCTGAGGAAATAGGGCCTGTGGTAGAATATTATACAGTCACTTCCTTACAACCATGCTCTCCTGAATTCTGGAAGCCTCGTTTCCCTGTATTTTAGACTTAGTGGAGTAAACAAGCTAATAGTGCCCCTCGAGAGAGAGTTCACTAGTTAACACCCAGCCCTTAATGTCTTTTATACTTGGAAGGGATCTTAGCAGTCACTTTGCTTAACCCTAATATTAAAAATGAAATGGCTCTTAAGAAAAGGGTCTGATATCAAGTGGTATTAAGAAGGATAAAGTTCAACCAACTTCTTTGAATCACGTGGGTCTTCAAGGAGCACAGTCTTGGTCTCATGACAAAGATGACAAAAGATAACAAGGCATCTGGGGAGGCTGTTGTACCCTCCTTGCAGTTTGTGGGTAAAAGAGTGGGTGGATTCTGATGACTATGTTGAGCTCCTCCTTCTTCCTATTCCAAAAAGGTGAACGGCCAAGCACTGCCCGATCTTGGGAGGGACTTTCACGTGAAAATCATAGATTGTGAACATGTATTTATTTTTTATTTTGGCAGGAAATGATTTTCCTAACCAGTGGTGTGACCATGACAAAGAAGAATAGTTCTGCTTTCAACTCAGAGAAATAGTGGGGGAGAGACAAAAACAAGCAGAAAAGAAACAATTTCTTCAGGCTTTAAGGAGGGGTAGCTATTCACGGTCAACGAATAGCTTTCAGGATCACCTTTGTAATCTCGTGCGCCTTTAAACCCTCCACATCCACTGCGGTCAGAAGGGGATTTCGCTGGCCCACAGGAAGGCAGTCCTTGTGCTTGTGTTGTCTTCAAGTGGGTCCCACAGGTTGAAAGTTGCCTCCTCTTCCCCCCTCTGACTCATTAAAACCAAATTCAGTTTAGGGACATCTCTCCCTATTCCAGCCCCTCACTATTCCAGGTTAGAAGCTATTAGTAGACTCATCCCACCATGAAGCAGAGACCATACTCGCCCTCCAGACTCATCCCTTAGCCAGATCCCAGTGCCTGGCACAGAACACGGGGTCAGTGATGTTAAGGAACCAAGCTGATTACTTCTGGCTCTGCTCTTTGTGTGGTTCTTTGCTGCTTCATATGTAGTTTCTCTCAACTTGCTGTCCTTATATTTACACTTCTGCGTCTTCTTCCATGGAACCCAGTCCATGCTGCTGCTCCAGGAGGTCAGCAGCAACTATTTGTTGGCAACAGACTATATCACGGGACTTTATAGACAGATAGACGCTAAACAGCACTAGTGTGTAGTTTGAAAATTTGGGCAAGTTATTCACTTAATGGTGGGGCATCTACAAAGACACCTCTATCTTTTCTCTCTCCTCCCTCCCTTGCCCACCAAATTTCTTGAGAGAGTAATCTTTACTCCCTTTATCTCATACCTTGTCCATTCAAATCTGATTTTGTTTCCTACACTCCCTCCACACATATGTAGACGCTGAAATGCTCACGCTAACTGCCAGATGTAACAGCTTTTCTTGAATTCTAGCCTCACTAATCTTCCTAATGAATTTGATGCAGCTGTGAACTACTCTTGAAAATTTTCTCCCTTTGTGGGGCAACTGGAATACAGTTTGCCTCCCAACTCTAACTTACTTCTATCTCCTCAGCTGGCTCCTCTTTTGCCTCATTTAAAACACGGGTATGTCCCAAGATTTGTCCTCAACTCAGTTTCTCTTCCTTTTGTATACCTCCTTTCTGGTGGTCTCAAATACTCCTACTGTTTCAATTAACATCTCCATGCAGATAGTCCCAGATCTTTACCCCTAGTCCAACTTATTTACAGAGTTCTATCTTCATATTTTCAACCACCTACTGGATTGCATCATCTAGGTAATTCTCCTAGTCCTTCAAATGCATCGGTTTAAAAGTTTACAAATCATCTCCCCCAAACCAGCCCCTTCTCCTAAATTCCCTATTAATATTTGTGAAAGAAAACATGCCACTAACATTGAAATAAGTTCAAAACTGAATACTTCTGCACTCCTCCATCTCTCTCAATCCCATACCTAATGAAGTGACATTCATTAAGGACACACCTCTAATGAGGCAACATCTCTAGGAGGTGGCATTCATTGAATGCCAGACTCTGGGGGGTGTAGTGTGGAAAAAGTAAAGAAGAGAGAGAATGAGAGAGAGAGAGAGAGAGAGAGAGAGAGAGGCAATTGGTCTTACCCCTGAGAACTTACAAAGGGAGGACAGAAAAGCATTCATTTGATGAATTTTTACTGAATACCTATTAAAAGCCAGGCACTGTTCTGGATGCCAAAGTCCTTCAGTATCACCTCTGCAGTGTCTCTCGGGTCTACTCCAGACTAATTCAGGTCTGGTTAGAAGTTCCAGATCAATACTTTTCAAATGGGAAAAATGGGCTTCTTGCCTTTAGTATTGTATTTTTTTCTACTGGTAATTATCATGTTAGCTGTTAGTTTAAAGTAGATAATTTAAAGAAGTATTTGTCTATCCTAAATCATGTCTAACTTTTCCTTTATACGTTAAAATTTTATTTGTTCTTTTATCTTTCCAAAGCTTCCTAACAAACCCTCCATCCTGAATTGAATGCTTCAATTCAACCCATACGCTGCCATCAGACAAATATTCCTATAACTGAGCTGTAAGGTTGCTTCCTTATTTGGAAATGTTTGAAGGCTCAAAAATTATAATCTGAACTCTGCAATTCGGAATGCAAGACCCCCATCCTGAGACCTGAACTCCAATCTCTCCTTCTGGTCTTACCTGCCAGTTCCCTTTCCTCTCTGCCTGTGCTCCAGCCAAACAGGAGTACTCAGTGTTCACAAACATGTCCTATACTTTCTCTTCTTACCCACAGTCATGCCCTCCACTTGGAATGCCATCTGGTCTATCTCTATTCACGGAAAGCCTTCCTTCCTCTTTCAAGGTTCAGCTTAATTGCTTTATTGTTATAATGGTTTCTGCCTTATTCCCCCAATGGCTTGCACAGATGGCAATGACTGAGTTCTAATCATAATTATGGTAAGTCCACCCACTGTTCCACATACAACTTGCAAAGGGACCTTCTCATTAGATGCTGAATAAGTACTTACTAAATAAATGTTACCAGAAGAAATTTTCTAGTAGTTTCACATGTGTACGTTATTTCTTCCCAACTTGATTATAAAGTCTTCAAGAACACGGACCATGTTTTCTTCCTTTACCTTTATTTTCTACATAGTTCTTGGTACACAACTATAAATAGAGTAGAAGTATAAATGTTAGCAGAATGAACAAGTGATAATTTATGCTTTTTCATAGGAAACACAATATTGTATTAAAGTCCACAGTCATATATTCTGCAGTCTAAGATTAATGCCATGTTTGGACACTACAAAAAGAAAAAAACTGTAGCTAGTCTAGTAATATCTATAACATTCTTTAGCTATTTTTTTCCTTCATGTTTCCTAAATAACTATTTCTGCTTATAATTTCTTAACTGTACCTCGCTGAACTCCATTATTAGTCCTTTTAAAAAATTATCTTAAGCTTTCCTGGTAGATAATTGTTATCTATAAAGATAATTTTGTCTCTACTTTAAAATAGTTATATCATTTATTTCTTTTTCTTACCTTTCTAACTGATTGGAACTTCTATATCAATATTTTACAAATGAAAAAGAATGGGCCTTTTGCTTTCAGTGGGTTTTTTTCTACAAATAATATTCAGGTTAGCTGTTGATTTAAATTAGATATTTTTATTTTAAGAAGTCTTGGGACTTTCCTGATAGTCCAGTGGTTAGGACTCCATGCTTCCACTGCAGGAGGCATGGGTTCCATCCCTAGTCAGGGAACTAAGATCCTGCAAGCTGAGAAAAAAAAAAAAAGAAGTCTTTATCTATCCTAAATCACAGTATCTAACCTTTCCTTTTTATATTAAAGTTTATTTGTGTTCTTATCTGATTGCTCTCTCAGACTAAGCGACATAATTTCAGTGAAGTGGAGATGTGACAACCGTTTAGTGATATGACCAATCACAGACAGCCATGCCAGACAACTGACATCATCAGTCATTTGGCCTATATTTACTGATAAAATTATCAAGAGAACGGAGGAACGTACTTTAGACTTTGTGCCATTTAGTCATGAACTCTCCAGGATAAAGGTCACAAAATATGAAAAAGCTGGTGAATTCTTCTATCCTTTTGTTCATTTATTCAACAAATATTTATTGAGTGCTGCTATGTGCCAGACGCTATTCCAGGGCTGAGCTATAAGAACGAACGAGACAAACTCCCTATTCTCACAGGGCTTTCATTCTAGAGAAGATAAACTGTAAGCTAACAAATAAGTGAGCAAGATCTTTTCAGACATTCATAAGAGCTGTAAAGATAATAACATAAGGCAATGCACTAGAGAGTGACTGATAGGGATGGGTTATTTCAGCCAAGGTGGTCAGGGAAGGCTTCTCCAATGAATTATTTTGAACAGAGATTTAAGGAACCAGCTATGTAAAGATGATAGGGAGAGCACTGCAGGCAGAGGAAACAGTGAATGCAAAGGCTCTAAGGTGAGAAGGATCTTGGCATTTTACAAGAACAAAGAGAAGGCTGAGCAGCAGTGAATGGAAGAAGAACTATAGGATATGTTTGGAGTGGTAGGAAAACCAGATGATGGTGAAGAAACACGGAAATCATTTTTAAGGACAAGGATAATAATACATTTGCTAAAATGAAACATTTAGAAGATTTACAGGGAATTCCCTGGTGGCGCAGTGGTTAAGAATCCGCCTGCCAATGCAGGGGACACGGGTTCGAGCCCTGCTCCGGGAAGATCCCACATGCCACGGAGCAACTAAGCCCCTGTGCCACAACTACTGAGCCCACGTGCCACAACTACTGAAGCCTGCGTGCCTATAGCCTGTGCTCCACAACAAGAGAAGCCACCACAATGAGAAGTCCACACACTGCAGCGAAGAGTAGCCCCCGCTCGCCACCAACTAGAGAAGCCCGTGCACAGCAATGAAGACCCAATGTAGCCAAAAGTAAATAAATAAAAATAAATTTATAAATAAAAAAGATTTACAATGCAAATTATAAACACTTATACAACTAACTCAAATCTCAAATAGGAAATAAGCCTAAATAAGGCAAACAAGCTCTCTACCATGTTCTGTTTCTCATCAACATTCTCATTTACTTGTGTTTTCTCACTCTGAATGGCAACAAAGATCTTGGAACGATAAACACGTATTCCTCGGAACAAAATTTTCTTATGCAACAGATTATGAGCCAAGATCTTTTTGGCAGTTTAAGGAGTCCAGAGAGACACATCATCCCAACCAATTAGCCATGGGCTCTCCGAAGCTGAGGAATCACATCATCCATACTAGATGCAACCTTCACAGTAAGTTAAACAAAACCACACGACTTAGTTCCTTTCTTTGTACTCTTATCTGAAGAGGAAAAACCAGCAAATGAAACACTTTCTGTACCCACTAAAGTTATCCAAAAATAAAGTATGTAGCAAATGGGTCTGGGTGACTCAGGGGGATCATTCTCCGTGTGTCTTGATTTAGATTATGGGGCTATTTTTGATTTGTCATAACTGGCTGGCTCTTGTGGTCTCAGACCAGGGCCAGTACACTGGTCAAAGCAGTGCTTTGTCATAGCACAGAAGCTTGTGGCAAAAAGTCTGGTAACTTTCTGTCCCTTTGTGAAAGAACTTTGAATCCTAGTTGTGGCTAGATCCTGCTGCAATGGCCTCCAAAGAGACACTCAAGTCTTTGTTATACTGGAGTTTTAAAATTTCATCCAGAATACAGCAGAAACTAACACAATGTAAAGCAATTATACTCCAATAAAGATGTTTAAAAAAAAAAAAGAAAAAAAATGTCATATAGAGATCATGTTTTTGGAAACACCAGCTCAGCAGTGAGATCTTTTGGGTCGTAATGGTTTCATGGTGATTAGAGTCAGAAAGCAGCAGGGGCAGGCCCCTCTATGCAAACGCCGCAGTAGGTCATCTCTCCTTAGCACAGGGTTTGGAACAGCGTGACCCCTCAATAAATGTCCTCTGGTTATGTTTGTATTTTACACTTATTTGGCCCCCAAATGATTCTTTGGAAGTCTCTGGAGCAGCTCTCAGAGACCAGTCCACGGAATTAGGCCAGTTCATTTTCACTGGTCTCCAACAAAATGAGAAAACAATTTAGGGTTATCACTTATCATTTCTTGTTAATTGCCTTTACTCTGATGTTTTTGTCCTACCTACCTGGTTTTTCTTAAAGTTCACATTTTTTCTATTAGTAAAGAATGTTAGTATATGGTAGTAGTTGCTGTTTTAAATGTCCTTACTTGGCAAATTAGATGGTGGCATCTCGATGCCCATCCCCCCAATTTTTTGAAAATTTACTGAGCCCTGAACCCTAAATCCGGGAACCCCTAGTCTGGATGTTTACTGCCTCTAGTTGTCTGGACTTTCTGGTTCCTACTATGGTATTTGGGATGGATAAATGTTCACTCTGTAGACTCTTCACCAATTTATATCCTTCTTCTATGTAATGTCTTATAAGTGAAAGCTGGAGACCTTCAAGGCAGGGAAGGTGTAAGGAAAAAGGAATAAAATTAGCTATTAATATCACTAGTATTTATATTAGTATTATGGAGGGGCAGAAAATAAGGCCAAATATATAAAACATATACACTTCTAGTGTGATAGGTATGGAAGATCAGGAGGTTTTTTTTAATAAGTGTATCAACTTGTGAAAAATTTGTAATAATATTTTTTGTTAAAATATTTAATAATTACTTATTAAATGCTTCTGTACCTTCAATGTTGGCTGTCCTTAGTTTGCAAATATAGATTTTTCTATAATTAAATCAGTCTAAATCATTGTTGAGATTACGCTTCATGATATTGCTTATAAATAAGAATGTAAAATAACTAAATAGCTATTTTTATCCTAGCAGGACATCCTAGCTAGAGTACAGGACTCTGAGATGCAAGTCTTGTATTCAGCTAAGTCACTGATTTACTGTATCACATTGGTAATATTGCTTAAGCTGCTTCTGTTCCATTTTTATAAATTTGAGTTAGTAAAATTTGTCACTAATGGCTCACTGTCAAGGGTGTTGATGAAAACAGATTATTACAAATGATGGCCTTATCTAGTGGGACGGTAATTACGTGTGTATTTCAAGGTCATATAACTACCATACTATTATCTGTAATAAATAATAGCATAAGGAAAGAATAAAAAATTGGAGTAATAAGTTTGTAATGACATTAATAACAGCTACCACATAGCCAGCATTTATTAGGAACCAGTATTATGCTTAGTACCTTATGAACATTGTCTGATTTGATCTTTCAGGAACCACTGTTACTACCTTCAACTTACAATTCCGGAAACTGGGGCTTTTGGAGATAATTCCCTGTAACAAATGCCAGGCTGGGAGGCCTCTTGGGAGCCAGGCGGCCTGCCTGTTTCCATGGAGCAGTACTGACTCCCTCAGAATCTCTGTGTTGACTAGGCTAGTAAGTGTGCACTTCCCCCTCCAGCACCAAATAAGGCAATATTTTCCTTTTTATTCCTCTAGTTCCTTATATAAAGAATTCTTAATTTCCCTTTATCTTTTGTCATTTGACTTTCATTTCCTGTTCGGGGGTTTCTGCTTTTATCACTCTGAGCCTTCAGTACTGCTCTGCCTCATTCCTCTTCTTGGTGGATTTGACCTAAGTTCCACTTTTTGTGCCTTTTCCTTCTGTTTCAGTTCCTTACACAGTCTGTGTTTAGCAAATGAAGTTACCTTTTATGGTGTCCAACTCTTTTTTTCATTTAAAGTTTTATAGTTTTCCTATATTTTTTGATATGCATGTATTTATCTTAAAGGGATTTCCCTTGGAGCCTTCTTACTACATAATAATATAGCTCATCCCTTTGAAAGACAGCTTTATTCATTGACAAATACTTCTGGAAATACCCCTTGGGCTAGGTTTGATGGAAGCCATTTTTAGGCACAAATTGTAGCATATTCTTTGTTGTAGGCCTGCCCCTTACATTTGCAGGGCCCCAAAGTTCAAATGGAGGACCATGTGCCATATGTATAAATATGTAAAAGTTATATAAATTAAAAAACTGTTAACTAAAGCATGTTCTATATTTTTACCTTGACAAATACACCTTCAGAACACCTATTATGGACTGAATTGTGTCCCCAACTAAATTCATATGTTGAAGCCCTAACCCTCAATAAGAATGCATTTGGAGACAGGACCTTTAAGGAGGTAATTAAAGTTAAATAGGTCAAAAAGGTCCTACTCTGAAAAGACTGGTGTCCTTATAAGAGGAAGAACACCAGAAATCTCTTTCTGCAAGTACACAGAGGAAAGGCCATGTGAGGACACAGCAAGAAGGCAGCTATATGCAAGCCAAGAAGAGAAGCCTCACCAGAAACCAACCCTGTGGCACCTTGATCTTGGACTTCCAGCCTCCAAAACCATGAAAAAATAAACGTCTGTTGTATAAGCCAGCGGTCCCCAAACTTTTTGGCACCAGGGACTGGTTTCGTGGCAGACAATTTTTCCACAGACTGGGGGTGGGGGGTGGATGGTTTCAGGATGATTCAAGCGCATTACATTTATTGTGCACTTTATTTCTATTATTATTATATTGTAGTATATAATGAAATAATTGTACAACTCACCATAATGCAGAATCAGTGGGAGCCCTGAGCTTGTTGTCACTTGCCACTCACTGATAGGGTTTTGATATGAGTCTGCAAGCAATTGATTTATTATGGGCTTTGTGCAGTCAAACCTCTCTGCTGATGATAATCTGTATTTGCAGCCGTTCCCCAGTGCTAGCATCACCGCCTCAGCTCCCCCTCAGATCATCAGGCATTAGATTCTCATAAGGAACCTAGATCCCTTGCATGCGCAGTTCACAGTAGGGTTCACGCTCCTATGAGAATCTAATGCCGCCGCTGATCTGACAGGAGGCGGAGCTCAGGCGGTGATGTGAGTGATGGGGAACGGCTGTAAATACAGATGAAGCTTCACTCACTTGCCCGCTGCTCACCTCCTGCCGTGAGGCCCAGTTCCTAATAGGTACTGGTCCTGGCCTGGGGGTTGGGGACCCCTGGTCTAAGCCATCTAGTCTGTAGTATCTTATGACAACCCAAGCTGACTAATCCAACACACAAGTTGAAAAAGTAGGTGAAATCTGTGGTTTTCATATGGGCAAAATATGAAAGACAACAGAATTTCCTTATTATTGGATATGCCTAGGTATTCTGTTAAGGAGCTGCCAATGCTGGATGAGTAATAAAATACATATAGTCGTCCTTCAGTATCCATGGGGATCGGTTCCAGGACTGCCCACAGATACCAAAATTCACAGATGTTCAAGTCCCTTAATATAAATTGGTGTAGTACTTGCATATAATCTATGTAAATCCTCTCATGTACTTTAAATCATCTCTAGATTACTTATAAAACCAAATATAATATAAATGCTATGTAAATAGTTGTATATGGCTTATCTGAAAAATAGAAATTGTGGCAAAAAACTCAAAAGCATTACCTCTGGAAAGAAGGACTCAGGATCTGGAAGGGGAAGAAAGGGTACTTCTTCATGGAAGAATCTATTGTATTCGTGGTATCTGAGAAGGATTTGACAAGTGAATTTTTTCTTTTCTATTACCTCATGAACTTACTGCTTCCACTCAAATCCTCCTCATACCCAGCAGAATGTCTGACTCTGATGTTGGTGGCAGTGTAATTTACAAAACTTCTAGCAGGAGATGTGATGAGGTGTTTCCCTGGGACCTGAGTTGTGTTAGTTACTAGAGTAGATACTTAGGGTTATAGGTTATTCCATATTGTGCTGAGCACCAGATCCTGAGATAGAGGTACTCATGTATCCTATAGTACAGTGTGTGTGTGTGTGTGTGTGTGTGTGTGTGTGTGTGTGTGTGTGTGTTTGCAAAGCCCTCTGAAGCCCAGGATCCAGGGCAGAGACCTCTCTTGCCTGGGACTAAGGAGGGGACTGCCATTTTATTTAAAGTAAACATCACATACTACGTCTCTCAGACAACTCTATATCTGGATTATTATCTTTGTGTTTTACAGTTGGCTTAGATTATGAATACCATGTAGGGGTTCAGAATTCTTTCTTATACTTGAGGGCATTTTATTCAAATGTAAAACACATTTTACACACCAAAGCAAAGAATAATAAAGAAATGAATGAATCTTACATTGTGCAACAAGAACTGAATCACTGTGACTGCATCATACTTGCACAGGCAAGCCTTTGTTTCACCCACTTCCAATTACCTCTGAGCTGCATCTGCCAAAAATCGGAAGTTAGATTCCAAAGGCAGAGCAGACAACCTAGGCTCTCCCCTCTCACCCCTCTATAAGAAAACCTTATGGGTTTATCTGTACTTAGGCAACCATCTTTTCTTCTACTTTAATATTTTCTTCACACGAAGAAAACAATAAAATGAGCTGTACTACAAATACTGATTCCCTTAGCTCTTCAAATTTTCCTCTTATTTCTTTTCTCCTAAAGGGGATATAAGAACTAGATTAATACCTGCCCTTGGTTTTCAAAAAAAGTACAAAAGAATATAAAATGACAAGTAAAAATCTTTTTCTTTATTCCTAAACCCCAGTAAATTTATCAGAATTAACTATTGTTAACATTCTCTTGTGTAGATTTCCAGAATTTTTCTAGGCATGTACAAGGACCTACTTTAAAAAACAACAAAAAAAACCACAAAAGATTAATGGGAACATGTCATTCACACTCATCTGTATTTTATCTTTTTTTTTAAACATAATTTATCTTGAAGATATTTCATCACAGATAGAACAAGCTTATCACCTAAAGTTCTTTAAAAACTAAATGAGGTATAGAAAGTCTGAGCCCTTTTAAAACCTGAAACTTAGAGTGACTGAATTGCATTATTAAATGAAAAAAAAAAAAGCTATATGAGGTAATTATGTCTCATTATTAGCACTAGATCTGGGGTATGTCAGACTCTCCAAAAAAAGCTTCATACCTCCCTTTCATTAAGAGAAGACTCACATGGATCACTGTGATTCTGAAGGATTCTATTATTTAAATGTTGGTGTCGGAGTAGAAAGTCACAGAATTATATGATTTCTGAGTGGACAGCTCCTATAAATTATTTGGTTCAAGGGGTAAAGCCTGTACCAAAACCAAGCTTTGCTTTCAGGTTGGTGTCCTCTCATCCTTTTTCATTTCTAATATAATTTTGATTTTTATCTATTATTCATCTTAAAAATTAAAGTAGAGCATGTAAAAGTGTTAAACAATGGTAATGTAACAGGTGTGTTTACTGCTCAAAAGAAACAGGTTAGTAATTTTCACTTAGAGAAAGTAGCTCAAAACAAAAATAATGTGTGTTTTATTTGAAAAATAGAAATTATGGCAAAAAACTCAAAAGCCTTACTTCTGGAAATAAGTACTCAGGGTCTGGAGTGAAAAGAAGACTTCTTCCATTGTCTGAATTTGTTTGCACATGCATTCATTCTTCTATTTGAAAGACCAGGATTAACATATGTAGATAGTTGGGCAATGTTTGGTGTCCTTGTGTTTTACCTAGTGGTCTGTCCCTCAAAGCTTTTAAAATGCTGATGGAAGGAGTAGTCACCCAGTGTTCAGGGTGGAGAAGAGGTGAGTAAACATCAAGTATCCAGAAGAGTGCTCTAATATTGGAAAGGGAACAAAACTTGGGAGCTCCTTGTGGAGGAAAAAGGGAGTTATGATAGGACCTTACACCATGAAGCATGGACAGGGATTTTTACTTTGCAGTTGTTCTAAAGAACACTGCAAACAAGAGAGGCTGGGGGGAAATGTGAAAAGTGGGATTACTCAATTTAATCTGGCTGAAAAAGTTAGGGAATAACTGATTAGACCAGCGTAACAGTGGGTAGAATAAGCTCTCTTGTCTTGATGAGACTAGCTTGTTTTCCTCCTAAACATATGATGATCTAAGGAAATCGCCTAAAATGAGGTTAGGCAATCTATCATATGACCCAAAGTCACCCGGCCCAGACTCCCAACTGAAAAATGGAAATTCTGAAAACTCATGTTTACATCACAATAATGTGGTAAAAGCACAATAGAGCCAAGCAAAAAAGGCTTAAGGCTTAAGTTTTGGCAAATCAAGTACTCTGTCATTTAAAAGTCATTTGAAGCATAGAACCACAGAATTGGAAGGAATCTTAAAGGTCACTGAGCCCCCTCATTTTCCAGATGAGGACACAAACAGGGACCCAGGGACCAGTATAGATCTCAGATCTAGTCAGAGGGCCACCAGTACCAGAATCCAGGTCTCCCAAGTCCATGCTTAGGTTGTACTCCTGCCCCTACTCCCTTAGAATGTTTATTGCTGGCAGTCTGATATTTGCTCCATCCTATGCCAATGCCCTCTTTTAAAAGTAGTTTTAGGGACTTCCCTGGTGGTCCAGTGGCTAAGGCTCCACACTCCCAATGCAGGGGGCCTGGGTTCAATCCCTGGTCAGGGAACTAGATCCCACACGTCGCAACTAAGAGTTCGCATGCTGCAACTAAAGAACCTGCATGCTGCAAGCAAGATCCCACGTGCCACAACTAAGACCCAGTGCAGCCAAATAAATAAATAAATAAGTAGTTTATGATTATCTTTTCCCTCTACTAATTAATTGTATGAAATTGTAAATTCAATATAAAGGAATCGTATATCTTTACTTGCGGAAATTATTCAATGGACATATAAACTATGTATCAGAAATATCCTAAACTAGAGATGGAAGAGAGGGTGGGTATGTAAAAGTGGGTACCTCATTGAAACATTCATGTTACACACACACACCAAGCATCCAGGCAAAATCGAGCCATGCTTATTCAAGGATATGAAAGAGATTGTAGGAGCAAGGATAAGAGTAGCCAGCCTTATTTGATTCATTCCAAAATACTGGTGATAGTAATTCACTTTTTGTAGCTATTTGTTGGTCATTCAAATTCACTCAAGAATTTACTGGGTGCTGTCTCTGTTTCGTAAGCTCTAAGGTTTCAAATGTGAAAAAACACAACTTCTCACTTAAGGAGCTCACCATCTAGGAGAGAAGAGAAGTAGAGGCAGCAGGCAGATTTGGTACCACATGCCTACATTTCAGGTAGCTGGTCAGTTGATTTTTAGAAAGCAAAGATCTGAAAAAGCATTGTACTTGAACAGTTTTTCAATTTACCAGTTTCTAAAATTTTATTTCTATTCCATTCACAAAATGAATTTAACAGAGAAACTTAAGTCAGTTGAACAAAGAATATTATTGGTTCTGCCCATAAGTAGATGACATACAAGAGAGCCTTTAGCCAGTTTAACCAAAGTGTTAATACATACTTATGAATTTGATGGGATTGTGGAGAGCAATGAGTCAGTTATTAGCTATAAGCACCTATGGCTATAGATTTTCTCCTTACATCCAAGTTAACTAGTTTCTCTACTGATTTAAGTGCTAATTTTTATATAGCAGAGAGCTTCAGAACTTTTTGATGGAGAAAATACAAGATTCCAACAACTGAAAATTACATTTAAAAAGTCATTTAAATTTTTTATTGTAAGAACACAACATGAGACTCTTAACACAGCATGTGCTCTTAACAACATTTTAAGTGTACATTATTGATGACTATAGGTACAATATTGTACAGAGGATCTCTAGAACCTATTCATCTTGCTTAACAAACTTTATGCCTGTTGATAAATAACTCCTCATTTCCCCTTTTTCCCAACCCCTGACAACCACCACTCCACTCTTTGATTCTGTAAGTCTATTTTAGATAACTCATATTAGTGAAATCATGTAATATTTGTGTTTCTGTGACTGACAATTCACTTAGCATAATGTTCTCAAGGTTCATCCATGTTGCTGCAGATTGCAGAATTTCTTTCAAGGCTGAATAGTATTCCATTACATATGTATATATGTATCACATCTATCTGTTGATGAACAAGTTTAGGTTGTTTCCACATCTTGGCTACTGTGAATAGTGCTACAATGAACACTGGAGTGCTTATAGCTCTTTGATATCTTGATTTCAATTCTTTTGGATACCCAGAAGTGGGATTGCTGGATCATATGGTAGTTCTACTGGGAATTTTTTGAGGAACCTCCATACCGTTTTCCACAGCAGCTGCACCATTTGGCATTCCCACAAACCGTATGCAAAGGTTCCAATTTCTTCACATCCTCACCAACATTCATCTTTTGTTTTTTTAAATGATAACCATTCTAAAAGGTGTGAGGTGATAGCTCATTGTAGTTTCGATTTGTATTTCCCTAGTGATTAGTGACATTGAGCATTTTTTCATGTCTGTTGGCTATTTTTATGTCTTCTTTGCAAAACTGTTTATTCAAATCCTTAGCCTATTTTTTAATCAGGTTATTAGTTTTTTACTATTGAATTGTAGGAGTTCCTTATATATTGTATTAGTCAGGATTCTCCAGGGAAACAGCACCAATAGTATATAGATACAGATATATAGATACAAATACAGATAGATACATATGAGGAGATTCATTATAGGAATTGGCTCACATGGGTATGGAAGCCAAGAAGTCCCACAATGTGCCCCCTGCAAGTTGGAGAACCAGTAAAGCTGGTGTATAATTCAGTATGAGTCCAAAGGTCTAAGAACCAGGAGCTCTGATGTCCAAGGGCAGGAGAAAATGGAAGTCCCAGCTCAAGAAGAAAGGAATTCACCCTTCCTCCACATTTTGCTCTATTCAGGCCCTCCATGGATTGGGTGATGCCTGCCCACATTGGTGAGGGTAGATTTTCTTTACTCACACTACTGATTCTAATACTAATTTCCTCCGGAAACACCCACACAGACACACCCAGAAATGATGCTTTACCAGCTATCTGGGCATCTCTTGTTCCAGTCAAGTAGACACAATTAACTATCACATATATTTTGCAGATTAACCTCTTATCAGATATATGGTTTGCAAATATTTTCTCCCATTCTGTAGGTTGCCTTTTTACTCTGTTGATTGTTTCCTTTGTTGTGCATAAGTTTTTAGTTTGATGTAGTTGTATGTATGTATGTATGTATGTATGTATGTATGTTTTTGCTGGCCGTGCTTTTAGTGTCATATCCATGAAATCATTGCCAAGACCAATGCCATGAAGATTTCCCCCTCTGTTTTCTTCTAGATGTTTTACAGTTTGGGGTCCTGCATTTAAGTATTTAATTCATTTTGAGTTGATTTTTGTGTATGGTGTAAGAGATGGGTCCAACATCATTCTTTTGCATGTGGATATCCAGTTTTACCAGCACCATTTGTTGAAAAGACCATCCTTTCGCCACGGTATATTCTTGGCATCCTTGTCAAATTCAGTTCACTGTATATGCATAGATTTATTTCTGTGCTGTTGGATTGATTTGCTAGTATTTTATTGAGGATTTTTTGCATCTATATTCATTAGGGATATTTCATTTAGTTTTTTTTTTTTTTTTCCTTGTGGTATCTTCATCTGTCTTTGGCATCACGGTAATGCTAGCCTCACAAAATGAATTTGGAAGTGTTCGCTAATCTTCAATTTTAGGGAGAGTTTGAGAAGGATTGGTATTAATTCTTCTTTAAATGTTTGGTACCCAGAAAACTACTAGAGCTAATCAATGAATCTGGTAAAGTAGCAGGATACAAAATTAATGCATAGATATCTCTTGCATTCTTATACACTAACAATGAAAAATCAGAAAGAGAAATCAAGGAAACACTCCCATTTACCACTGCAACAAAAAGAATAAAATACCCAGGAATAAACCTACCTAAGGAGGCAAAAGACCTGTATGCAGAAAACTATAAGACCCTGATGAAAGAAATCAAAGATGATACAAACAGATGGAAAGATATACCATGTTCTTGGATTGGAAGAGTCAACACTGTGAAAATGACTACACTACCCAAAGCAATCTACAGATTCAATGCAATCCTTATCAAACTACCAATGGCATTTTTCACAGAACTAAAACAAAAAATTTTACATTTTCTATGGAAACACAAAAGACCTTGAATAGCCAAAGCAATCTTGAGAAAGAAAAATGGAGCTGGAAGAATCAGGCTCCCTGACTTCAGACTATACTACAAAGCTACAGTAATTAAGACAGTATGGTACTGGCACAAAAACAGAAATATAGATCAGTGGAACAGGACAGAAAGTCCAGAGATAAACCCACGCACATATGGTCACCTTATCTTTGACAAAGGAGGCAAGAATATAAAAGGGAGAAAAGACATCCTCTTCAATAAATGGAGCTGGGAAAACTGGACAGCTATGTGTAAAAGAATGAAATTAGAACACTTCCTAACACCATACACAAAAATAAACTCAAAATGGATTAGAGGGCTTCCCTGGTGGTGCAGTGGTTGAGAGTCCGCCTGCCAATGCAGGGGAAACGGGTTCGTACCCCGTTCTGGGAAGATCCCACATGCCGCGGAGCGGCTGAACCCGTGAGCCATGGCCGCTGAGTCTGCGCGTCCGGAGCCTCTGCTGCACAACCGGAGAGGCCACAACAGTGAGAGGCCCACGTACCACAAAAAAAAAAAAAAAAGGATTAGAGACCTAAATGTAAGGCCAGACACTATAAAACTCTTAGAGGAAAACCTAGGCAGAACACTCTTTGACATAAATAACAGCAAGATCTTTTTTGACTCCTCCTACAGTAATGGAAATAAGATCAAAAATAAACAAATGGGGGCTTCCCTGGTGGTGCAGTGGTTGAGAGTCCGCCTGCTAATGCAGGGGACACGGGTTCATGCCCCGGTCCGGGAAGATCCCACATGCCGCGGAGCAGCTGGGCCCGTTAGACATGGCTGCTGAGCCTGTGTGTCCGGAGCCTGTGCTCCACAACGGGAGAGGCCACAACACTGAGAGGCCCATGTACCACAAAAAACAAAAACAAAACAAAACAAAAAACCAAATGGGACCTAATGAAACTTAAAAGCTTTTCCACACAAAGGAAACCATAAACAAGATGAAGAGATAACCCTCAGAATGGGAGAAAATATCTGCAAATGAAGCAACTGACAAAGGATTAATCTCCAAAATATACAAGCAGCTCATGCAGCTCAATATCAATAAAACAAACCCAATCCAAAAATGGGCTGAAGACCTAAATAGACATTTCTCCAAAGAAGACATACAGACTGCCAACAAACACATGAAAAGATACTCAACATCACTAATCATCAGAGAAGTGCAAATCAAAACTACAATGAGGTATCACCTCACGCAGGTCAGAATAGCCATCATCAAGAAATATACAAACAATAAATGCTGGAGAGGGTGTGGAGAAAAGAGAACCTTCCTGCACTGTTGGTGGGAATGTAAATTGAGACAACCACTATGGAGAACAGTCTGGAGGTTCCTTAAAAAACTAAAAATAGAACTACCATACAACCCAGCAATCCCACTACTGGGCATATAGCCTGAGAAAACCGTAATTCAAAAAGAGTCATGGGGCTTCCCTGGTGGCGCAGTGGTTGAGAGTCCGCCTGCCGATGCAGGGGACACGGGTTCATGCCCTGGTCCAGGAAGATCCCACATGCTGCGGAGCGGCTGGGCCTGTGGCCCACGGCCGCTGGGCCTGCGCGTCCGGAGCCTGTGCTCCGCAATGGGAGAGGCCACAACAGTGAGAGGCCCGTGTACCGCAAAAAAAAAACCAAAAAAGTCATGTACCACAATGTTCATTGCAGCTCTATTTACAACAGCCAGGACATGGAAGTAACCTAAGTGTCCATCGACAGATGAATGGATAAAGAAGATGTGGCACATATATACAATGGAATATTACTCAGCCATAAAAGGAAATGAAACTGAGTTATTTGTAGTGAGGTGGATGGACCTAGAATCTGCCATACAGAGTGAAGTAAGTCAGAAAGAGAAAAACAAATACAGTATGCTAATACACATATATGGAATCTAAAAAAAAACGGTACTGATGAACCTTGAGGCAGGGCAGGAATAAAGACACAGACATAGAGAACGGACTTGAGGACACGGTGTGGGAAGGGGAAGCTGGGACGAAGTGAGAGAGTAGCACTGATACATATACACTATCAAATGTAAAATGTATGGCTAGTGGGAAGCAGCTGCATAGCACAGGAAGATCAGCTCGATGCTTTGTGATGATCTAGAGGGGTGGGATAGGGAGGCTCAAGAGGGAGGGGATATGGGGATATATGTTTACTTATAGCTGATTCACTTTGCTGTACAACAGAAACTAACACAACATTGTGAAGCAATTATACTCCAATAAAGATATAAAAATAAATAAATAAAAGGAATTTATGCTGTAGAAATAAAAAATGTTTGGTAGAATTCACCAGTGAAACCAAACTTGTTGGGAAGTTTTTGATTACTGATTCAATCTCCACACCAATCATGAGTTTGTTCAGACTTTCTATTTCTTCATTACATAGTCTTGGTATATTGTATGCTTCCAGGAATTTACCCATGTCTTCTAGGTAATCCAGTTTGTTGGCATATAATTGTTCATAGTAGTTTCTTGTAGTCCTTTTTATTTCTGTAGCATTAATTGTAATGTCTCTTCTTTCATTTCTGATTTTATCTATTTGACTCTTCTCTTTTTTCTTAGTCTGAGGATTCATCAATTTTATCTTTTAAACAAAACCAACTTGTAGTTTCACTGACTTTTCTCTTTTTTTTCTATTTTCTCTTTTGTTTATTTCTGATAAAATGTTTATTTCCTTCTTTATGCTGACTTTGGGCTTAGTCTGTTATTCTTTTTCTAGCTCCTTGAAGTGTAGTTAGGTTGTTTATTTGAGATCTTTCCTCTTTTTTAATGTAAGTATTTATCACTATGAACTTTCTTCTTAGTATTTCTTTTGCTGCATCCCATAAGTTTTGGTATATTATTTACATTTTTGTTTATCTTGAGGTATTTCTAATTTCCTTTTTTGGTTTCTTCTTTGGCCAAAAGGCTGTCCAAGAATGTGCTGTTTAATCTCCACATACAGGTATCCCCAACTTTTTGAAAGTTCACTTTACACCACTTCACTTTTATGAAAGACTTACATTAGTACTTGTTTTCACTAACCTAAAGAAATCTGAAGGGGGTTTTCACTTTTACAAAAACAAAAAAACGTAAAGTGAAAATAGCATTCAGCATTTGTTTTTCAGTGAGCCATTACAGAGGCAGTGTGCACCCCAAGCAGTGAGAGAGGCACCACAAAACTTCTTCCCTGTAAACTTTATTCAGCATCTTGACATCAAACTACCACAGCTTTGAACTGTGCCTGTGGGCATCTGTGCTTTAATTTATTTTGTGCATCCATTATCAAGATGTGTCCTAAGGTAACTGCTTCTTCACTTTACACCATTCTGGCTTACAAAAGGTTTCATAGGAACACTATAGTTTCAGATAGTGAGGGAAACTTGTATTTGTGAATTTTCCAGTTTTCCTTCCACTATTGATTGCTGGTTTCATTCCATTGTGGTCAGAAAAGAAACTTGACACAATTTCAATTTTCTTAAATTTGCTAAGACTTGTTTTGTGACCTAACATGCGATCTATCCTGGAGAAAGAAAATCTGTGTGCACTTAAGAATGTGTATTCTGCTGCTTTGGGTAGAATGTTCTGTATATGTCTATTAGTTTCATTTGTCATAGTGTTGTTCAACTCTTCTGTTTCCTTACTGATTTTCTATCTGGATGTTCTATCCATTATTGAAAATGGGATACTGAAGTCTCCTATGATTACTGTATTGCTGTTTATTTCTCCCTTCATTTCTGCCAATGTTTTCTTTATATAGTAAGGTGCTCTGATGTTGGATGCATATATATTTATAACTGTTATATCTTCCTAGTGGATTGACCCTTTAATCATTATATAATATCCTTTGTCTCTTGTGACAGTTGACTTAAAGTCTATTTTTTCTGATATATGTATAGCACCCCACCACCACCACCACCACCCTCTTTTGGTTACCATTTGCATGGAATACTCTTTCCTTCCCTTCATTTTCAGGCTTAAAGTGACTTTCTTGTACATAGACATAGCTGAGTCTTTCTTTTTTTAATGCATTTAGCTACTCTGTGCCATTTACATTTAAAATAATTATTAATAGGGGAAAATATACTATTGCCATTTGTTAGCTGTTAGTCCTGTAATTCTTTTGTCTGTTTTTTCCTCTCTTTTTGTCTTCCTTTGTATTTGGATTTTTTGTATTGGTATGCCATGATTCTTTTCTCTTTTTTTCTGTAACTTCTATAGGAATTTTTTATCTGTGTGTAGTTACCTTGGTGCTTACGTAAAATATCTTACAGTGGATTCTTGGGGGCATTATAGGAAGGCCAGGGAGATCAGGAGAGGAGGTGCGAGGAGCCATCTGGGAGAAGTGAGAGAGGAGCAGAAGGCATCTGCTCCACCCATTGGGGCCCTGGGAGCCTGCTGAGCTACCAGGCCAGCCCCCCGACCTCCAAGGCCCTCCCCTCTGGCCACCCTGGTCCTGAGGGCATAGAAGGGAGGCCGGGGAGATCAGGAGAGGCAAGCAGGAGGGGCCCTCTCAGACTGGAGGAGCAGGAGAGGAGAGGAGGGCATTTGCCCTGCCCACTCGAGCCCAGGAAGCCTGCTGGGCTCCCAGGTGAGGTCCCCTGCCCTCTGAGACCAGGGGTGGGGGGCACACCTGAGCCCCTTCTGTTCCTTGAGCCTAAGCCCCACCCCCACAGCCCCCAGGGCCTTTTCCAGCCCTGTGGGTCCTAAGCATAGGCCCCTCCCACTGCCCAAAACTTGCCCTTGCTTAGGCCCCGCCCTCCACAGCCAAGCCCTTCCCCCCCCAATTATTTTTTCTTTTCCCTCCTCTTTCTTACTATTGTGGTACTGATATACCTTCCAGTTGTTGATTCATCTATATTTTTATATTGTTTCTAACATATCTGTTAGTTTCCTAGCCTAATTTTATTTTTTACTTTGTTATTGTTCTCTTTTATTTTTTATTTATTTACTTTTTGGCCACCCCACATAGTTTGCAGGACCTTGGCTCATGAGCCAGGGGTCAGGCTGAAGCTCCTGCAGTGGAAGCTCCAAGTCCAAACCACTGGACTAACAGAGAACCTCAGACCCCAGGGAATATTCATCAGAGTGAGGTCTCACAGACCTCATCTCAGTGAGGTCTCAGTGAGGTCTCACAGACCTCATCTCAGTGAGGTCTCACAGACCTCATCTCAGTGAGGTCTCACAGGTTCCTCATCTCAGCACCAAGACCCAGCTCTACCCTACCCAACAGCCTACAAACTCCAGCACTGGAAGCCTCAGGCCAAACAACCAGTAAGACAGGAACATAATCCCACTCATAAAAAAAAAAAAAAAATGTCACAGATGAAGGAGCAAGGTAAAACCTACTAGACCAAATAAATGAAGAGGAAATAGGTAATCTACGTGAAAAAAGCATTCAGAGTAATGATAGCAGAGATGATCCAGAATCTCAGAAATAGAATGGAAGCATGGATTGAGAAAATACAAGAAATGTTTAACAAAGGTCTAGAAGAACAAAAGAAAAACAGAGATGAACAACACAATAACTGAAATGAAAATACACCAGAAGAAATCAGTAACAGAATAACTGAGGCAGAAGAATGAGTAAGTGAGCTGGAAGACAAAATGGTGGAAATAACTGCCAAGGAGCAGAATAAAGAAAAAAGAATGAAAAGAATTGAAGACAATCTCAGAGACCTCTGGGACAACACTTAATGCACCAACATTCAAGTTACAGGGGTCCCAGAAAAAGAAGAGAAAAAGAAAGGGTCTGAGAAAATATTTGAAGAGATTATAGTGGAAAACTTCCCTAACATGAGAAAGGAAATAGTCACCCAAGTCCAGGAAGCACAGGGAGTCCTAAACAGCAGAAACCGTAGGAAAAACACACCAAGACACATATTAATCAAACTAACAAAAATTAAACACAAAGAAAAAATATTAAAAGCAGCAAGGGAAAAACAACAAATAACATACAAAGGAATCCCCATAAGGTTATCAGCTGATTTTTCAGTGGAAACTCTGCAGGCCAGAAGGGAGTGGCAGGATATACTTAAAGTGATGAAAGAGAAAAACCTACAACCAAGATTACTCTACCCAGCAAGAATCTCATTCAGATTCGATGGAGAAGTCAAAAGCTTTTCAGACAAGCAAAAGCTAAGAGAATTCAGCACCACCAAACCAGCTTTACAATAAATGCTAACGAACTTCTCTAGGTGGGAAACACAACAGAAGAAAAACATCCACAAAAACAAACCCAAAACAATTAAGAAAATGGTAATAGGAACATACATACCAATAATAACCTTGAATGTAAATGGATTAAATGCCCCAACCAAAAGACAGAGACTGGCTAAACAGATACAAAAACAAGGCCCATATAAGTGCTGTCTACAAGAGACCCACTTCAGACCTAGGGACACATACAGACTGAAAGTGAAGGGATGGAAAAAGATATTCCATGCAAATGGAAATCAAAAGAAAGCTGGAGTAGTAACACTTGTATCAGATAAAATAGACTAAAATAAAGACTGTTACAAGAGATAAGGAGGGACACTACATAGTGATCAAGGGATCAATCCAAGTAGAAGATAAAACAGTTATAAATGTTTATGCACCCAACATAGGAGCACCTCAATACATAAGGCAAATGCTAACAGCCATGAAAGGAGAAATCGACAGTAACACAATAGTAGGGGACTTTAACACCTCACTTACACCAATGGACAGATCATCCAAACAGAAAATAAATAAGGAAACACAAGATTTAAATGACACAATAGACCTAATAGATTTAATTGATATTTATAGAACATTCCACCCAAAAGTGGCAGAATATACTTTCTTCTGAAGTGCACATGGAACATTCTCCAGGATAGATCACATCTTGGGTCACAAATCAAGCCTCAGAAAATTGAAGAAAAATGAAGTAGCATCAAGCATCTTTTCTGACCACAACACTATGAGATTGGAAATCAATTACAGGAAAAAAAAAAACTGTAAAAACCACAAATAAATGGAGGCTAAACAGTGCACTACTAAATAACCAAGAGATCACTGAAGAAATCAAAGAAGAGATAAAAAATGCACAGAAATAAATGAAAATGAGAACATAACAACCCAAAACCTGTGGGACACAGCAAAAGCAGTTCTAAGAGGAAAGTTTATAGCAATTCAATCTCACCTCAAGAAACAAGAAAAATCTCAAATAAACAATCTAACCCTACAGTTAAAACAACTAGAGAAAGAAGAACAAGGAAAACCCAAACTCAGTAGAAGGAAAGATCAGAGCAGAAATAAATGAAATAGACACAAAGAAAACAATAGCAAAGATCAATAAACGAAAAGCTGGCTCTTTGAGAAGGTAAACAAAATTGATAAACCCTTAGCCAGACTCATCAAGAAGAAAATGGAGAGGATGCAAATTAATAAAATTAGAAATGAAAAAGGAGAAATCACAACTGACACTGCAGAAATACAAAGGATTATAAGAGACTACTAAAAACAACTATATGCCAATAAAATGGACAACCATGAAAAAATGGACAAATTCTTGGAAAGGTACAATTTTCCAAGACTGAATCAGGAAGAATTAGAAAATATAAACAGACCTATCACAAGTAATGAAATTGAAACCATAATTTAAAATCTTCCAACAAACAAAAGTCCAGGACCAGATGGCTTCACAGCCGAATTCTATCAAACATTTAGAGAAGAGCTAACACCAATCCTTCTCAAACTCTTCCAAAAAATTTCAGAGGAGGAATACTCCAAAATTCATTCTGCAAAGCCACCATCACCCTGATACCAAAACCAAAGATATCACAAAAGAAGAAAATTATAGACCAATATCACTGATGAACACAAATGCAAAAATCCTGAACAAAATACTAGCAAACAGAATCCAACAGCGCATTAAAAGGATCATACACCATGATCAAGTGGGATTTATCCCAGGGATGCAAGGATTCTTCAATATATGAAAATCAATCAGTGTGATATACCACATTCACAAATTAAGGAATAAAAACCATATGATCATCTCAATCGATGCAGAAAAGCTTTTGACAAAATTCAACACTCAGTTATGATAAAAACTCTCCAGAAAATGGGCATAGAGGGAACCTACCTCAACATAATAAAGGCCATATATGACAAACCCATAGCAAGCATCATACTCAATGATGAAAAACTGCAAGCATTTCTACTAAGATGAGGACAAGGATGTCCACTCCCGCCACTCTTATTCAACATAGTTTTGGAAGTCCTAACCAGAGAAATCAGAGAAGAAAAAGAAATAAAAGGAATACAAATTGGAAAAGAAGAAGTAAAACTGTCACTGTTTGCTGGTGACATGATAGTATACATAGAAAATCCTAAAGATGCCACCAGAAAACTACTAGAACTAATCAATGAATTTGGTAAGGTTGCAGAATACAAAATTAATGCACATACATCTCTGGCATTCCTATACACCAACAAGGAAAAATCAGAAAGAGAAATGAAGGAAACATTCCCATTTACCATTGCAACAAAAAGAATAAAATACCTAGGAATAAATCTGCCTAATGGGGTGAAAGACTTGTACTCAGAAAACTATAAAACACCGATGAAAGAAATCAAAGATGACATAAAGAGATGGAGAAATATACCATGTCCTTGGATTGGAAGAATCAATATTGTGAAAATGACTATACTACCCAAAGCACTCTACAGATTCAGTGCAATCCCTATCAAATTACCAATGGCATTCTTCACAGAATTAGAACAAAAAATTTACAATTCGTATGTAAACACAAAAGACACCGAATAGCCAAAGCAATCTTGAGAAAGAAAAACGGAGTTAGAGGAATCAGGCTCCCTGACTTCAAACTATACCACAAGGCTACAGTAATCAAGACAGTATGGTACTGGTACAAAAACAGAAATATGGATCAATGGTAAGGGACAGAATGTCCAGAGATAAACCCATGCACAAATGGGCACCTAATTTATGACAAAGGAGGCAAGAACATACAATGGAGAAACGGCAGCCTCTTCAGTAAGTGGTACTGGGAAAACTGGACAGCTACATGTAAAAGAATGAAATTAGGACACTACCTAATACCATACACACACAAAAAAAAACTCCAAATGGATTAAAGACTTAAATGTAAGACCAGATACTATAAAACTTTTAGAGGAAACATATACCACAGAAAGATCTTTGACATAAACCACAGCAAGATCATTTTTGACCCACCTCCTAGAGTAACAGAAATAAAAACAAAAATAAACATATGGGACTTAATTAAACTTAAAAGCTTTTGCACAGTATAGAGAAGCCAAGAAGAGCACCTTCAGAATGGAAGAAAATAATTGCAAATGAAACAACAGACAAAGGATTAATCTCCAAAATATACAAAGAGCTTATGGGGCTCAATACCAAAAACCAAACAATCCAGTTAAGAAATGGGTGGAAGACCTAAACAGACGTTTCACCAAGGAAGACATACAGATGGCCAAGAGGCACATGAAAAGATGTTCAACATCGCTAATTATTAGAGGAATGCAATCAAAACTACAATGAGGTATCACCTCATGCTGGTCAGAATGGCCATTATCAAAAAAGCTAGAAACAATAAATGCTGGAAAGGGTGTGGTGAAAAGGGAACCCTCCTACACTGTTGGTGGGAATGTAAATTGATACAACCACTATGGAAAACAGTATGGAGGTTCCTTAAAAAACTAAAAATAGAATTACCATATGACCCAGCAATCCCACTACTGTGCATATACCCTGAGAAAACCATAATTCAAAAAGAGCCATGTACCACAATGTTCATTGCAGCTCTATTTACAATAGCCAGGACATGGAACCAACCTAAATGGCCATCAACAGATGACTGGATAAAGAAGATGTGGCACATATATACAATGGAATATTACTCAGCCATAAAAAGAAACTAAATTGAGTTACTTGTAGTGAAGTGGATGGACCTAGAGTCTGTCATACAGAGTGAAGTAAGTCAGAAAGAGAAAAACAAATACCATATGCTAACACATATATATGGAATCTAAAAAAAAAAATGGTACTGATGAACCTAGTTGCAGGGCAGAAATAAAGAGGTGGACATAGAGAATGGACTTGAGGACATGGCGTGGGAGGGGGAAGCTGGGGCAAAGTGAGAGTAGCATCGACATATATACACTACCGAATGTAAAATAGTTGGCTGGTGGGAAGCAGCAGCATAGCACAGTGAGATCGGCTCAGTGCTTTGCCATGACCTAGAGGGATGGGATCGGGGGATGGGAGGGGGCTTAAGAGGGACGGAATATGGGGACATGTGTATGCATATGGCTGATTTGCTCCGTTGTGCAACAGAAACTAACAGAGTATTGTGAAGCAATTATACTCCAATAAAGATCTAATAAAAAAAATTTTTAAATCACAGTAGCATACTACTGGTCTCACTTTATGAGAAAAATATTTCTGTCAGAACAAAAAAGTTAAAAAATTAAAAAATAAAGGTGATAACAACTTAAGTTCAATCACATACAAAAACTGCATAATTTAACATCTCCCACACACACTTTATGTTATTGTTGTCACAATTTATATCTAAGTATCTTTATTATTTTTTACATTTATTACATTTACATTTATGTTTACCACAGTTTCATACTTTCTTATGCTATTATGTTGCTATTTAGCACACTTTCATTTCAACTTGAAGAATTCCCTTTAGCATTTCTTGTAAGGTAGGTCTAGAAGTCATGAGTTCCCTCAGCTTTTATTTGGGAAAATCTTTAGCTCTCCTTCATTTCTAAAGCACAGTTTTGCTGAAAAGAGTATTCTTGGTTGGCTTTCTTTTTTTTCTTTCAGCATTTTGAATATATCATTCTACTCTCTTTTGGCCTGCAAGGTTTCTGCTGAAAAATCCACTGATAGTCTTATATGTGACAGGTTACTTTTTTCTTATTGCTTTCAAAATTCTCTTTGTCTCTGACTTTTGACAATTTGATTACAATGTGTCTCAGTGTGGATTTCTTTGGGTTTATCTTAATCTTTTTTTGGGGGGGGGCAGGGTGCTTCTTGGATCTGGACATCCATTTCCTTCCCCAGATTTGGGAAGTTTTCAGATATTATTTCTTTTAATAAGCTTTCTGGTCCTTTCTCTCCCCATCTCTTCTCTTTCTGGGACTCTCATAATGTGTATATTAATCTATTTGATTATCCTATAAGTCCCCTAAGCCCCTTAAGCTTTCTTCACTCTCTTTCATTCTTTTTTTCCTCCTCTGACTGAATTATTTCCAATAATGACCTGTCTTTGAGTTTGTTGATCCTTTCTTCTGCTCTTGAACCCCTCTAGTGAATTTTTCAGTTCAATCATTGTGTTTTTCTGTTCCATGATTTCTGTTTGGTACTTTCAAATATTTTCTGTGTCTTTGCTGAAACTCTCACGTTGTTCATGCATTTTTCTCCTGACCTCAGTAAGCATCATTAATGAAAGTTATTTTGGATTCTCTGTCAGGTAAATATATAACTCCATTTAGTTAGGGTTGGTTTCTGGAGATTTATCTTGCTCCTTTGTTTGGAAAACCTTTGCCTAATTCTTCATTTTCCTTGTCTCTCTATATTGGTGTATGTGCATAGACAAAGCAGGCATCTCTCCCAGTCCTCATGGACTGGCCCTGTACAAGAGAAGACTCCCATCAGTCAGCCCTTCCAGAGATTCTGGGGACCTGTACCACCGCTTTCCCTCTCCAAGAAGAAGCAGGAAGTTACAGCTTTGTCCACTTGCTCTGTGCTGTGCCAGGGGTAGCAATTGTATCTATTAGCCCAAACCACAGCCTATCTCCATTCTCTCCTAAGCAGCTAGATTGCATCAGATCTATCAGAGTTCCAAGACTGGCAAGACAGATTCTAGTTCTTTGATCAACCCCAGAGAAGTTGGTTCTCTGTACACATGGATCTACTCTTTCCCTCCCAAGGGGTAGATGAGAGCTAGAATATTTCATCTGTTCACTCTATGCTGAGGAGGAAAAAGGATCTATGACATCTACCAGCCCAAGCCTCTGTCTCTATTCTCCATCGGGTAGCTAGACTGTACCAGACCCCCCAGAGTTCCAAGACCTGCAAAACAGAAGCCAGTCCTCCCCTCTGGGGAGCCCGCTTTGAAAAGCTGGGGTGCTGGATACACAAACCAGTGCCTTCCCTTTCCTGGGAGAAGTTGGGAGCTATCGGGTCTCTTCCTGATTATATGGCACTATGCTGGGGGCAGGGATGATGGTGAGAAGGTGTCCTGAATCTCCCTATTGGCTTAGGTGAGCCTGGTTTTGCACTCAGCCAGGGTACAAGAGCCTTTCATTTAATTTCTGGATTTCTCACAAAGTGAATTTGTTCATGAACTGTTGCTGAATTGGTGTGTTTGTTTGCAGGGGAAGAAGGGTCCAGGGCTTCCTACTTCGCCATCTTGCTGATGTCACTCCTGAAAATTTTTAATGTATAGATTTTTCTGAAGTCATAATAGTTTGCTAAATTTGGGGAAAACTTTACAAAGGAAAAAGCTCTTTAAAATCTGACATTTTCTCACTTACAAAGATTATTTCTAAATTTATGAGTTATAGTTACAGGAACATGTCAATCAGTACTTCAGAGACCATTGTTTATAAGTCATATTAAATTTGCGAAAAACATTTTTCTATTTTTAAAGAGAGCCAAAAATTAATAGTAGTCATGAAAAATAAAAAAACTGGCTAGATATGTTTTTATAGCAATGCTAAATGTAGATATAACTGTGAAGAAATATTATTTCATTGAATCTCCATTTAATATATAGTAATTTACTTCAAGTGAGAATAAAAATGTTACCAAGGACTCTATCGGACTACCGTGGCATTTTCCAGGCTTCAATTTCAAACATTTCTAGACTCTCCTAAAGACAACAGAAATGCTAGCACAGTAATAACGGGCCTGTAAGTGGCAGGCAGGCAGTTTATTACTTTGAAAAATAATCTTATTAATAAGCTTCCTGGAAAAGAACAGTTAATAATACTATACAAACAGAAGTCTACTTTTAAGGTTTTGAATTTTAGGATGTCAGTGATTTAGCTATTTATGTGTAAATAAACATATTCTACTGGACACAAAAGAGATAATAGCACAAAAATTTATCTTTCTAAAGGTTAGCTCAAAATCTATTTTAAAAATATATTTCTTATGCAAATCAAAACTACAATGAAGTATCACCTCACACAGGTCAGAATGGCCATCTTAAAAAGTCTACACATAGGGCTTCCCTGGTGGTGCAGTGGTTGAGAGTTCGCCTGCCAATGCAGGGGACATGGGTTCGTGCCCCGGTCTGGGATGATCCCACATGCCACGGAGCAGCTGGGTCCGTGAGCCATGGCCGATGAGCCTGCACGTCCGGAGCCTGTGCTCCGCAGCGGGAGAGGCCACAACAGTGAGAAGCCTGCGTACCGCCAAAAACAACAACAACAACAACAACAAAAGTCTACAAATAGAAAACTAAACATCTATATGTAAAAGAATGAAATTAGAGCATTCTCTAACATCATACCCAAAAATAAACTCAAACTGGATTAAAGACCTAAACGTGGACTTCCCTGGTTGTGCAGTGGTTAAGAATCCACCTGCCAGTGCAGGGGACATGGTTTGATCCCTGGTCCAGGAAGATCCCACATGCCGTGGAGCAACTAAGTCCGTGTGCCACAACTACTGAGCCTGTGCTCTAGAGCCCACGAGCCACAACTACTGAGCCCACACGCCACAACTACTGAAGCCCGCGTACCTAGAGCCCACGCTCCACAAAAAGAGAAGCCACTGCAATGAGAAGCCTGCACACCACAACGAAGAGTAGCCCCTGCTTGCCGCAACTAGAGAAAGCTCACACATAGCAACAAAGACCCAGTGCAGCAATGAGGCCCAATGCAGCCAAAAATAAATAAATAAAAATTTTTTAAAAAGACATAAATGTAAGACCAGATACTATAAGACTCCTAGAGGAAAACACAGGCAGAACACTCTTTGACATAAATCACAAAAATATTTTTTTGGATCCATCTCCTAAAGTAATGGAAATAAAAGCAAAAATAAACAAATGGAACCTAATTAAACTTAAAAGCTTTTGCTCAGCAAAGGAAACCATAGACAAAATGAAAAGATAACCTATAGACTGGGAGAAAATATTTGCAAATGACGTGAACAAGGGATTAATTTCCAAAATATGCAAACAATTCATACTGCTTAATATCAATAAAACAAACAACCCAATCAAAAACTGGGCAGAATACCTAAATAGACATTTCTCCAAAGAAGACATACAGATGGCCAACAGACACATGAAAAGATGCTCAATATCGTTATTAGAGAAATGCAAATCAAAACTACAATGCAGTATCACCTCACACCAGTCAGAATGGCCATCAAAAAGTCTACAAATAATTAATGCTGGAGAGGGTGTGGAGAAAAGGGAACCCTCCTACACTGTGTTGGTGGGAATGAAAATTGGTGCAGCCACTATGGAGACCAGTATGGAGCTTCCTTATAAAACTAAAAATAGAGCTACTATATGATCCAGCTATTCCACTCCAGGGCATATATCTGGAAAAGACAAAAACCCTAATTCGAAAATATGCATGCACCCCAATGTTCATAGCAGCACTATTTACAATAGCCAAGACATGGAATCAAGCCAAATGTCCATTAACAGATGAATGCATAAAGAAGATGTGGTGTGTGTGTGTGTGTGTGTGTGTGTGTGTGTGTGTGTGTGTGTATATATATATATATATATATATATTCACATATATACACACACACAATGGAATATTACTCAGCCATAAAAAGAAGGAAATAGTGCCATTTGCAGCAACATGGATGAACCCAGAGATAATCATACTAAATGAAGTCAAACAGAGAAAGACAAATATTACATGATATCACTTACATGTGGAATCTAAAATATGATACAAATGAACTTATTTACAAAACAAAAACAGACTCACAGACATAGAAAACAAACTTATGGTACCAAAGGGGAAGGTAGTTGAGGGATAAATTAGGACTTTGGGATTAACAGATACACACTAGTCTATATAAAATAGATAGGGACTTTCCTGGTGGTCCAGTGGCTAAGACTCCACGCTCCCAGCGCAGGGGGCCCTGGTTTGATCCCTGGTCAGAGACTAGATCCCGTATGTCGCAACAAAGACCAGTGCAGCCAAGTAAATAAATAAATATATTTTTTAAGATATTTAAAATAGATAAACAACAAGGACCTACTATATAGCACAGGGAACTATATTCAATATCTTGTAATAACCTATAGTGGAAAAGAATCCAAAAAAGAATATACATATCACTAAATCACTTCACTGTACACCTGAAACTAACACAACTATAGTCAACTATATACCTCAATGAAAAAAATTTTTTAAAGAATTAGGCTATGAGCAAGACACTGTGTCAAGTGCTTTAATCTCAAATTCTCCCTCACAGAGGGTTTTTTTTTTTTTTTTTTGTGGTACGCGGGCCTCTTACTGTTGTGGCCTCTCCCGTTGCGGAGCACAGGCTCCGGACTCGCAGACTCGGCGGCCATGGCTCCCGGGCCTAGCCGCTCCGCGGCATGTGGGATCTTCCCGGACCGGGGCACGAACCCGTGTCCCCTGCATCGGCAGGCGGACTCTCAACCACTGCGCCACCAGGGAAGCCCCCTCATAGAGTTTTAATGAGACATGTATTTTGTTTCATTTTTTTTATTCTAACTTTTATAGATAGGAAAACCAATGTTAAGAGAAATGAATTTGCCTGAAGTTTTATAGCTAAATGACAAAGGCAGTATTCAAATTTAGATCCAACTCTAAAACCTAGGTTTTTAAATGAGTTTTAAGTTTTAATCTAGTATTAACAATACTCTCAAAATTTACTTGAGAAAATCCAAGTCATTCTCAGATCACTCTCTGCTCAGCTTGAAACCATCCAAGTGAAAGTAAAATTTCATCCATTTAACAAATATTTCAGCTTCTTTTCTATGGAAGAGATGGTAATAAACAAATGAAGATGACATGGTCCTTGCCGTTGCTTATTTCAGGTGGGCAGAAACAATATTCCACTTTTAATATTCACTGAAAAGACTAAAATACAAGCTTGCAAGAGAAAAATGTCTTAAGGATTTAGGCACATCAGGATATTTGGGGAGATGGACATAGAGTGAAGAAAAGTAAACATACATCAGGGAGATGGACTAAAACACAATAAAATCAGTCCTTTATGTTTTGTTTGTAACACTTCTACTCAATCATTTTAGAGTAATATATTCAAAATCTTAGGTTTGTTTCCATTACATTTTCCTTCCCACTAAAGTTATCATCCAGCTTACAATAATGACCCCCAAACCAGTGTACCAGCTATGTTTTTTAAAGTCTTATTTCATTAATTTACTTTTAAATTCTATTTTCAGGAAAATGATTGACTACAACAGGCACAAGTCAGCTTTCTGGGGTGGCGGAAATGTTCTGCCTTTATTGTGGAAATGATTATATGACTGTGTTTGTCAAAATTCATAGGTTTTATACCTAAAATGATGAATTTTACTACATGTAAATTACCTCAGTACACACCCGACTTAAAAAACAAGCCTGAACTCTTAACTACCCAGCTAAAAATAAAACAAAATTTAAAACACAATTTACAATTTAGGTTACAAGACCAATTTTATTTTTATAAGTAAAGCAGGTCTAGTAAGTTTTTGTATTTATTTATAATGCTAATAATCCAATGTTATATAATTCAATAAATATATCAATATTTTAAAATAGGATATTAAAATGTTATTTTTTAAAAAATAAGGATTTGGATTGTAAAACATTTATTATAACCATAATGTTGTTAAAGCAATGCTATTTTTTTTAAAATCTCAGAAAATAACAATCTAAGTCTCTTAAAAATTTCAAAGATTTAAACTTCCAGAATACTACCATAAATCCTGCTTTCATAGTATGCTGAAAACTCCTCATTTAATACTTAAGGACAAAAAATTACCAGATAGCTTCATTACTTGATAGATTCAACTGTGTTCTAAAACATAATTGTAGCTCAGCTTCCAAAAAGGCAAAGAAAAAGAAATGATTGTTTTCAACAAAACTGGGTTTTAAAAAACACTATTAAGAACACAGAAAAGGGTAATTAAGTGATGTCTCTTCTTTATTAAAGCTTCAATAGAAGCAAATACACCCAATAAACTATTTACAAAGGACCCAGCCTCAGAATTGTTTTAGAGACCAAAGTCACTTCCCTGCCACTGGAATTTGGCTTGTAAAAATAGTACCAAATTACACATCAAACTTCTCAGATTTTTATGATTCCTACTTTAATACCCTCTGTTTTTATTCTCCCAGACATACCAAAGGCCACCAAGTCAATTTAAATTAGGAGAGGTAATGTAATTCCAAGCCCTGGAAAACCTAGAAGAAATATACTGTTTAACAAGAAGAGTTCTCTTGCCTTGATTAAAGTAATATATCTGTGGCAGATGTCAATTGTCAATCAAAAAATACATACCTGATTTTTTTCTAATATGGGAGAGGAATGTGTTTTTATTTGTGGCTTTGATCAAAATACCCTTTTAAGTGTGTTGTGCTTGGTAAATTAACTTTTGGAAGAATGAACTATCCCCTAAGTGATAATATGTGACAACTCTCTGTAACAACCGCCCTCTCTCAAAGCAGCTCATCTTCCAAAATCGATCTTAAAATTTTCAGTTTTAAAAGCTTGTCAGGCTTGACTGTATCTCTTGAATGTCAATAAAAATCTGATTTTGTCCATGTGTTTTTTTGAATGTTTTCTAATGTTTTTATCTTAATAATACGTAACAATGAAAAACAGCATAAATATCTATGAGACAGAAAGTATGCAAAGCATTACTTTGTTAGGAATGACTATCTGGATATTAAAGGACAATTAACTTGCTAAAAACAAATGCTCTGAAACTGTTCATGAAAAAATGCTGAAGGACTGGCATAATGATATCCACGATAACTGTATAAGATGTCCTAGGATGCAGGAGAACAGTGCCAATTAGGCAAAAATTACCCTAAGAATTTTTATTCTTTCTAAAATGGTAACCAAGTAAATAAATTTAATAAACAGTATTTATTAAAAGTACATAGATCATGGAAGTACTTTTAAATAAGCAATCTCTGGGATGTGGGTTCACAAGACTCAACCAAGTGAAATCCCTGCAGTGAGTTCCTTCTTTTGGGGGGAGGGGTAGAGGTTAGAGTTCTAAAATGACAGTGACAATGATGGCAGGAGTCAAGAGTAAACGATAAGAAAGGTTGGTCCTAAGGAGGGAGCTGAGAGAAGGGAAGGTCATGGGCTCGCTGGGCTGTACCATCAGGGCTTGGTGTCTTCAAAGATGTCAAGGAAGAGGATGAAGAAGGAGTCAGGTAAGACTTGCTAGTGTGGTGGGAATTAGTTCAGAGTTACATGCATAGAAAATCAGAACGCTTGGAGTATAATCAGGAGGCTGGGAAGTTATTGTAAGGAAGAAAATGGCTGTGTTGTGTGTGCTATTGGGAAAGGGATTCTGAGTTGGTTACTGATATTCAAACACCTGCACTAATTAGGTGTTCATCTGGTATGAGTGGGGTGAACTTTGATAGACATTCCAGGTGAGAGGGGAAAAGATCCAGGGTTAAAGCTACTTTGCGAAACCTAGAGTGGGAGGGAGACATTGTGAAATAACATTAAAAGCATGAGCTTTGGAAATCAAATGGATCTGAATGATAACTTATTTATTAACCAGATATTTGGTCAAATATTATTCTGGGCGTTTCTGTGAGGTGGGTTTTCAATGAGATTAACACTGAAATTGGTAGACGACTAAAGTAGATTGCCCTGTATAACGTAGGTGGCCCTCAGTCAGTTGAAGGCCTGAAGAGACAAAAAGGCTGACTCCTCGAGTAAGAGGGAATTCTTCCTGCCTCATGGCCTTCAAACTGGAACATCGGCTTTTTCCCGCCTTTTGGACCCAGAATGGAATGATACCTTTGGCTCTCCTGGGTCTCCAGATTGCAATTCACCCTGCAGATTTTGGGACTTGCCAACCTCCATAAGCAAATGAGCCAATTCCTTATATCCTTATAATAAATCTCTCTATATATGTATATATTATATATACACACACATATATCCACATCCTATTGGTTCTGTTTCTTTGGAGAACCCTAACACAACCTGGGTTCAAATCATGGCTGTTTCTTAATAACTATGTGACCTTAAGCAAGCCCTTTAACCTCCCTGAGCCTATAAAATGGAAATAATTAAAAATCCATTTAGCACAGGATTGTAGCAAGGATTAACTGAAATAATTTCACAAAGCATTGAGCACAGTATCTGACACATAGTGATCAATAAATAGAACTTGTTGTCGACATTATTTTTATTATTACAGAAGGCTCTCTTTTGAGGAAAAAATGCAGGTAAAACAGGACCTAAAGACGTATTTTTGGTGAGGGTGGTAGGAACATGTGTAGGAATTGTCAAAGCTTTACCTAGTCAACAGCAAAGAGTCCCTTGTTCTTTCCTTCTAGTGTTCTCCCCTATTATCACGAAAGCTACTTCTCTGTTTCATCTCTCTCATGTAACTCTTTGTATGGGAAAATTCAGCTGAACCACTTTCTAAAACCCTAATTAAAATCTTGTTAAAAGGGCTTCCCTGGTGGCGCAGTGGTTGCGAGTCCACCTGCCGATGCAGGGGACGCGGGTTCGTGCCCCGGTCTGGGAAGATCCCACGTGCCGCGGAGCGCCTGGGCCCGTGAGCCATGGCTGCTGAGCCTGCGCGTCCGGAGCCTGTGCTCCGCAACGGGAGAGGCCACAACAGTGAGAGGCCCGCGTACAGCAAAAAAAAAAAAAAATCTTGTTAAAAAATCTTCCAAATATACATCATTTTTTCTTGACTTAAACACAGTGGATGTAAAAATGTGGCCCTTCTGATTTAGGATGTCGCAGTGGTACTGAGTTTTTACAGAAAATACTAGTAATCACTGTAATGCATGATGTATTTTCAAAACTAAATCTCTCATAGCAATTTATTTTGCTGTCAGCCTTTCATAAAATTAAGTGTGGCATCAATTCCAGTTTACTAAGAGTTTTGGCTAGTAACGCTTTATTGTAAATATCCCCTCCTTTTGACAATTTTAAGGAAGAGAATAATATCTTCATTTTATATTCTTAAATCTTTTCTCAGGATAAGCATGAAATATCATTGTGCAGAAACTGATTCCATTTCAAATGTAAACATTTCATTTAGCAACCAGTCTTAACTATCCACAGATGCAGTGGAGGTTCTGAAATTCCCATTTTTTAAAAGAGTAAAGACTGGCCAATTCCTCTGTGAAAAGAACCTGACTAATGCCAGTGTGTGGATTAGTTCTGGCCTGGAGAGCAGACAAAGTTCTATCATCTTGCATCTAAAACTACAGCACACTACTGAGATCCCAAAATAACTTAAGAGTCTGGTCGTTGGTTTTATTTGCCTTGGCTCCTTCCTCATGGGTGGTGGTGGTGGGACTGGGGGAGAGGTTAAGGTGGGCCTGGAAAAGAAGGGAACCATGTCCCCTACAGCAGCAATATAGGTCCACTGCCCAGTCCTCTCAACTATAAAAAAAAACTCTCCCTTCCCCAAATGGGCAATCTGGTTTGGAAAACTCACATTTACTCAATGAAACAAAACTACAAAAACTGTAGCTCTTACTACATGCTAGCCCTATTCTAGATGCTAGAGATACAAAGATAGATACTAGTTCATAGCCCCAAGAGTTTAGTCTAGTGGGAGAAACACGTAAGTGAACGATCACAGCACAGTGAACAACCGAATAACAGATGTGACTCAAAGAAAGCAGGGACAACTTGGGGAAAGAGAAGACTTCACAGAAACGCTAACAGGCTGTCTTCAGGATGCAGGTGGTCCATTCCAAGGTTAGTATTTTTAAAGCAAGAACTCAATTTCCAGACTAAAAACCTTAATTTCTGAATGTGAAAACTTTACGTTCAGGTTCTTATAATCTATTATATACACACACAACAATAACCCACACAAAGGGAAATTAGCTCAGTTTGAGAACATGATTCATCATCATTCACACCTGCTCAATTTAAGTCCCTCCCCAAATACGCATTACACTGAGGAATATGTGGTAGCAACTCGCCAAAATTAGGACAGAGAGACTATTGTTGCTATAGAACAATATAAAACACTACACATACCTCTGGATGTATTCAGTTGTTGGATTGTAAACTGTTAGTCCTTTTTAAACTGTTAAGATGGATACCGAATAAGGAATAATGCCCTAAACTCTTGCAGTTTCCATATTTATATCTGAAAAATCTCCAATTTACCAAGGCCAATGTGGTATTTCTGGAAAAAAAAATGAAAACTACACATTTGATTTATGGATTTCTGTCATTCATTCATGTCATAATGCTAAAAGCTACCTTTATTCCACAACTTTCCACCATTTCTTTCTAAGAAAAGGGCATATGAAAAGGTTTTTTTTTAAGGTTATAGCCTTCAAAAACTTGCATTACAAATTTGAATGATCCAACAATTAGAAAATGTTCCTCTACTACCATCTGATATTCCCAGTTTATCATTCTATTTAATATTCTTTTGTAACATCTAACACCCTTCACCTAATAAGGTCAAAGGTTCCTTGAACAGTTTTATAAGCTGCCTACACAGACAATCCCTGTGAAACCTGAGGATGCCACACCAACAGAATGCAGGTCACTGTGATACGTCAGACCGCTCTGCAAAGTCAAAATTGTAGTTCACTTTACGCTGACAGCTTCTTTCCATAACTCCCTCCCCGCCTCCGGCCTCCCCCCGCCCCAAAGAACGGGAAAGTGTCGATTTTATAAAACGTCTGGCCTTGCTTCCTTTAAAATGAAGCTTTTATCTGATTCCTGGAAGGTCACCTCGGTACTCCCAGGGCTCAGGATGCAGCGCCTGTTTTGGGCGCTGTCTCCTCAACCGGTGACCTTCAGGCCTCTGTGCTTAGCCCGACCCCTGGACAGCCTTCACACCACCGAAGGCACCATCCCTACCACTGCCACTGATTCAGACACGGCGGCTCAGTGGGGGCCCGGCCGCCCCCCCCCCAAACCACTGTTGGCGACGCCGGACAAGCCCAGGGCCCCGCTCAGAAAGGCTGAGCGACCGCCCCACCGAGGTCACCTAGGACCGACGCCCCGATGGGCTCGGTCCACACCGCCTGCCCGAGCCCTCGCCGAGCCCCGCTCCCGTTCTGACTTCAGTCCACACCGCACCCCATCCACCAGGGAACTTTACAGAACCCTAGCCCTCTCTGGGAAGTCCCGAGTCTCATTTAGGAGGGAACCCCAATTCGTTTATTGAACGCCTACGCTGAGCTCAGGTCTGGGCTGGCACGCGGAGGAGACCCTTCGCCCTGGCCTAAGGAAGCGCCGGCGTTCCAGCGGCTCGGGCCGGGACCCGTCCTCCAGGAGGACCAACAGCGGGGCAGCAAGGGACGGGGAGAACCGCGCCCCCAGCCCCCATGTACCCTCTGCCCGCCTTTACCTCGCCGGACCCCACCAGGGCCGCCGGAGCTAAAATTAGAAACGAGCGCGACGCGCGCTCACGTGCACTGTGCGCAGCCGGGCCAGGGCCGCCGGCCGGGTGAGTCATGGCTCCGCCCCCACCCGCCGAGGACGCGCTGACGTCAGCCGCTTCCCCGAAAGGTGACGTAAGCGCGCCTCGGGAAGGCCGCTAGGCCGGCCGTAGAACGTTCACTGAGTTTCGATGCCTTAAAGGGACCAGTCCTCAGATCGTGAAAAACGTGGGGAGATGACCCCAATCACCCATCCGTAGAGTCGGAGCCCGTTTTATATCCCTTTGTACTGAGAAAAGTTGATTGTTGAGATAGGGATGAAAAAACGAGAGCAACTGAGCCTCATTGGAGGCTCCCAGAAGCCCCAGAACCTCCTCCTGGAAGCCCTCCTTGATTAACCAGAATCTGATCTTGACCCAAAAGTCAGGAAGTTTTCCGTGGCCCTTGACTTCCTACCCCTTCACTTATAGCCCCTGTCCATAGGCTTACACCTCTACTGATGAGAAAGGCTGTGGTTTGAATGTTTATTGATGTAATTCATCAACTTGGGCCAGCTTGGCCCTTTTGTCACTGTTTTTGACTCTATCCAAACTCTCTCATTAGTTGTGTGACCTGAAACAAGAAACTCTAGATGTGAAATTTGTGAACTGGTATCCAATCCTCCTTTTATGCCTATGTTGCCTGTGGAAGCTCCCAGAGGTAGGAACCCTGTCCAGTGCTTCATCATTCAGCACTATCGCATCCTCACAGGGAGCTAACAATTCACTGAGGTTTACTATGTGGCAGATATGTTCGTTATCCTCCCTCCCATATCTCCTCTCTGAGGTGGATGTTATTGTTCCCATTTTATGGATGAGGAAGGAAATCAACGCACAGCAGGGTTAAGTATGCTTCCCTAGGTTACACAGCTAAAGACTAGCAAACTGAAAGTCACTTCCAAGTCAGCTGTACTCCAAGTCAATGTTTCTGGTGATAAAGGTGAGCTGTGAAATGTATGTTTTGTTCTGGGTGTATTGAGTCCCATAGAACAGCTTTCACCCTTTAGTGCAATCCCAGTGCTTCTGAACAAGTAACTCACAAGTAACCCCTGCCTGAAGATGCCAAGAGCAGGAGGGCTGGGCCTCAAGGCCTGGCAGACAGTCAGGTGAGTGAGAAGGCACTGCCTCTCAAGTGCCTGTCCTGTACTTGCAGGACCCTGAGAGCAAGTGCCTCCTTCTTGAGGTTTTCGCCCTAGGCACCTCACTCACCGCACCCTAGTCCCAGCCCTGCCACACCCACCCTTGACTTTTTTCTCTCTTGAAACTAGAGAGGACATCCCGCTTACTGCGCCCTGGCCTGGCACACTAGTGGCCAGTTCTACCCAAGTGCAGAAGAAACCTTGTTTCTCCTCCATCATAATTCCCTCTCTATAAAGCAACAGAAAATTTCCTATTGGAACAGTATAGTCATGCCAAGAACAAATGAGATGACAACAGCTTCTTAAAGTTTTGAGCAAAATAATGCTGCCTGTGTACTGGAAATGAAGCCACTGTTACCTTCGGACAATCATTACTGGTCCTTGGCTGAGTGTCACAAGCCCATCCTCAGGCCACACCTGCCAGATCTACCAGGAGTACCTTCCTCCCCCCAGCTCACCCCTCAGTGACATTTCGAACTGACCCCTCTCCCCGCATCCCAGGGCTCCAGCCACCACCAAGCTCTCTTCTCTTTGGGTCCCCTGCGCCTTTCCCCTTAATCATGCTGTTGAAGTCACTGCCCACTGCTCTTCCTGTTCTCCAGGTTTCCTGGAGCCTGTGACCAAACACCTTGTGTGTGCTCCCATCGCAGCCTTGGCAGGAGATGGAAAAAACCACAGGCGGCCTCAGCTGTGGGCAGTGGCTTCTCCCTCTGTATTGGGCCTGGACGCACAGATAAGGAAGCTTAGAGCAGTATGAGACCTTCAGGCCAACCAGGCCAGCCCTTGTTTTACAACTAGGGGACTAAGGTCCAGGTGAGGTGATGTGCCTGCGGTCACATGGCCTGTTATGTAGAGTCCTAATCACTTGACTTCCAGCTCGCTGCTCTTCTCATGGATCACACCTCTGTTATGAGCCTCAGGTGGAACAGTGAGCATATATGTGTGTGAGAAACTGTAATACATCATATACATGATGGGAGGGAAGACAAATAGTGACTTGAAATAAATAGAGATAAAATTGTAGGGCAGATTGGAGAATACAATTTCTGAGGACCTCTGACTACTTCCTCTTCTCCTTTCCTCTCCTTCCTATCCAGCCTCAAGATAGGTGAGGGGTTTATTCCTCCTCAGACCTAGGAACACTTCCCAATGGAACGACATGATGAGTTGGACTGCCATTTTTAAACATTCCGTAATCAAGATCTTGTGTGTCATTTCAGGTTTTGATTTTTTTATCTCCCAGCCTTTACTTCCCATCATTTTCCTATCCCCAAAGCCCCATTAAATGTTGTTAAGAGCCGTAAATGTAATTGGCCACTAATGTGGAAGGATTGTGATCTCCAGCAAACAGCCCTAGCAAAGAAAGGAGCAGGAATCCTGGGTCTGTTCCCAACCGTGCAAGTGACTCACTGGATGACACAAAGTAAAGCGCTTCTTTTGTGGGGGGAGAAACAGGGAACAACACACACATCTTCTTGCCTGACGGAGGTGGAGGGGGCGTGGTAGGGAGCCATTGGGCAGGCTCCCAGGGTAGTGGAAGTTCAGGGGTCCCTGGGTAGACCCAAGTCCATGGTGACTGCTTAGCAATGGCTGCGGGGTTAGTCCTGAGCTCTGTCCCACTTGAGCACCAGCCTCCAGCGGAGCCACTAAGATGGCTGGGCCAGAGTATGGCCCTTGCCCTTCGTGATATCATGCTCATTGGTTAGGAATGCACCCTGGTTATTCCTAACTCCACTTTAATGACTTGTTATAGATCTGCCCTCCAAGAATTTATCTGAAACTTTCTTTAATCTATTTTTATTTCAGCCTGTACAGCCTTTTCAGGCAACAAGTAGGTTTACCATCTATGTAGAAGCACCAAAACACAGAAAGTGCTATATAAGGGTTTTTATCATCATAATAATTCTATAATTATAATGTTATATGTAATAAATATATTATAATTTGATGATGCTAATTCAGATCGTCTCACAGGCTTATTTTGATTTGCTCACTATGTTTGTCTTTGTTTTTACCTCCACACTCACACACACAAACACGCCCCATCAAACATCTTTATTAACGGAGTGGGGTGCTGTGATGGGTGTGACTCTGCATACAAACTCACATAATGACATTCAATGTCCTCTGAAGACTTACTATCTAGGACCAACATATAGTAGGTGCTCAGTAAATACTTGTGGGTGGTTGGATGGCTGGAATTAAAAAAAGAAAGAAAACCCATGTGGGAGCTGGTGAGACATATTAGGAATGACTGTATTGGGGGCTCTAGGGCAAACACGAGAGTATGACTGGCATGGAGGGAAAAGGGAATGTGTGATTTTTTGGGCAGATGTGCACGTGTGAGCTCTCCTTAGATTGCCCTAGAGCTTGTCCTGGAGGAATAGCTGGTTCCCAGGCTGCCGAAATGATGCATAGACAAGGGATGCCAAAGTGGCACCCCCTGACAGGCGCTGTGTGGGTGGCAGTAGTGAGGAAGCAGGTATGAGGTCCAGAAAAGAAAGACCGGGCCCTGCAGCTATCCCTATTTTTAATATGAACCACCGTAGAATGAAGTTTTAACCGCAGGTGATCCAGCAGGTGAATGGACAAATAAACTGTGGTACATCCAGACAATGGAATATTATTCAGCACCAAAAATAAATAAATAGAGCCATGAAAAGACATGGAGGAACATTAAATGCATATCACTAAGTCAAAGGAGCCAACCTGAAAAGGCTACGTACTGTATGATTCCAACTACATGACATTCTGGAAAAGACAAAGCTTTGAAGACAGTAAAAATGTGAGTGCTTGCAAAGGGTTAGGGAGGAGGGAGGCATGAATAGGGGGAGCACGGAGGATTTTTAGGGCAGTGAAACTACTCCGTATGATATCCAATGAGGGAAATGTGTCTTTGTACATTTGTCCAAACCCACAGCATGTACAATCCCAAGAGCGAACTGTAATGTAAACTATGGATTTGGGGGATCATGATGTGTCAGTGTAGGTTCGTAAGTTGTAACAAATGTACTACTCTGGTACATCTAGCTGGGGAGAGTGTGGGTAAGGGCGGATAAGGGGCATATGGGAACTCTCTGTACTTCTGCCCAATTTTTCTATAAATCTATAACTGCTCTACAAAATAAAGTCTTTTTTTTTTTTTAATCCAGGTGAGGTGATAACACCCTTCTGTATGTAGAGTTCAGTCCACACTGGAGTCACAGAGACTTGGGCTGGAATCTGAGCCCCACCGTGACCAGCTCTGTAACTGTGGGAAAGTTTCTTAACCCCCCTGACCTCAGTTTCTCTAACTCCACAGGATTGTACTGCCTTCCTCAGAGCATTCTGAAAATTAAATGAAAAACTATATGTAAAGTGTCTAAGCCAGTACTTGGGATATACAAGTAAATATAGACAACCCCTCCCCAATTCCTCCCTTAATGATTATGATTATTAAACATTCTGATGGTTACTAATTTCAAAGTCAGGCCAGTGGAGGAAAGCTGCCTTGAGTGAAAGTGACCTTCTACTAGGAAGGGGATCTGTGTGTGGGAGTGGGCATGTGTGTTCTCACATGCTCAGTCACAGATGCTGGCCACAGAATGCCAGACGTGGCCTTGAGCCCAGGGATGCACATTAAGCCCCCCACTCAGCTTTCTCCCGTGAAAAGGTCAGGATGATGGAAGGCTGTCATATTTAGATGATGGCTCGTAGGGAAGCCTCGACGGGTTAGTCACCTATGATATGACATCATATTGCCACTCAATATAGAAGCAGCTGTTGGTTGCTTTGGGGAGCAGGGGGCAGGGTCAGCTTTTCTTGACCAACCATGCCTCAAGGATAAATTGGATGGGACCAGACAGGGAGACATGACAAGAGGAGAAATTCTCCCCTAAATAGGGTGTTCCACAGCTTCCTAAGGCTTTTCGGCACCCACCTCAAAATGTGAGTCTTGACTTTTCTTTGTTTTGGGGGGCTAAGCAGGGGAAATGCCATGGGAAAAAGGTATTTGGTCAGGAAGCCTCTAGCTGGAGGGATACCCAATACGGCCAGGGTCAGCCCCACCCTGGAGAGGAGTGGGAAAGTGAGTTCTGCACACCACCAGATGATATCTATATGCCACCCAAAGAAGTGGTCCGAGGGTAGGGTATTAAAAGGCCTGGAATTAGGGTGTTGCAGAATCTCTAGGTTGGATTAGGCATTTTACCCTCCCAGGTTACATAACTACACTGGGGCCAAATCAGCAGCCCACTGAGGCAGTGATGTTGTCTCAGCCTTTGAAATGAGCCTGGATGAAGCCATGGTCTGACAGTACCACTGATCAGTGCTGTAGTTAATCTGGGGTACTGATCAGTCATACCATAATGGAAAGCCACTGGATGTGGTTAACCCTTTCCTTCCAGTGAATTCTCCTCCTTGATGTCTCTGCCTCTTGTGCAGCCTTGTGCTTTGGGAACAGAATGCTTTGTATCAGCAGCGTAGATGTCTAGGTTCACTGCGGAGAGCAGACTCTTCCTGTGTGTCTAAACTGGAATAAGTCCAGAGTGAGGAAATAAGGAGGCTGGAGAGAAAAAGCCCTGGACCAGGGGTCAGGAGACCCTGTTTGGCAGCTGCTTCTGTCACATTCTGAGCCTGTGACCTTGGGCAAGTCACTGCCTCTCTGTAGATTTTGGTTACTCTTCTTGTCTGTAAAGATATGTACTCTGGGGGGTCCTTTAACCCTAGCTGGCATTCTCCAGGCCTCTAGGTGTGGATTCCCTGCTCTGTTGTTGGTGGAGTAGAAAGGGCCCCACTGTCTGAGTGTGTAGCTCTGCCACTCGCTGTGCGACCTTGCACAAGGACACCGCTTCTCTGAACCTCAGTTTCCCCACTTATAAAATAGGGGTATTTATGAGACATGGGTGAGATAATGAACCTGGAAGCCTCTTCGGGAGGCACCATGTAAATGTATTTAAATGATTTTCTGAGTTCCCAGGGGGAAGGCAGGCCGAGAAGGGGTCGGTGGGGGTTACTGGCAGGTGGGACTGGGACTGGGACTGGGAACAGGGGCAGGTGGTGGTGTGGTTATCCAGGCCCTGAAACCTCCAACCCTGTCCTGCTCGGTTCCTCTTCACTTCCCAGCAGCTCGGGGACGGGGAAACAATTGAGAGGTTGTAAGTGATGCTGAGGACAGCCCAAGAGAGTGGCTGCAAACTCTTCTCTGAGGGGTCGCGCTGATGGGGTGGGCACAGCGCCAAAGCAAAGAGGCCGAGGGGACCCGGGCCAGGGCCTGGAATCCGCGTACGAATGAGCCCCCTCCCATTTCCTATGGATGCCCCAGCGTAATAGTCCTGCGCCGAGCACCTCCTGGGTTGCCCGGCATCACCTCCTATGCGTGTGAAAACAGCTCCAAGGGGAACCCTGGAAATAACATCACGCTGTATATTCACCAGAGTGACCTGTCTCAACCCATCCCTGCGGGAAAATCACAGCTCTTCTAGAGAAACTCTCCAAATTCCTGTTTATTCTTCACGTAAACGGATTAACCTAGGGTTGGCGATTTTACTTCGACTCTCCCTTTCATGTTGCAGCGAAGATGAAATCGACGACTCCTTTGAAGCCGTCCTTTGAGCCATATTCATAATTTCTCTTCTCTCCCACCAAAAGGGCGTTTCTCTCTTTTTGAAATTTTTGTTTTTGAAGCCTCAGGCGCTGAGAGGCTGGGAGGAGGCGCCGCTGCCGTAGGAGCAGCGTGCTGTCCCCCTGCTGACTCATCTGACATTAACATAATTATGTTTCAAGAGTCAAAGTGATTTTCAAACTATGAGTAATGCGCGGTATTAGAGAGAATGTTTACAAGGCAGCGGGCATTTCAGCACACTGAGGGAACCAGCTGCTGCTAACAGCTGAAAGGAGTGAAAGAATAAGAAAATGCTCTCAGGAAAAGAACCTTTCTTTCTGGGTTCCTCTTCCTTGGAAAGGATTCAGATTTCTTGAAAGGCAGGTGAACTCAGAGTTCCCTGAGAAAGGATCCAGATCTGGCATTTTTTAATCTGAATACCTGGATGTCTGATCATTTTATATGAAAGCAAACTTTTTCATAGTCTTAGTTTTTATATAGCCAACTCTAGGGAAAGATGGATTTAAAGATTTCAGCAAATTATTTCTTAAAGCCGATTTATTGCCAGTATTAATCATCATAATAATAATCGTCTAAAGTTGTGTGAAGAAATGGGCTACTTCTTCTAAGACAGGAATGGGGATACAAATCATTTCCTGAATTTTAAAGATGGGGAGCAAAAGCCCATGGTGGATGGTGAATACCTTCTTAAAGCTCCGTTGTCTAATTAGTAAGAGAAAAGTTTGAGAGCCATTGAGTACCGTTAGCCAACAATTTAGACCTCAGGAGAGAAAAGCTGAGCTCCATTCCTGTTCCAAAGCTGTGTCTGTCCTTTGCCTCTGTTTCCTGGTCTCATAATGGGAATATTAATAACACTTGTTTTGCCTACCTGAGAGGATGAGCCTTGAGCTCTGGGAGGGTAGGAGAACAGTATCTGCCCACCACTGTACCCCCAGTGTCTAACCTGGAGCTTGTGCATAGTAAGTGCTCAGTAAGTATCTGCAGAATTAATAAATGACACAAAAGCTTTGGACATCAGAACTCTGTTCTTCTGTTTATTTGGTCTTCTTGGCTTTATCTTCTTGCCTTTAGTTCCGTCTGCCCAGGGCTGGGGGGCTCAGCAAGTGGGGCCACGCTTAGAGACTCATCTACTGAGGCACCAGCACTAATAAGGAAAAATAACCGCTCACATCCTTGGGACTAACTGCTAAAATCAGATGGAAGTAGAACGCTCAAGTCAGAAACCCCTTTAGAAAAGGCTCACTCAAAAACATGGCAGTAAATTTAATTTGTTTATATGTTGGAGGTACATCAGGAGAACTGTCAGGCTTAATTTCACCTGCTGAACCTTGAACTGAAATCATCACTGCAGGTGTAATAACAATAAAGTCAACCTAGTTTGGGACATTGTGATGGCAGGTGAAAGATAAGTAGTTGGACTGGATAAACCCTTGAAAAATAAAAGTTCCACTCAGATACACGCTTAAAGGTACAAAAGAAAAGGAGAAATCAGGAAAGGTTAACCCTGCTATTTTTTTTTTTAATGGGAAAAACACTCACTTGATTTTACATGCGAGAACAGATTTCCAAATTCTGATAAGGACTTCAAGGATAGCTCTGTTCTCTTGTTCTTTCTGTTCCTGCTTCAGCTTCTAGGGCTTTTGTCTCCTTCTTTTCCCTCTTCCCTCCATACCTAAGTTAACTCCTTCCTTCTGTTCTGATTCCCATGTTGCTTCCCCCCGCCAGGCATTCCTTCTCATATCATAAACTGTCTTACGGTTTCTAACCAACTGTCATTCTCATGGTGAATGGTCAATACTGTAAGGGTTTTTGTTTTTTTTTTAATGTAAAAAGAACATGTCTTAAACTAATTATAAGCTCACTTATAAATAAATTGTTTGCAAATAGTTAATTATTTTTAAGCTACCAAGCTTGATCACACACAGAAATATTTCTGTTCACTTAGGAATGAATGTCTTTGATGAAGCAGTAAAAATTAATTTTATCAAATCTCATCCCTTGACTACACTACCTTTGAATGTTCTACATTTGCATCATGGAAAAAAAGGGGGTGGCCCCCAGGGAGAGACACACACTAAGAATCCTAACCTGCCCTCAACTGAGAAGCCCAGATGTGTTTTTGGTGGACTATCTGGATTGACTGATTTCTCCTCTCCCCACCCATTGAAATAATATTGTTAGGCTTACTTCAAGCAGTGAATATAAACCAATACATTCATGTCTAATCAATCCAAAATGGTTGTAAAAGAGAGTCAGGATATGTGGTCCTATACCTAACATATGAAGATGATGCTAGGAAAGAAAACATGTGGGCTCCCAGTGTCTGTCATTTGGCGCTTCTGCCCTAGACACGCTCTCCAGTTGGGGTAAATCTAGGCTGGGAGCGCTTCTAAGGTTCTGAACTTCCATTGCTCTTTCTATCAGAGCTGCCAGTCCAGGACAGTCTTGATTTCACATGCTCAACTCCACCGTTCCTGTACACTAATGCTTGCCAGGCTAGGAACCCTAATTTGGGGTTGGATGACACAGTCACTGTTCATTAAGGCATCTCAAGTAAAAAGGCTCTTCACTTTTGACCTTGATTTATTTTATAAATATTTGTAAATAATTTAATATTCATGTAATAGTGTTATTAAGTTAGTAGCAGGTTGCTGAACATTTGAGATCCAAATGTTTAACGTATATTCTAAAATAAACTTCAGCTGTTTAGACCCCTCATAGAATAAACTCATTCTAATTCTTCCCCATATTCCCCCTTTATATCTTTTCCCCTTCCTTCCCTCTATTTTTCTCTCTCTCCCTCTATTTTTCCTTCCCTCCCTTCCTTCTTTTCTCTTTCTTGTGTTTTGTTTGTTCCTTTTCATAGATATCTTTCTTAAAAAATATATCTAGAAGAAGATAAGAAAAACTAACTAAGGCACCTAGGACTGGATAGGGACTTTTCATCATATGCATTTTTTGACTGTTTCAGTTTCTAATCATGTACACATATACTTTTTCCCAATTAAAAAAAAATGGTCAACCAAAACAGTGTTTTATACTCTTTCTCTTTTCATTTTTTAAAATGTTTTTTTCCCTCAATCCTGATACCAGCCTATTTCTTCTTCCCAGAACAGCCTCCAAAGGGAAATGGGGAAGAAGAGAAGGGTGGACGTTGACAGGAGCTAAATGCCTGTGTGTCCACAGCACAGATATTAAGGGAATGGGTTAGCTTAACAGGATCAAGGAAGTTTGGGCCTTTTTTCTTTTTTTTTTAACTCAAGATGTTTAAAATATGTTTAAACATATTTCCACATCACTAAGTGTTTTACAACATCATCTTAAATAGTTGTACAGGACTGCTGAGTTAATTTATTATCTTTGTACTGTAATTTATTTAATTAGTACTCTGTATTAAACATTTGGGTAATATCAGGTTTGTCAATATTACAAATGGTGCTGTAATAAATTAAATTTATAAATAAATAAATATTCTTGTAGCTAAATCTTTGTGCATAACCATTCTTATTCACTTTAAATATCTCTTTTCAAAGGAGAATATATTTCTCAAAGGAAAATAAATCAAAGAGTATACAAATTCTAGGGCCTTTGATATATATATATTGCTCTTGATATAATTTTAATTTTAATCTTAATTTCTGTAAACATGAAATTTCCACCTGTTTGTTAGGTTTTATTTCCTATTTATAAACTTTCTGTTAAGAGCCTTCGCCCACATATTTGTTGGTATCTTAATATTTGCAATGATTTAGAATGTTCTATGCATGTATCAAATATATGGACAAAACCCTCCTTTTCTAATATTTAAAAAAAAATAATCATCATCCTCTGGCTTGATATTTGTATTTTAATGTTGGCTATATTTATATACTTTTTGACACACAAAGGTTTTAGTTTTAAAGTAATCAAATCAATATTTTCTTTTCTGAAGAATGACCCTTTCCACATAGAACTTTGAAAATTGTTTAGTATTTCTTTTTTCTAAAAAAGTTTTAAAGGTAAAGTTTATGTATATTACGTATTTACAGTGAGATGCACAAATCTTAAGTGGATTGTTCAGTGAGTCTTGATGAATGACAGAGTCATAAACCTACCAAGATTTAGAAATTCAAAGGGTACAGGGTTTTTTTGAGCTGATGGGTGCATATATTGATGAATATATATTAATCATTAATATTAATATATTAACATAATATTAATCATGGATTGTATACTTTAAGTGGGTGAATAGTATGGCATGCGAATTATATCTAAATAAAGCTATTAAAGTATATATAGAGAGAGAAATTAGCATCATGCCAGAAAGTTCCCCAGTGTCCTTCCCCAATAAATCCTCACTCCCACTCTACACCAGAGGCAACCACAGTGTTTAGTTTCTTCATTGTCAATTAGTTTTGCCTGTTTTAGAAGTTTATATAAATGGAATCATACAGCATGAACTCTTTGGTGTAAAGTTTCTTTCACTCGACATAATATTTAAAAAATTCATCTGTGTTGGTGTGTTTCAAGTTTCTTTTGGTTGTCAAGAGTAATATTTCATTATGTGCTGATATTACAGTTTGTTTATCAATCCTCTATTTATGGACATCTGGACAATTTCCAGTTTGGGGCCACTATGAGCATTCTTGTACATGTACTTTTATGGACGTATGCTTTCTGTTCCTTCAGGCAAATACCTAGAGGTAGAATTGCTGAGTCATAGTGTGGACATATGCTTTCACTTCTTTGGGGGAAATACCTAGGAGTGGAATTGCTGAGTCATAGAATACACATATACTTAGTTTTATAAGAAACTGACTTTTTTCCAAAGTGGTTGTATCATTTTTTACTCCCACCAACAATGCAAGAGAGTTTAAGTTGCTCTGTATTCTCACCAACTTTTTCTTTTTTTTAATAAATTTATTTATTTATTTATTTTTGGCTGCATTGGGTCTTCGTTGCTGCGCGCGGGCTTTCTCTAGTTGTGGTGAGTTGCTCCGCGGCATGTGGGACCTTCCCGGAGCAGGGCTCGAACCTGTGTCCCCTGCATTGGCAGGTGCATTCTTAACCACTGCGCCACCAGGGAAGTCCCTGTGTTCTCTTCAACTTTTGATGTTGTCAACCTTTTTCATTTTAGTCTGTCTGTTGGGTGTGCAGTGGTAGCTTATTACAGTTTTAATTTACATTTCCTTGATGCCTAAATTACTGAACATTTTTTCATGTGCTTCTAGTCTTTTTAATAGTTTTGTATTTATATCTAATTACACCTATTAATCCATCTAAAGTTATTTTTATTATAGTTTGAGGTAAATCTCTAAATTTATTTTTTCTAAATAACCAATTAACCCAGGATAGTTTATTAAGTAATAATTTTTTTCCCTACTGATTTGTGATGCTTTCTTTATCATAGACTAAGTTCTTGTGTATAATATTGTTTCAGAATATCTATTCTGTGCAATTGATTTGAACATTTATACATTTGTTCTTTTGTCAGTTCCACACAGTTTTATTGATACTTGCTTCTTAAAATTGTTTAATACCTGGCAGGGCCACTGTCCCATCATTCCTTTTCATGTTCAACATTTTCTTTGCTGTTTATACCTAATTATTCTTTCAGTAAACATTAGAATGATAATGTCAAATTCTAAAAGAATCTTATTGAGATTTTTGTTGAAAGTATATTGAGATACAAACTAATTTGAAAAATACTGACATTGTTGCCACAGAACAATATTCAAATTTTCTTCCGTATTTGTCAGTAACATTTTGTAGTTTTTGTTATGTGGATCCTTCACATTCTCATTAAAGCTATTCCAAGGCATTTAATAGAGGTTTTCAGTGTCATTACTGTTAATTTTTACTACTGCAGTTTGATTTTTTTCATTATACTTTCTAACTAGATAGTATTTCTATACAGAAAAGCTACTGACTTTTGTTTCTCCTTTGTATATTCAGCAGTTTTCTGCCAGTATGTATCCTATTTAATTGGTCAGAACTTCCAGTTAAAAATCAAATAAAATTGGCAATAAACTGTATCCCTGCCTTATTCCTGATTTTAATAATACTGCCTTAGTATTTCATTCTCACAGGTGGTTTTGACTGTTTGAAATAAATATTTTGTTACTGTTAAGGAGGAGTTCTTAAATTTATGATCATTTTTTAATAAGGACTAGCTCATTGGATCTCATTTGGATTGAGAGAGAATCTCATTTGGATCTTCTTTTTAAACTGGTGGATGTGATATATTATACTATTGGATTTTTTCAAATATTCGATGTAAAACCTTTTCATTCTAGGTTAAATCCTTTTGGGGTTATTCTTTTGATACTCTGTTATCTGTTTGGATTTCTTCTCTATGTTCATAATTTAGATAGGTTTATTATTTTCTTGTTTTGAGCTGTCTTTTTCAGGTTTTGACATCAGGGTTATCTCTGTGAAGTAAATTAGATGGACTTTCAAAGTTTTTCAATGTTTTGAAGTAATTATTGAAGCATAGTAATTATCTATTCATTAAGAGTTGAAAGATTTTCCCTATAGAGTTTTCTAGGCCTAAGCATATTTTCTCTGAAGGGATTTCTTTCGTTCTTTTCTTCCCTTAGTTTCTTCAGCTGTGATTACTGAATTTAGGTTTAATACTTCTAATTTTTGTAATGTGTGTATTTCCAGAAGATCATTTCATCTATATTTTCAAACTTACAACTTAACGATTTTGCTAAGTGTTCTCTTATTTTAAACTATATCCTCCTCAGCTGATGTTGAACCCCTTTTTTATATTTCTAATTTTATTATTCACAGGTGTTTTTCCTTCTTTACTTTCTCTAAAGTTTGTCTATTTTATTGTTTTTTTAAATAAGCTCTTGAATTAATTTTATAAACTTTCCTATATTCTAATTCATTTAGTTTTGTTTTTGCCTTTATTTTTTTTCCTTCTCTTGATTTTTAAGGGATTTTATTGTTGTTATAAATCCTTGGGTTGAAGACTTTCATTTTTCCTTTCCTTGAAAATAATGAAAACATGAAGACTGTAATTTCCCCTTTCAGTATACTTTAATAACATTTCATAACTTTTAATATAGGGTGTTCTTATGTTAGTTATCTTCTAACTGCCATGTTCTTATACTTCAATTGTTATTTTGTTTTAATTTCTATTTATTAATAGTGTTATTGCCCTGTGATGAAAGAATTAAGCTTGTGTAATTACTGCATCTTAAATTATCTCCTATTTATGGTTATATGCATTGCAAATACCTTCTCCTGTTCTATAATTCCTTTCCATTTTGTTTACATGTCTTTTTTCTTGTGCATAAGCTTTTGTCTTAATGTAATTAAATATATACCCCTTATGGTTGTTTGTATATTATATAAGAAATCTTTCCCTACTTGGTGATGATAAATGTACTTTCCTATATTTTCTTCTCAAAGTTGCAAGCTTGCTTTCACATATAGGTCTTTAGTCTTTATGGTTGGGTGAGTAGGAGTCTGATTTCTCTTTCTTCCCACATGGATAACCAGTTGTCTCAGTCCTACCATTTCCCCCCATTGCATTGTGATGCTACCTTCGTTGTACAGAGAGTTTCTTCATGTGTATAGGCTATTTCTGGGATCTTGTTCTGTTCCATTCATCTATATATCTGTCCCCTAGGTCAATACCAGCATGGTCTTTAAAAATACATAAATATCTAATAAGACAAGTCTCCCTACTCTCTTCTTCTTCAAAATTATCTTGACTCTTCTTGTCCTTTTCACATGAATTTCAGAATTATTAAGAATCACACACAAATAAACACACATTTTGAGGATTTTTAAAATTTTTAAATTTTTAAAAATTGCAGTAAGCCCATAGATCTATATGGAGAAAATTGACATTTTCATGTTATTGAATACTCTAAACAATGGACATGATATTCCTCTAAATTTATTTTGGTCTTTCTTTATATAGTTCAATAATACTTTTTATAGTTTTCTTCATAGAGGTCTTATACTCATTTCAATAAGTTTAATGCTAGGTGCCACATAATTTCTACTACGGTGAATAGAATTCTTTTTTTTTCTATTATATTTTCGAATTAGTGACTACTACTAGGAGTGCTATTGATTTTTGTGTGATTTTTTTTTATCTAGCATCCTAGCTTAATGCTTTTTAATGCTAAGATTTTCTCTGTGAATTTTCTTGAATTCTTTATGTAGACAGTCACATTTTCTGCAAACAAGAATAGTTTTCTTTCTCTTTCCAGTCCCTGTCTCTCTCCTTTCTTTGCTATTGCAAAGAAGATCAGTCAAGACCCTCAGCACTATGCTGAATACAGACTTATAACTGGTATCCTTATGTTATTCCTGACTTTAATGGAAATGCCTCTAGAATATAACCAGTATTTGTTTGTAGAATTTTGGTATGTGACCTTTGTCAGGTAAAGAAAGTTGCCTTCTATACCTAGTTTGCAAAGATTTTTCTTTAACCATGAATAAATTCTGCATTCCATGGAATGTCTTTTCTGCATTTATCAAAACGACACTAAAAATTTTTTTTAAAAAGGAGAAATTTTTTTCTCTTTTAGTCTTTAGTAGGTTTTCTAATTTCGAATTATACTTTCAATTTGAGATTAAGTCCTATTTGGTCATGATGTTTTCCTTAAGATTTTGTATTTACATGAAAAGTGAGATTAAATTATAATTTTCTTTACTTGTACTTTACTTGTCTGACTTCAGTATCTCAAAAAATAAGTTAGATAATCCTCTTCCTTTTTTCCCTCATTCTGTGGAACAGTTTATTTCTTTGTTTCTCAACAGTGTTTATTTATTTTTTGAAGATCTGGTAAAACCATTTAGGCCTTGTGTCTTTGGAAGAAGGAAACCTTTTGATTAACAGTTTAATCTCTTTAATGGTTAAGGCTTTATTCTGATTTCATCTGAATAAATTACCAAAATTTTATTTTTTCTTAAAAATTATCCATTTCTTCCACATTCCCATATTTATTGCCAAGAAGTTTTTAATAGCATTCTTTTATGTATATTTACATCTCCATTGAATCTATTTCTAACCACTTTTTATTCCAATTTTCTGTTTGTGGGGTTTTGTTGCTGTTGTTGTTTCTGTTTTCTTGATAAATTTTGCTCAGGGTTTGTCTATTTCTGTAAGTTGTTTCAAAAAATCAACTTTGGGTTTTATTCATCTTCCCTAAACACTATATCTTTAATTTTTTCTCTTATATTTATTATTTTCTTATTTCTAGTTTATATTTTTCTACTGTTGCTAGTTTCCTAAGTCAATCGCTTTATTTATTTATTGAATACATTTTTAAGGTATTTAGTACCCATTGTTCTCTTGACCACAACAAAGGCTTCAGCACTTTTTAGTTACCTGTTGAACCCTGCTTCTTATCAGGTTATTTTTGTTTCAGAGTTGTACTTTCACTCTTTTTAAATTTTTTTTTAAGTTTTTTTTTTTTTTGTACAATCAATAGTTAGCTATATTTGCTAAAATATAATTTAGTGGTTCTTTTAGTGATAGTCTATGACTGGTAAATTCTTGGTTTTGGCATGTCTGAAATGTCTTTATTTGTCAGGGTATTGAATTCTGGACTGACAGTTACTTTCCCTCTGCACTTTGAACATATTATCCTCACTGTCTTCTAGAATCTATTGTTGTCACGAGAAGGCTGCCATCAAACTAATTTTCATTCCTTTGTAGGGAATCCATCTTTTATCTCTGTTAACTTTGGATTATCTTTCTCCTTAATGTTCCGCAATTTTGCTACCATCTGTTTAGGTATGGATTTATTCTTATTTCCATGCTTGGTACCCAAATGTACTTTTGATTTGAAGTCTTCAAATCTGAAGACGTCTCAGCAATGATCTCTTTAAATATTGCTTGACTGTCCTTCCCACCTTTCTCTTCCTTCAGAATTCCCCTTAAATAACGGTCAGTCGGTGTCTCTAAATCAATCCTCCACATCTCTGAATACTTTCTCTTCTCTGCCTGGACTCTGGGCATGTTCCTAGCACCCCTTTCCACCTCACTACTGTGCTCTTCAACTTTATTCACCCCAGAAATTTTCTCATCCAGGGCATCTTAAATTTCAGTGATTGTATGATTCATTTCTGAGATTTCTACTTGACTCTTTAAAAAAAAAATAATAGGGACCTCCCTGGTGGTCCAGTGGCTAAGACTCCATGCTCCCAATGCAGGGGACCCAGGTTCGATCCCTGGTCAGGGAACTAGATCTCACATGGCACAACTAAAAGATCCTGCATGCCGCAACTAAAGAGCCTGCGTGTTGCAATGAAGATGCTGTGTGCTGCAACTAAGACCGGACGCAGCCAAATAAATATTTTTAAAAATAATAAACCTGGTATTGTTTTCACCTAGTTTGTTTTATAATCTCTAATATTTTTTATCCCTCTCTCTTGACACCTTAGATGTACTTATTCTAAAGTCTTTGTTAGGCTGATCTATAAAATTAGTTTCAACGTGGAGTAAAATCTTGTCCTGATTATCAACTTTGCTGGCCGTCTTTCTAAGCATTAGATTTCTCCATGTATTTTGGAATTTGGTTTGCAGGCTCATTTCAGATGGAAATCATGCTTGTTTTGTTGCTGTTTTCTTTCTCTCTCTTCCTCACTCATACTTCCCTTTTCTTCCACTAGTGTATTACAGTTGTCCCACCTAGCCCTCCAGCTCCCCAACCCCAAACCAGAGTTTCTGGTGGCATTTCAGTGGGTTGCTGCCACATGGTGATGATAGGGACACAGCAGATACAATCACTGACTCACTCCCAATCAGCAGGCTGTGTCTGCATCCTCCTATACCCCTAGGCCTGCAACTTCTAGCAATTAAAGTCCAGGCAACTCTCTGCAACCTCAGCCTCTCTTCCCAAGCCTGGGAAACTCAATTCCATGTACCTCCCCGTCATAAAATCATAAGCTCCATTAGGAGAGGGACTGTATGTATTTTGATCACCACTGTATACCCACTGTGTAAGATAATGCCAACATACAGTAAGCTGAATGAATGAATGGTGACTAATATGTCGCAAACATGATGAAACCTTTGGAGTTGAATCTGGAGCTTTGTTTACTCCCACTCCCGCTGGAGCATGATCATCTAATTCAGAGGATAACTTGTATCTATACAAGAGAAGGACCACTGGTGGAAGAGTTAAAAGATCTTGGTTTCAGTTTAGCTCTGCTCCTTGCCTAGCTAAATTACCCAATCATCTTAAACCCAGAGTTCCGCTTCTATAAAATAAACATCAATGGTTGGATGGCAACGCTCTATCCAGACGGTGTCTTGCTATATCAGCCTAGATTCCAGAGTGAGAATAACAGAGCAAATCCCCAGCCTACGGATATGTAGTGTGAATGAGAAACAAAGTCATTGTTTTTAAGGCATTGAGATTTTTAGAGTTGTTACCTAAGTAACCTTGGTTATCCTGATGATACAATTACTTACCTGTATCCCTCCTCTCCACAGATTTTGAGCTCTGTTGAGGGGAGGATCCCCTTTTTTGCACTACTATTTCCCAATTTCCAGTTTAGTATGTAAATATGATAATTGTATTTTATTTTCACTACTAAGGACAAACACATTAAAAGCCAGTAATTATCCCACATTTGCAGTCTTCCAATTTTCTGAGAAAACTGTGACATTTGTCTAGAATCCTCAAAACTATAATACTATTTTTAGAAGTGTCATGGTGCTCTTTCTGGAGATGGGAAGACAAAACTTTTGACCTGAACATAATTTAATTTTTGCATGATGACATGCAACATTATCATAAGCCTCAGTGACTCAGTGATGGCAGCAGCGGTCGACACAATGTGTTGGGTCTACTGGCCCCAACAGGAAATGCCCTCTGACTGTGATACTCTTTGAGTTCTTGGTCACAGGTTTCCGTGGGGCTTCTGCTCTTCCTCATGCTGCTGATGGCGTGTGGCCTCCAGTGGAAAGCCCAACCACCTTCCTAGTTTGCTTCCCACTGTTCCCTCGAGGTGGAAAACATGAAAACCAAGAACGCAGAAAGACAATGACTACAAAATTCAGTTTTGAGTAGATATCTACAAAAAGTTCAGCAGTGCCCTGAAAAAAAGTGCATAAAGGCCATGGCAGCTCTTCTGGGTATCGTGGAGGTTTGTTTTGTTGCTGTTGTTATTGTTGCTGTTTTTTGATTCATTACTTTTAAAAGGCAAAAAATACTGTGATTCCACAGATGTTTGTCCTGCTATAAATATTAAACTTTATGATATAATTATTAATGACTTAAGGGAAATAAACAGCGTAAACAAAATATGACCTATGCTATGAAAATACAAACCATAAGAATTAAAGCGTAAAACAATTAGTATCTCGAGGAATACTTAATACATGGATGTGAACTATCTTACACATATATACAATGAAAGCTTGGCAGTGTTTTAATATTTGAAGTTGCTAGATGCATGGCCTCTAGATAAGGAATATATTGTGGTTACATATTCCTAAGGCAATACAGTTTTATTATTTTCAAGAACACAGACACTAGAATTCAGCTAATAGAATGTTATATAGAGTCATCTTTTAATGGAGCAATTTTAAAAAAGCACAGTGGTTTCTGAGTAAAAGAGAGCTTCTAAAACGTGTGTGAGGAGCCAGAAAACAATGTTTTCCTAGGCTGGTGAAACATCTCTCTTCCCCCCACCTATAGGGCTTCCCGATTTAGCAAATAAAAATACATGATGCCCAAGTAAATGAGAATTTAAGATAAAAATGAAGAATTTTTAGTATAAGTATATCCCACATATTGCATGGGACATACTTATACTAAAATTTATTTGTTGTTTGTCTGAAATAAAATTAACCTGGGCATCTTGTACTTTATCTGGCAGTCCTTACCCACCTCACCTCACTTTTTTAACCCTCATTTTGCACGATCTCTGGGATTCTGTACTAGTGAGCTTGCAATAATGTGTTTTCAATTACACATTGTGAGGTTTATTAAGAGACAAGGATCACCAACCAATGGATCTCAAACCCACTGCACCCCTGTAAAGCAGTGCAACCTCTAGAAATTCTCCAAGAGGAGGGCTCTGTCGGCTGGCCCCATAACGCCCTACTTTAGTCACAGTCAGCGCTGGAGAAAAAACACACTGGTCATGAGATTCACCTCGGGCCATGTCACGAGAGAGTCAAAACTAAATGCCTGGGGCTTCCCTAGTGGCGCAGTGGTTGAGAATCTGCCTGCCAATGCAGGGGACACGGGTGTGAGCCCCGGTCCGGGAAGATCCCACATGCCGCGAAGCAACTAAGCCCGTGCGCCACAACTACTGAGCCTGCGCTCTAGAGCCCACGAGCCACAACTACTGAGCCCGTGTGCCACACCTACGGAAGCCCACGCGCCTAGAGCCCGTGTTCCGCAACAAGAGAAGCCACCGCAATGAGAAGCCCGTGCACCGCAGCAAAGAGTAGCCCCCGCTCACCGCAACTAGAGAAAGCCCGCACGCAGCAATGAAGACCCAACACAGCCAAAAATAAAATAAATTAAAAATTAAAGAAAAAAATCTTTATAAACAAAACAAAACTAAACTAAATGCTGAAAGAAAGCTTGGGAGAAAAGATCTGTCTCCTGAGCTGAGGACTCTGGAAACATCCTTCTGAAACATGCCCACATTTTTTTAGCAGTCAGAACCCCTGACAGCTCTCCCTGCACAGAGATTGAGCAGCAGTTTTTTTTAACCCAAAAAAAGAGACTGAGTGATTTCAGGGAGGTATTCAGGCGCTGCCACAAGACCCGAACTGAGGAGGGACGGGAGACACCAACTTTACCAAGCTCGTGATATAAATACACTGATTTATTTACTTCTCATTCCTGCATGCTGTGGTATGGACCCACTTTGCAAACCAGGAAACAGAGGCTCAGAGAAGTCAAGCCCCTTGCTCAGAGTCACATAGCTCCTAGCAGAGCTTGGATTCAAATTCGGGTCTCTGGGGCCACAGAAGGCCAAGCCCTATTTCCATGCCACCAGTCTTCCTCTCTGGGAGGAGGGATGGCTAAAGAATGCCAGGCTTGTAGAATGTTCTAGAAGAGATCATAGGATGTCATGGAGCAGGTTTATTTCTAACCAACTCCTGAGAGAAGAGGAAAGGTCGTGAAGTATAACAAAATGAAAACAGGCTTCAAACCTAGACACACCTGGGTTCAAATCCTGCCTCTACCACCTTTTAGCTGTGTGATTTTGTTATCTAGTTTCTCTTCATCAGTTAGGATCCCAGCAGGAAAATGATGGCAGAGACAAGGGGTTTAACTGAGGAGAGTTTAATAGAGGGAATTTTTTTTTTTTTTTTTTTTTTTTTTTGCAGTACGCGGGCCTCTCACTGTTGTGGCCTCTCCCGTTGCGAAGCACAGGCTCCGGACGCGCAGGCTCAGCGGCCATGGCTCAAGGGCCTGGCCGCTCCGCAGCATGTGGGATCTTCCCGGACGGGGGCACGAACCCGTGTCCCCTGCATCGGCAGGCGGACTCTCAACCACTGCACCACCAGGGAAGCCCTAATAGAGGGAATTTTAACTGAGGCTTTGACAGCATTAAGGCAACCAACAGGGGAGGATGAAATACAGAGAGACAGTTATAGCGGGAAGCCATTACCACCCCAGGCCTGAAGGGAAAGAGGAGGGAATATTTTATTGGATCCTGTTGAAAGCTGGAACCATAAAACAGTGCCCGCCTAAAAGGAGCTGTGGCTCTGGAGGACGCAGCCACTGTCGGAACCATACCCTGGAACAGAGGTCCTAACTTTGGCCTCTCCTTCCCTGTCCAGGAGCCCAGGTTATCTGTCTGTAGAGGTCAGCCTCCCAGGGCCCAGAGCAGGGCGGACATGGATGGAAGGGGTGGGGCTGGGGCACTGTAATCAGAGAGCAACAGCGCTCAAGCTGAGCATCAGTTTGCTTTTTTAAAAATGGAAATCACCGCACCGAGCATGTGGCATTGCTGTGAAGATGAGAAATAAATCGACTGACACACTCAGAAAGTATTTACCAAGCACCTACTGTGTACCAGGCTCTCTCCCACAGGTACAGTGTTGACTGAAACAGACAGGATCTCTGCCCTCATGGAGATTATACTTAAAAGAAAGTCAGGGCTACTCTGGTGGCGCAGTGGTTGAGAGTCCGCCTGCCGATGCAGGGGACACGGGTTCGTGCCCCCGTCCGGGAAGATCCCACATGCTGCGGAGCGGCTGGGCCCGTGAGCCATGGCCGCTGAGCCTGCGCGTCCGGAGCCTGTGCTCCGCAATGGGAGAGGCCACAACAGTGAGAGGCCCGCGTACCGGGGGGGAAAAAAAAAGCCAGACGTTACATAAGTATTTAAAAGGGGGAGGAGATAAAACACCACGAGAGGGTATTCATAAATAGTAGCTACAATTATTTTTTAAAGTCTCCCGAAGAACCCATCTCACATAGCACTTCTCAATTTCTCATAACAATATTTATTAACAACCTTTACCATCAGGCATTGTTTTCCCCCCGAACTACAAAGTTCTGACCATACTGAAAAGAGAAAACAGCTGTTACTACCTGTATTAGTTGGGGTTCTCAAGAGAAACAGAACCAACAGGAGATAGATAGACAGATGATAGATAGATAGATGATAGATAGACAGATAAATAGATAACAGATAGATAAATAGATAGATTTATTATAAGGAATTGGCTCACACAATTATGGAGGCTGGCCAGTCCTCAGATCAGCAGTCAGCAAGCTGGAGACCCAGGAGAGCTGGTGGTATAGTTCCAGTCTGAAGGCCAGCAGGCTTGAAACCCAGGAAGAGCTGATGTGTCAGTTCAAGTCTTAGCTCAAAGGCCTTCAACTGATTGGATAAGGCCCACCCACATTAATAGGGCAATTAGTCTATTAATTAAAACGTTAAACTAATCCAAAAACATCCAGAATAATGTTTGACAAAATATCTGGGCACCCTGTGGCCCAGTCAAGTTGACAAACAAAATTAAACATCACATTGCCCTAGGGTCAAAAATTAAGTTGCCCCTCTCTGTCTCCTTCCTGCCTAAATCTGACTCCTCTCTTTCACCTGGAGTTTCTCCAGGTGTGGCTCCCAGGCCACCTGCATCAAACTCTTGTGAGAGCCTGTCAATTGTGCAGATTGCAGGGCCCCAGCCAGGCCTCCTACATGAGAGTGCCTGGGAGGGAGACTGAGGAATCTGCCCATTTTTAATCCTTCTGACCACCTAATGGTGCCCCCTCTCCAACCTGCTGGAAACCAACAGGAGGAGCTGAAGAGAACTCCACAAGGGAAGGTGTGTTCTGAGGTCCAGGGAGGCCTCCAAAGGCACAGGGGAGATGGGCCTCCACAGTGAGGCAGAACCACAAGCATAGTGGGGAAAGAGGGAGGCTTATTAATGAAACCAGGGGTTGAAGAAGGACTTTTTCTGTTTGTGGTGGCTTTGGGGCTGCTAAGTACAGAAGGACCCAAAGGCCCTGCTGGATCCACCTGCCTATCCACCACCCCAAACTCGTCTTTGCTCCCTCCCTTGCTCACTATGCTTGTCACACTGAACTTCCTGTAGTTCCTCAAACAGAAGAGCTCTTTCCTGCCTCAGGACCTTGGCTCATGCTGTTCCTTCTGCCTCTTATACCTCTTTGTGTGGCTGGCTCCTTCTCATCCTTCAGGCTTCAGCTTACCAAGAGCCCTCTTTAAAGGGCCCTCCTGGGCTTCCCTGATGGCTCAGTGGTTGAGAGTCCGCCTGCCGATACAGGGGACACGGGTTCGTGCCCCGGTCCGGGAGGATCCCACATGCCGCGGAGCGGCTGGGCCCGTGAGTCATGGCCGCTGAGCCTGCGCGTCCAGAGCCTGTGGTCCGCAACGGGAGAGGCCACAACAGTGAGAGGCCCGCGTACCGCAAAAAAAAAAAAAAGGGCCCTCCTCACACCACCCATCCAACATAGATCCTCCCTCTCAGCCTCTCTTTTACCACCTGTTTGTTTCCCCCAGAGAATTTATGAAGATGTGTGATTTTTCAATTTACTTGTTTGTGAAGCAGGAGCAAATTTCATACTCTTATGCATAAAATGTAATCAATTATATTTTGTAATTATTAATCTGTCACAGGAATCATAATCTAGTCTTCTTGGGATGAACTCGGCCAGATTAATGATTATGGAATCATTTCAGGTTATCCATTCAGTCAAATTCAACATTCTGCCCTTGGGTCCCTTTCTCAAAATAATGATTTTGCTAAGGTGTAGGGTCCCCTTAGCCTTTGATCGTTGGCATTTGTCCCCCTGACTTCTTCCTAAATGACCCAGGTCTCGTTGTGGCTTCCCATGCCCTCTGCATCTTCCTTTTCCCCAAACTTGCTGGGTTCTCCAGCCTCTCTCGACTCTCCGGGGTCCCGCCTGTGGGCAGCGGGGGTCTTGGCTACTCTTTGTGCACCATGCCATGAGGCTGCTCTGGGTCCATCTACCTGGATGCGTCACTCAGCCATGCCTCTTTACCCTCACACACAGGCTTCTCTGGGAAGTTACTTGTGGTAGGAGATACAAGTCTCCTCTGTTCTGAGGTTACTCAAACTTTCATGGGGCTTCTGTGATCTTCTGAGCCCGGAGCCAGACTGGAGATGGAGGGAGACCCACACAGGCAGCTCCCCCCATTTCTCCCTGTCCTGAGTCTCCCTTCTCTCCCAAGCTGGTAGAGCTTTATCTGGGGTGGGAGGGAGGTCAGTGGGAAGGAACACTATTCTTGAGACATGGTACAGAGCCGATGGTGCAGAGTTGATGGTGCAGAGGTAGATCCAGGAGGGCATCCGCAGCCCTGAGCACGGTGCCTGGCACACAGTAAGCCTTCAGTGAGTATTTGGTGAGTGAAAGAACACATGAACAAATGACTGTATCAGTATGTTTTCTATCTTGGATGGTACTCCTGCCCAGAATAACCTTGGAGAAAGTGCCAAAGAACTTAGTTTGGTGAGAGATTCAAATGTCCCCTGCGGAATAGTTTGTCCCCTCTCCTCTTTAGTGAGAGCATTGCTCTCTGCAAGCCAGGGGTGAATCGGAGTACAAGAAAATAAACATATGAAGTGCTGCACTGGCAACATGCTCCAATCACCTTTGAATTTTACGGGAAAGCAAAAAATAACCCACAGTTACTGGTGATAAGCCTCAAAAAGTGATTTTTTGTTCATGTCAGTGCTACAGACTTAGAAATCCCAAAGGCAGTTGATGAAGAGCTAATTCCCAGTTTCGCCCAAGTCACTGCAGTGCCCTGGAGAAAGCATTATGATTACTTTCTAGGAGGGCCCTTCCCTGGGTAGAGGAGCCCTCTGGGTGCAGCGAGCATCAGTGGGGATTTTCCATCTCTGACAAATGAACACTTGCACTGACTCTGACACAGGCTTCGCTTTTTTCTCTGAAGGTGGGGTGGGTGAGTCAGGGGAAGGAGAGATGAAGAGCGTTAGGTTTAGAAAAGGTATGACCATTTGGAAGTTAAAATCAGTGGAGGCTAATAATTGAGCAAAGTGATGTATTTAAACGATTGTGTTTGATAGGCTCTTATAATAATATAAAGCTCAAATCACACATAACTGGTGTTCAATAAATTTATGACATGAGTACATTAATAAATAAAGAATATTCATAACTATGAGCTTAAAAAAGACTCTTGAAAGCTGGCCTGGGAACTAAAATATTCCTTTATTATATTGTTTCTATAGAAAAATACGTTTTGCATTCCAAACAACTGACTTCAACTGGACTTTTACAGAAGTTAGGGTTTCTTCCATAAGGGTGGGTTACGTGACACAAACCACAGTCTCTAGCTTGGCCTCTTGTGACCAACCCACATGTTTAGTAGCCTACAGGCTCAGCTCAGGGAAGTAGGCTGAGGGACAGAGTATTGCTAACAGGGTAATATCCCAGAATGTGAACTCACAACGGAGAGCAAAAAATGGTAAATAAAATCCAGCCTCGCTGTTTTAAAATCAATTGCAACTTCAGTTAAAATGGAGCATTAACCATTCGTTCATTCACACACTCATTAAAAAAAAAGACACATGAAAGCGAGCCCCACTCAGGGACTCCAACCCAACCCAGAGAGCCAATCTTCAACTGTCTGCATATATGTGAGTTGGACTAGAACTTCCCTTCCTTGTCTTATCTAGTTCCACCAACCCTGAAAACTTGCAGGAGATAATAACTGATTGTTGTTAGAAACCAAAAAAAAAAAAAAAACCCCAAAACCATGGGTATCTCCATGTATCTCTCTCTCCACAAGCTCCTTGAAAATAACACCAAAGGGATAAAAAATGAAAAGTTGTATTAACTTATAAGAACAGAAAGGACAGGAGCATAGATAACAGACGAGAGATATCAGCAGAATTGTAGAAGATGGAAAAGCAGGCATGGGTTGGGGCACATGTAACTAATTTAGCAAAGCAGAAGGAGCCCAACTGAGGTGCCTGTTGCCGGGGGATGGAGCTCTCTCTACAGACCCCTGTGGGGCTCAGGATCTGGGGGCACCAGTAACTGCAGGAGGTGAGGGGTGAGGCTGAAACCAGGGAGACTACTTATAAATCTGAATCAAGGGGTGGGACAGGGAGGGTGGGAGGGAAACGCAAGAGGGAGGAGATATGGGGATATATGTATATGTATAGCCGATTCACTTTGTTATAGAGCAGAAACTAACACACCATTGGAAAGCAATTACACTCCAATAAAGATGTTTAAAAAAAAATCTGAATCAAGAGAGTGACCCCCTAAGTAGCTTACCCTACCCTCTGCAGCCAGATGACTACATTCCCACCCTGAGAAGCTTCTCTTGAAGGAAAACTGAAACTGGAGAGGCTCAGGACATGAAGATTCCAGGCAGGGTGTGGACTTGGATGAAAATGAGGGGCTTAAACGAGACTCTGCACATTCTGAACTTTGGGATGCTCGGCACACTTCCTACCCTGCTCACAGACAGCCCCCAACCAGGCAGGTTTCCATCAGTCCCCATCAAAGGGAAGTTAGAGAAAAGATAGGGTTTATGACATTGAGGTCTTCCAATGAAGAATCCCATCGCATCACCCTGGGGCATTACCACCAGACCATGAGGCTCACCCACACACAAAGAGCCCCCATCCTCTTTTTAACGTCTCAGTCTCAGCTGTTAGATTGGGTCAGCAGTGATTATCTTGGGAGTGGGATGAAAGGGATAGTTACTCTCTTTTTAAATTTAATTGTAATTCTTATCAAAGTGATACACGTACAAAGTTTTAAAAGTCCAGGAACACTACAAGGCTCCAAAATGAAAAACGCAGCAGTCTCCCAGACCAGGTAGCTCCACCCCTGATTTCCACTCCTTGAAGGCAATTGTCTTCCATTCTTTTAGCCATTTCTTCTCTGTATTTATAAATAATACGCTTACTCTGCTGACTTCCTGATTTTTCCATTTTTGGACGTTATCTACTGATTCCAACTCTGGACATTTTGGATTTAGTTCTCTTCTTCCACCATCTGCATAATCTCTTCTTCAAATGCTCAATACAATGCCACATTTTGGTAGTCTTCATAGGTGGTCAAAGCTTCCTTTTCAAAAATATGTAGACATAGTTATATTTTTAAAAAGAAAATGATTGTCCCAATTTGAAGCCAACTAAAACATAGCATCATTTTGAGCAAAAGAGAAAATCCAGGCGACTGGTTTTGCTAAGCATGTTCTACTTTTAATGGCAGAGAGGTGGTGATTTTGACCTGGCAGAGAAGGAAATATAATCCTAGCCTGACCCTGGGCATCGCAGTACAGACGGTCCCAACTTCCGTTGGTTCCACTTAACGACTTTTCAACTTTATGATGATTTGAAAGTGATACGCAGTCCATAGAAACCGTACTTCAAATTTTGAATTGTGATCTTTCCTCAGGCTAGTGATACACAGTATGATACTCTCTCCAGACGCTGGGTCCTGGCAGTGAGCCGCAGCACCTCCTCAACCACATGATCACAAGGGTAAACAACTGATACATTTACAGCCATTCTGTTTTTCACTTTCAGTACAGTGTTCAATAAATTACATGAGATATTCAATACTTTATTATAAAATGAGCTTTGTGTTAGATGATTTTGCCCAACTGTAGGCTAACGTAAGTATTCTGAGCACATTTCAGGGAGGTGAGGCTAAGCTATGATGTTTGGTAGGTTAGGTGTATTAAATGCATTTTTGACTTAACGATATTCTCAACTTATGATGGGTTTATTGAGATGTAACCCCATCGTAAGTTGAGGAAGATCTGTAACCCCAATTTACATAGTCATAATAATGCAAACCCTGTCTATTAGCTTTTCACTCTCGAAATCAAACTACCCACAAAGCAAGGATGACAATGATGGTGACAGAGCTGATTGTAGATGCTTTCCTTCCTGATGTAAAGGTACAGGCACAAATGGCAGATAATGGGAAGTAGAAGGGAGAGATGAAAAGAAGGGAACTGTGCTAATATCCTCAGCTCACATAGTGGGGAGTTAAAAGGTACTGCATAGATGGAAGAGAAACAGGATATATCATATAAGTGTACAGAGGGAACCAGCAGAACTAAATTATAAATCAGAAAGCTGGGGGCAGGGAAGTAAGAAGCTAACATCCTCATATTTTATGGAGATGAGTCAATAGACAATGTCTTAAACTGACCAAGAAATTGGTTTTTTTTTTAATCTAAATAATTTTTTAAAATAATTTTTAAAACAGGCAGGTGAAAGTAGCGGTCTCTGAAAACTGGCATGAGTGTGGGGTGAACAACGTTGGTTTTCTTAGACTCCCAAACTATTGGAAAAATTTTAATCTTGTGCACACATTTTTCTTTTTTTTCTTTGCGGTACGCGGGCCTCTCACTGTTGTGGCGTCTCCTGTTGCGGAGCACAGGCTCCGGACGCGCAGGCCCAGCGGCCATGGCTCACGGGCCCAGCCGCTCCGCGGCATGTGGGATCTTCCCGGACCGGGGCACGAACCCGCGTTCCCTGCATCGGCAGGCAGACTCTCAACCACTGCGCCACCAGGGAAGCCCTGTAAAAATTTTTAATGTGCTATTTTACATTGTTTCTTTTTTTTTGTCCTAAGTCTTCGAAACCCAGTTGTAGTTTACACTTCCAGCACGTCTCTCTTTGGATTAGCCACATTCAAGTGCTCGATGGCCACATGCGGCAGGTAGCTATCGTATCGGACAGCGATGCTCTTGACAAAACTGCTCAGACTCTTCTCTCAACTTCCATTCTCTAAAGCAGAGATGACTCTCCCTGCCCTGATCCCTTCTCAGGGTGTATGGGATACGCTGGAGCTAATGAGTGTGCATGTGCTTTGTAGGCTCCTCACAGGCTCCCACCTTAGGAGAAAGAAGAGAGTGTGGCCAGCTCCTGTGAGCAGAATTTACCTACCAACCTATCACCTGTTCACCTGGACTCGGCATGTACTGAACTGAATGAAAATGTGGCAGGGGCCCACAGATATCTTGATGTTAAAGACCAGTTATTGCACAACAAAAATTGGGGTAATGGAGATAAAGTTACCAACTGTTGTTTTTCCATCCACTACCACAATCATTCTATTTATTTTAAAACTGAAAGGATATTTTAATACTATTCCAAAGACCCAGGGATGGTAAGATGAAAAAAACAAGCTTCTTGCCCGCAAGGAACTCATAGAACAGTGAGGGAACACATACAAAAATGTATAAGGACCAGATAGGTGTGTATCCCCTAGGATTCTTGTTTGCAAGTGTCAGAAAACCCATTTCCAAACGGCTTAAGCAAAAAGGGGTGATTTACTAGCTCAGATAACTGAAACGTGGTTGCAGGCCCCCCTGCGGCAGAGCCTCTCATGTCTTGGCTCTGCCCTTTATTTCCTGCTCCATGTGACTCCCCCAGCAACCTCTGGCTCACAGCCCACCCCCCACCCCCCCCATTCACACATTCGAGTCCAGCAGGAAAGGGAGTGAGTCTCCAGCAGCCCCAGCCAAATGCTCCCAGCAGCTCCTTGGCTTCGACTGGATACCAAGCCCGTTCCTGGACCAATCACCCTGGGCCCTGGCATGGTTTGCGAACTGATCCCTCAAAGCACATGGACCAGGAGTGTGAGGGGAATGGCTTTCCCAGTGGAAAACTGGGAAACCAGTACCTAAATTGGGGTGGATAGATGTTGAATGGCCAAGATACAATATCGACTAAGAATTATGGGAACACAGAAAAGGTGTGACCAGGGCTGGCTCCATGAGCATGTGATCTGCAGTCCCACTCTCTAAAGGTCCCACACTTGGTTTAATGTGCTGCTGTCAACAGCTTGAAATTCTTAATCATTTTTGAACAAGGGGATCCATGTTTTCATTTACATTACAAATGACAGAGCTAATCCTGGTTGTGACTAAAATTACATAGATGAGAAAGTGACTTTGGAACTCAATTTTGAAAGATAAAATAAAATTGCAATTTTCCAGGCGGAGAGGGCTGGGTTGTGGGGAGGAGGAGGAAATTCCAGGCAGAAGGATCAGCACAGGCAACAATGTAGCAATGTGAAAGGCTCAGTGAGAAACTGAAAGTATTAGCGCCTCAAGTGGCTGAGGCTTGTACTGCTGGTGGGGAGCGGCTCCCGCTGAGCTGGAAAGAGGGGCAGAGAAGGACCTGGTGTGTCAAGCCAGGAGGCTGGCACTCAGTAAATACTCCTTAAATGAATTAATAAATACAAGTGAATTACAACATCAGAAAAGAGTATTTATTTTTTAAAACCTGTATTATTCCAACTGAGCATTACAAAATAACTGCCCAATTTTCCACCTTATTTTTCTGCTCCAGACTAAGGCTAACTTTTCACTGTGTAATATTAGCGTCTACTGATCCTTATCATCAGCGTGTTAGCAAGGTTAGCATTCCACCTCTGTGACTTCACCATCCAAATATTTATGAATCAGAAACATGTTTCTAAGAACGTGTTTTCCACTTGTTTACTTTATAGCAATAATAGTGTGCTTTAATTACAAAGATGACGTTTTAAAACCTAAATAGAACAAGCCTCAATTGTGTGGGAGTACATTGCTTTGGTGATAAAGGAGAAACACAGTGACTCAGGTGGAACATTGTTTCATTTTCATTTTGTGTTTCCTTTTAGTTCTACATGTCAGTACATGAAGTGGAGCCAATGCAGAAGTGTGCTGTGGGGAATGTGAAAATTAAAACTAAAGCTTTATATGTAAAAATGAAAGTACATGGTCCCCATTCTCCCAGGCTCTCCCCTTTCAAGGCCAGAATGAAAGGGAAAAGAAGATGTTGGCTTCCCTCTAACACATGGACGATGAACTGGTAAAGGTCAATATTTTTTCCCTAATTCATTAAAAGGGTGCGAAAGCGACAACACTGGTCCTTCTGAATTGAGAATCTTTTTGGGTTTCCACACCAGCCTTACTTTAATTTAATTTAAATTAAATGTAAGAGGAATAATTAATGTTCGGGTATCTGCTAAGTGCCCAGTGTGGAGCCTTTGTCGGCCTTGCTCATTTCTGTCTTCCTAGCACCTTGAACAATGCCTGGCATGTAGCAGGCACTCAATAAATATTTGATGAATAAGTGAATGAATTTATTCCCCACAGTAATCCAATGGGGCTATGGCAACTTTTCAGATCAGGAAACAGAGGCCAAGACTATGTGCTGGAAATTGAGGAAAAGAGATAGTCTATCCAGGCAGGTGTGTCCCAGGCTGACGGAGGTAACGTGGGGCTTCCTCCATGATTAACTTTTATGCAACCAGGTACACGCCTCTTCTGTAGAACCCTTGGTCAACAGGGAATGACAACAGGAGAAAAGGGGCTTTTAAAGTGTAACATCCCCATCATGATCATCATCTTCATCATCATCGATTGCAGACACAGAGCTTAAGATCAGAGAATTGAAGAACTGTGAAAAACTTTCACAATTTATAATACCACCACACACACACACACACACACACATATATACATATACACACACAGACACACACACACAGACACACACACACACACACACACACACACATATATATATATATATAATATATATGAGGTAAAGTGAGGCACAGCCCCTCAAATGGGAGAAGCTTGACTTTAGAAAAGGAATCTTGAACTTTGCAATGAAAAGATCAAGGGGACAAACAGCTCCTTTACTTTCAGCACACGTAAAAGCATTATGTTTCATGGATAATTTTTACTTTGAATAAACAACATATGAGAGTGGGGTACCAACATCTCCTCAGTTCATGTGGTTTTGATCGCCTCCCCTGACCAGTGCTGCAGCCTCCTGACGCCTCCTCCCACATCCTCCTCTCCCATCCAGTCCTCCCTCAACCCTGCACCAGCAATTTTCCTAAACAACATCTGCTGTGTCCATCCGTTGCCAAAAGACCCTGTGGCCCACCTCTCCCCTGTGTCCTGGGACACAATTCAAACTGATTATCACAACCTTCAAGGCCTATCACAGTCTGATCCTCTCCCACTTGCTCCCCAATCCCCTTCCCCTCCATATATATACCTGCTCAACAGCTGCTTCACCATTCTCCAGACCTGCTACAGGTTTTCACAATTCTGTATTTTCACTCATTGCATGCACATTCACATTGCATGCACATTTACATGCACAAGCATGTGTCTGGAGCAGTGCAAGGAGCTGGGAATGAATGTAGAGATGAGCAGGGCACAGTCCTTGACTTTCTGGCACCCATTGCCTCTGCATATGCTTCTCTCTATGCCTGGAATGCCTGCCCTCCTCCCTTGCCCAGAAAATGCTCAGCTTCAACATCCAGCTCAAAAGTCACTTTGTCTATCAGCCTTTGCCAGCTCTCCTGGGTAGAGCTTTCCTGCACCACTTTAGCCCTTATTACATCAGCCTACCTGCTGTCAAAAGTCTATCTCCCTATGAGCTAGTCTATTTCCCTGTGAGCATCTTCCAGGCAGGGAAGCATCACTGTGTATCTGCAACTCCCAACATACCACTCAGCACATACCAGCACAGAGTAGGTGTCCATTAAATGCTTGCTGAAATATATATATATATATATATATATATATATATATATATATATATAGCGACTGCAATGTGCTGGATACTGTTTCATGCATCTTAGTTTGCCACCCAAACAAGATTTTAAACTCCTCAAGGGCAAAGGATGCTCTTATGTTGCCCTTGTAACCCCAAGATGTCTAAACATACTGCTGAGCACAGGATCTGGCAACAGGACAGAATTTGAAGGATTGACTGGTAGGTATAAACTCACCGGAGTGACTCACTCCACCCTCAGCCACTCCAGTTTCAAGTACAAGTTCATCATCAGATGATTTCAGTTCATCATATTTTGGGAAACAGAATAAAAGTCCAAAAAGCCCTACTCGGTTTACTCAGTCAATAGCAGGGCTTATGTTTGTGGTTAAAGCAAAGTATGGAATAATTGCAAATTTGGCAGACAGGATAGTATCACGAGGGCACAGGGATCTGGAATTTGTCACGTGGGAGTCTTCCGAGACTTTAGGAGTATGGTAAGGTGCATACTAGAAGGTTCCATGCATTCAACAAGACTTTGGTAAAGGGAAGGAGGGTGCCCCTTTTCAAGAAGAAGGCAAGGCTAAAGGAAAGTAAGCATGTGTAAAGCTCTCTAAGATTTGGGGGATAGTAGACCTTAACGGAGGTTTTGAAGGAAATCAGACCTGTGTTTGAATCAAGTGCCTAAGAGCAATTTTCTTAACCTTTCTGAACTTTGGTTTCCTCATCAGTAAAACTGAAATGATAATACCTACCTCACTGGGTTATTACAAGGATGAAATAAGATACTGGGTATTTTTAAAAGTGCTTACCATTGTGCCTGGCATGTAGCATGTGCTCAGTAAATAGTAATTACTAAATATGACCTAGACTTGCATTGATTTTTTTTGTTTGTTTTAAAATCAGTCATTAAGTCGGCCTGACAGATGGCGCTTTCCATTGGTCTCTAGACATTTCTGATGTATCAGGGTTCTTTATGATGTGTTAGCTTCAAGGGTAAGGCATGAGGAAGGACAAAAGTGCAGATCTAAGGTTCTTTCCGCCATCCCTGGCTCCCACCCCTCTGCCACTCACCCTTTCAGCTCCAGGGATGTTGTATGTGGTCAGCCACGAGCACAGGACACCCCTGAAAGGTGGTCCATCCCTCTCACAAGCACCTGTTCTTTACCTTGGCCCCATCTTAGCAAATGGAGCATCTTCTGGAGCAAAGGGCAAACAGGGGGCTCAGAAGTCTGCTGCTAAGCTTCCTTTCGGTGTAAGAATTTATTTTGTTTATTTTTTTTTTAAGATTTATTTATTTTGGCTGCGCCGGGTCTTAGCTGTGGTACACGGGATCTTCGTTGCGGGAAGATTTTAGGGAGCCTTTTAGTTGCAGCATTTGGGCTTCTTATTTGTGGCATGCATGCGGGATCTAGTTCCCCAACCAGGGATCGAACCCGGGCCCCCTGCACTGGGAGCATGGAGTCTTACCCACTGGACCACCAGGGAAGTCCCTTGGTATAAGAATTTATGATTCTGCATACTAAGTGAAGTAATTCAGAAAGAGAAAGACAAACACCACATGATATCACTTATATGTAGAATCTAAAATACGACACAAATGAACATATCTATGTGACAGAAAGAGACTCACAGAGGGAACAGACTTGTGGTTGCAAAGGAGGAGTGGGGAATGGGGGAGGGAAGGACTGGGAGTTTGGGATTAGCAGATGCAAACTATTATGTATAGGATGGATAAACAACAAGGTCCTACTGTATAGCGCAGGGAACTATATTCAAAATCCCATGATAAACCATAATGGAAAAGAATATACATACATGTATAACTAAATCACTTTGCTGTACAGCAGAAATTAACACAACATTGTAAATCAACTAAACTTCAATAAAATAAAAAGAATTTATGAATCTGGAGAATTGTAAGAGAGCCACTTTTCCTCTGTGAGCTCAACATCCCCACCTATCCAGTGAGCACACTGAACTGTGTCAGAACTCCCCAAGTTTTCCTGTGAGCATTTGTTGAGAGACAGTAGGTGTCGTGGCCAAGCACCCTGACTTGGGAGCCAGACTGCTTGAGCTCAAATCCTGCTCTGCCACTCACTAGCCGTGTAACTTCTGGCAATCATTTACCCTCTCTGTGCCTCAGTTTCCTCATCTACAAAATGGAGATGTCCACAGTAATTACCTAATAGGATTGTCATGACGATTACAGGTATTAACTCTACGTAAAGGGCTCAGCTTACAGTCTGGAACGCTGTGAGTGCTATACAACGGCATTGGCTCACATTATTCTACACTTAAAGGCAGAAGAGAGGGAACTAATCCCCCCAGGGTCCTAGGAGTATAAGTTTTGGTAGCCCATCCCAAGCCCAAAATGTATTTGATGTCTTCTTCCTTTCCTTAAAAAGTCTTGTGTGACATATTTAAATTCAACATATCCATATTTGTTTAATATAAAACAATATTCAAAGCACGTATTAATTAAGACAAACACTCCAGCAAGACGTCCTGTATGTATCTCCTGGCTCTGGTGCACAACGGCGTACCCGTGTACATGCTTATGCCCATTTTGATGGAAGTAGATGATTTCCAGGGTCCTCTTGCCTCTGGCTTTTTGTGGTTCGGAGAATCAGTACCACCAGGCTCCAGGAACCTGCTCCAGTGGCCACCAACCTGGCATCATCCATGCCACCGAGTTGGCACAGAGATGCCAGAGCCGAGCTGCTACCTGAACCACAGTGAGCATTTGCCTGGAGGGCACAGGCAGAAGCGTTGCTCTAGCTGTTCTGCCTCTGTACTACTCACCCCTGCCACAGACTAGATTGTCTAAGGTGGACAAACAGAAAATGAAGGGCGATGGGAAAATAGAGAGAGGAAGGATTAAAGGAGATGCTTCATGGGAAAATTGCCTGCAGGGGTTTTTTGTTTGGATGTTAGGAAACAAGGAAAATGCACTGGTAGTCATGATCATTCGAGATCCTTCCATCTTCCACTGTGACCCGTGCAGCACTTGAAGATAGATATCAAGACCCTTTCTCTAACTCCATGTAAACAACCTGGGCAATGATGGAATTTGATGCCTCTCCCCAAAATAAAGATTTAAATTTGTACAGCACTCTAGCAACACTCTGCTAAAAGTAGGGGAATGACTAAGTAAATCATATCACGACCATAGCCCATTAAAAATTACGGTAATAAAAGTCAAGACAGTGGTGACCTCTGGTTGGTAGAGAGGCAGGTGTGATCAGGAACGGTCGCATGTGGGCTTCTAAGTACTTGAGGTGGTGGTCTACTTCTTCACTTGAATGGTAGGTTCTTGAAGTTTGTTTTACTATTATCCTTTTTTTTTTTTTTTGCGGTACGCGGGCCCCCACTATCGCGGCCTCCCCCGTCGCGGAGCACAGGCTCCGGACGCGCAGGCCCAGCGGCCACGGCTCACGGGCCCAGCCGCTCCGCGGCACGCGGGACCCTCCCGGACCGGGGCACGAACCCGCGTTCCCTGCATCGGCAGGCGGACTCCCAACCACTGCGCCACCAGGGAAGCCCTTGGTTTACTATTAAAATGAATATATATGTTCTATAATCATCTGTATGTATGCTACATTTCACAATAAAATGAACATTTTTTAGAAGAAAAAATTATGGTAATAAGGACCACATATAATTCAGAAATAAGCAAATTTCAAAGCTGCTTGCAATGTCGATCACAACTCTGTTTTTAAAAATCATATGCATAAGAAAAAAGATCAGAGGGAAACACACCAGATTGCTAACAGTGTTGAGATTACAGGTAATCTTTTTCTGTTGCCCATTTCCCAAATTTTCATAATGATAAAAAAAAAACATTATACTGAATCCCCCAAAGGAATCTTTAAAAGTATGAGTCTTTTAATTATTTTCAAATGACTCTCACACCTGTTATCTCATTACTTCTTACAACAATGCTTTGGGGGGAGTCAGTATTAAATAGTCGATATTAAATATGAAATAAAGTTTATGGACTGGAACACAGATGAAGGGTTTATGACTTGCACCAAGTCACTCCGTTGCCTGGAGGGGAAACTTCGAGTGGCTCCCAGGTCTCCTGAGCCCTGCTCATCCCCTGGTTGTGGGGAATTGGATGCCCCAGGGCTCTAGGATCTCCACTCTTAAACGGGAAAAGCTGCTACCTGGGCTTTTGTCCTGTGGTCCAAAGTGGGTTTCTATGGCATAGAAGATGGACTACACACCAGAAGGTCCCCAAAGATGCATTCTCTGCCTGGGGTGCTCCTCTCACAGCCCCTCCTACCTAGCAAGGCACCAAGTCCGTGGGTAAAATTCCCTAGAGATGTTCAGAGAGAAGGGGAAGAAGAAGAAGGAGGAGGAGGGGGTGGGGGGAAGGAAGGTTGTCAGGACCACAGGCTGTGTTTGAGAGTAAAGTTGGACAACTTTTCTTGACTCTAGTTTTTGGAGGGGAAGAGAGATGATTGAAATGAGTCTGTTCCTCGTGCTCTCCAATGCCTTCCTCCTGACGCCTTCCCTCCCTCCAGCTCTCTTAGGAGGGGTTGCCAGGGACTTGTAGGATGGCTTCTGCAGAAGGTCTCCATTCAAGACCCTTAGAGCTCAGCCCAGGGCTCCTCACTTCAGAAAAGATGGGGCCTTAGAGAGGGGAAGATCCTTTGCTCAGGAATACCAAAGGCAGAATCAGACCAGAACCCAGCTTCCCCCACCCTTCCCAGCCCACCCTGCACTCCCAGATCCTAGCCTGGGGCACTTAGCACTGGTCCGTCCTGCACTGAGGAGAGCCCCAGATGTGTGCCAGAGTTGTGTGGAAGGAAAATGGGGATTGCTTTCATTGTTTTCTTTGTGGAGTCCGAACCCCACTCCCGTGAAGATGGTCATTCCTGAATGAAGCTCAGCTTCATCCACAACTCTTTGCCACTGACTACGGGGACAGAATGGGCTCTGGGAGAGATTTCAGGGGTATCCCCAGCATGCCTCCTTTGATTCATGATTCATGATACCACTACTGAGGACTGGCTGTGTGCCTTATCCTCAGTGAATCCTTATGTGTTAGATGCCTCAGTGAAATGACTTATCCAAGATGACACAGCCACTATGTGCTGAATCCAGAATCAAAGCACCACCTTCCACATTTTCAGAGTTTCCCCATGTTTCCTGAGGAAGCAGACTCTTAAATTAGTAATCCCCGCATTCAAATTCACTTTATAGAAAGTGTGGGCTTTGGAAAGCAGAAGAAAGAAGAAAAAAAGTCTACCCCACACCTTTTCTGGGGTGAAGTGGGTTGAGCCAGGAGGATAGAGCTGCTAGTACCCTGACTGATTTTAACTTGTGTTTCACTTGCCTCTCTAGAGATCTGTGAGCAAATACAATCTTGAGGTTTGATGAAGAATAATGGGGGTGGGGGAAGGAGTGGGAAGGGACTGTTCCCTGGACTAAGAAACTGCTAAAACCTTTAAATATCTCTTGAACTTTTTTTTTTTTCCTCTTTTGGCTCCCTGCAATGTTTTGATGTTGAGATTCGGTTGCCACAGTGGGCTGTTTTTAGCTGCCTAGTTCCATCCCCTCCCCTTTTAACTTTTTTCCCTTCCTTTTGCACATGCCCCAACATGAAGTTTCCAATTCTTATCTCACTCAGCAAAACATACTGGGGCTGGTCTGAATGTAGATTCCCCAGGCAGTTCTCCAGCGTAAAACCTCAGCAATATTCAAGTCTCTGCTTAACCCTCTTTCACTGAGGATTAACCCCTGAAATAACCCTACCCAGGGCTTGCTTCTCAGGGAGGGGAGAGGCATTCTTTTCCTTTGTGTAGAGAAGCAGTTTGGTCTGGGAAGCTTTTCTTGCCCCTCCTCTAGATGATACCGAGTATGCAGGCTGGACAACCGTGGGTCCAAAGTCAGGGTAAAATGAGGACGCACAGAACTCATACTGATCACGCCTCGGGGGCACACACCTTGGGGCTCCCTTCCCCTGCCCTTTCCCAGTCTCTCTTCGATTAGGCAGATTTCACGGCTCTCCTGGGGGCTGGAGGCAGGGAGGCAGGCAGCGGCCGTTTTTGTTTTCCTTGGATAGGAGTCCCATTCACAAGGGGGTGGACTGACTTCTCTGTCAAGATTCTTATCGCTTTCGGAGTTTCAGTGGGAGAGCGAGGCTCAGACTTCTGCGAACAGCTGACAGCATTTCTATCCAGGTGTGACTTGGGGATTCAAAACCAAGAATTATTAGAATGAAGCAGATTTAATAAGAGGAACGGGAGGCACCACGGTAATACCAGCGGTTGTGAACTTCTCTGTCTCAATTACCCTTCTCGTGCATTGTTTTGTGGAGGCTGGTCTAGCTGTTTGTTTACCTACACCCGAAGCCGAATTTCCCCTTAACGACAGGACCAAAACCTCCACAAATCTGGCTTGGGTGTATTAATGGAATCCTAGTTTAAAATGTAAACTGGTTAAAGATTCCTGTAGGCATTTCACAAAGGAAAAAAAGCCGGGGGGGGGGGGGCGGGGGTAGCTTTCAAGTGTTCTCCCCCATTTCCTTGTTTCGCTTTATAATGGTGCAATTTATTCGAGGGCAGCGGACAAGTAGATAGGAAAGATATGTAGATAACCTCAAATAACTTTCATGTGAATTTACAAACGCCTTTCCTTTTGCTCTCGCGGTGTTCTAGGGGTTGTGCCGACACGCCCCGGGGTCTACCTGCCAGCCCGGGGTTTACCTGCAGGTGCGTGGTTAGGAGGGCGGAGTGTAGGAGCGTGGGGTAAGGCCAGGAGGCCCGTTACCAGGGTGAAAAGTAAAGCAAAAACAACGGCCCCGCTCTGGCCGTGTGACTTCGCTGGAAACCCGGTGAGGTCCCGGGCAACATCCCGGGATCCTGCGTGGAACCTCTGGGCTCCCGGACGGCCCGGGGGCGGGGGGACTTCCAAGGCGGCTCTCCGCGTTGTCCTGGGCCCCGAAGCTTGGGGGGTGTCCCGGTGAGGCTCGGATTCGGGGGAGAGGAACCTGGGTGCGGGGGACTCAGTTTTACCTGTAACTCTGAGGGTATCTATGCCAGGCTGCTGGGCAATCGGAGAGGCTGGGGAGAGGGACAGATTCCCCGAGGGTGCGGGACTGTGTGTGTGTGTAAGGCAGAGAGAGACAGAGACAGAGACAGACAGCCCCCCTCCTTCACGACTGTTAACACCCGAGGGCTGCAGGTGCGGCGGGGCTGCGGGAGAGATCTGGGCTCTGAGAGCCTTCTAGTTCCTACCCCAAATTACCAAACTATGGCCTTGGGCCGTCTCCCTCCCTAAAGGCAGCTGGAAGCAGGTGCCCCTACACCCCACGGGCGCGCACGGGTCTCCCTCCCGGGCGGTAACGAAACATGGCTGGCCACACTCGCGTTCATCTATATTAGTCCGTGAGCAGTTGACAAGGTCTCTGGTTCTGCCGGTCTCGAAGCCTAGACAGCTGAGGTCGGGGAATCGGAACTGGGAAATCGATTTTAAGTTTCAAATCCAATTCCGCTGAAGGCTCGGCTAGAATCTGGGCCACAAGACCCCGCCCTTCCCGCCACCGGCTTTAGGGCGAAAAGGATTTCTGCTGCGGGGCCTTATTTCCGCTGCAGTTAGTGCGTCCCCAGTCCAGTCCGTCCGGTCCCAACCCAATCCTCTCTGGGCGCAGAAAAACACAGGAAAGCCGAAGATGGGTTTTCCCTCAACATTGCCAGAGAGCGAGGCGACCCGCGCCCCGTCCCGCCCGCGGACACTAAAGCACCTTTTCTTTACTCCTCTCCCTGGCCTCTAGGCTTCAGCCTTACTCTTAGCCCCTCTCTGAGTTGCCTCTGATTTTTCCAGGTCGCTAATCTTTTCACGGGCTTGTTCGTTTCGCTGTCAATTTCAAACGCTTTGGGGTTGTTAAAAAAATCCTAACCCCATAGGGTCCTACCACTAGGCCTGGCCTCAGAGTCGGGTTCCCAACCTGCCGGGAGACGGTTCCGCGTGTGCGCCCCTGTGGGGTGTGCCGGGGCTGCGGGCGTGGGCGCACAGAGCCCGCGGAGCTCTCCGCGCTTGAGTTAAATCACAGACTTCTCACGGTCCCCGCCACAGAGGTCACCCCCGGCGGGTAACGGCGTGGGTTCACCGTAGGGGTGCCTTTGAGCACTTCTCCCACACTGGGGAATAATCCTTCTGTTCCTATCCTGTCCCCTACTTGAGAAGGAGGCTTTTGACTGCGAAGGGAGTATTTTCACGAAGCGCCAGAAAATGACCACGCATTTTAGAGAAAGGTCGCTGCTCGCTTCCAGCCTCACCTAGTCTGGGCAGCGGCCAGGACCCGTCTCTCCAAACTCCCCCCTCCGCAACTTAGCGGAGGGAGAGATGCCAGCGCGGTGGAGTCATGCCGCTGGCTTGGGCACCATTGGCTCATGCCTGGAACACGCAGCGGCGAGTACGCACATCTGGCGGCCAGCCCGGGCGGCTCCGGTCCTGATATGGAGAGAGAGGGCGGGCGGGTGCGTGTGTCCCGGCGTGCGAGGCCGGGAGAACGCTCCCCGGCCGGCTCCTCCCCGAGCTTGCATCACCGGTCCCTCTTTTCCCCTCCTCCTCTTTGGCCCCTCCTCTCCGCCCCCCACCCCACCCCGGCTTTCGCCCAGCCTAGTTCGGCTGGTTCTCGGGGGAAGCTATTAATAGCATTACGTCAGCCTGGGACTGGTAACTCGGAGAAGGGCGCGCCGCCAGCCTGAGGGCTATAAAAGGGGTGATGCAACGCGCTCCCAGCCACAGGCGCACGCAGCGAGGCGCGCACTGCACAGCGCTCTCCCCGCGCCGCCGCTCCAGCGGACCCGCCAGCCCGCGCGCCGGCTGTGCGCCCTCTGTGCTCGCCCGCCGGCCCCACAAACAGCCCGACCCCACCCCGACCCCGCCCGCCCTCCGGACCCTGGGCGCCCCGAGTGGAGCCAGGAGGTGAGCGTTGGAAGCCGAGTGAGCGCGGCAAGGGTGGCTCGCTTTCATTCTCTTTGCGCCCCTCTGGTAACCAGTCGCCGGCCCCTGCGCCCACCCCCGACACTTGCCCCCCGCCTCTGGCTTCGAAAGAACTCTGGCTGAACTTCTCCCAGCCACCACTGCTTCTCGGCGCTTTAGAAACTTTATCGCAAAGAACTTTCTCTTTTGACCTGGGGCGCGAAATGCTCCTGGCAACCGAGAGGTCGGGCTCCCGCTCCTCCACTGGCGTCGGAGCACAGCTCCTCTCCGCCCTTGCGTTTACTTACCCCCTGGGAGCGGTCGACGGGTGGTGGGTGCTCAGGGTGTCCGAGCCTATCGGGCTCGCCGACCGGCTCCATCCCTTGCTCGGTGCGCGGGCACTGCCACTTGCGAGCCCAGCCTTCCCGAGAGGCGCGGAGGCCGATGCTTGCGGAAGGGCTGCCCCAGAGGCGGAACGGAATGAATGGGGAAGGAGCGGGCGAGCCGGGGTCGCGCACGCGGCCGCTGGGGATCGCCCTGCCCGCCCCGGAGCGCCGGGAGGCAGGACAGCGCCGGTAGCCCGGAGCGAAAGTTAGTTGGGTAAGTTTACAGAGGTGGCGCGCGCTCATGTGGCTGCCCTAGGGCAGAAGGCGGAGAGGCTCCCGGCACAGATGCCCAGTGTCTGGGCCGGAGACTTCCTGTCCCAAGTTTCTCACACGCTTTTCTCTAGTACCTGTGACTCAAGCTCTGGCTCTTCCTCTGGCGTTTCGCGGATTTCTCTGCTTTCCATCGGGGAGACCCACCGTGGGGGGAAGCGACAGTGCGAAGCCAGTTCAGGTAATTGAGAGACTGGCTCTGTGGTCTAGGGGGCAGGACCCTGAGAGCTTACACTGCACTTGATGTCCTGGGCCTCGCTCAATATACCCAGCTGGGAAATGTGGGCATATAGACACTCCGGGCCCCTCCGCCTGTTTGCGGGCACGAGGTGGTGGTTGGACTGGACAACCGTTACGGTCCTGTCTGGACGAAGGTTTTCAGATTCTAGGGGGGTGTAATTGAAAGACAAGGGACGGATGAGGGGACTTGAGTGACTTGAATGAGGGGGCTTGGACGTCACTGGCCGGCCTCCGAGGCAGTGGGGGAAAAGGGACTTCTTTTGTGGGGCATCTCTTCCCTTCCCCACGTTCTTTCCACTGGAATGGTTCTCCTTCTCTGCTCCCCCCCACCCTCTTTTCATCTGATCGAATCACTTCCTTTCCTTCTATTTTCTTTTCCCTAATTTCATTTCCAAATCGCACATGCTTTCTTACAAATAAAGGAGCTGCTAATCCCTTGATGGAGGCAGAAAAAAAAAAATTGGGTGCTAGAAAATCTGGGTGCTCTCTTAATGCACTTGTTTCAGTGTGGGTGACGGTCACATGTTTGGGGCCTCTGTCTCTTAACTTTAAATGAAGGAGAAATTGGTATAACTGTCCCCCTGTTTTGCATGTAGCATTTGTTGTAGAATAATGCTACTGCTTTGAGGATATCCTGGATGAAGACTGGGGTGGGGGTGGGTTTTAGTGTTATTATTGTCTGGGTGGTTTCAGAGGTAACACCGCAGGCAGCATCCGAGGCACACAGTGTGACTAATATACAGTACCCAGCACCTGTGGCAGCTGTTGGAGCCTCCAGATCCTTCCTATTTTAACCCCACCATTCTCTCTCCCCCTCTTGGTCTTTTCTCCTCATTGTCCCCTTTCTTCCCCTCCCTGTCTTAGTCCTATCAAAGCCTCCTCTGTGGTGGGTACAGGTTCCTAGGACTATTGACCCTTCATCTACCTGGCCAATGGCTCTGTTCTCCATTTGCCTCGTTGGTTGATCCTCGCGGTGTTGAATCTCTGTTGGTGATGAAGCAAAATGAGCAGCAGGTGGATGGTCAACAGCTTGGCCTGGGCTGGGCCACTCGCCAGCTTTATGGCCTTGGGCAAGTCACTTTACCTTCCTGGACCCCATTTTACTCAATTACAAAATGAAGATTTGACCTGGACGACTCTAATATTGGGTGTTCTATCCCATTGGATAGAGCTCATGGTTTCTTCCCTTTTCAAATGGGCTGGGCATGGGACAGGGTCAGTGGTTCCAAGTGTTACTCAGCCTGGGGAAGAGGAAGTACATAGCCAGGACACGACAGGAACCGGAAACGGTTTCATGTGTGAGACCTGGTCATTTCTCAAGTACTTAAGACCAGTGGGGACAAGCTGGGGCCAGCAAATAGTGGGGTGGAATTGATCTGGTGCACCAAGAGCCCAGAGGTCAAGGTGCAAAAGAAGCTGTCTGTGACTGACCTGAATTTCTTGAGGGTTCCAGTTAATTCATGATTAGTGGGGCTCAACTTCATTGACAGCAACATTATGAGTCCCCCCTGAAATGGGGAAAGTGGAATCACAGTAATAATGGCTACCCAGGATGTGTGTAAATCCACCTTCACATATCTCATATGATCTTCCTGACAGCCCTGGGAGGGAACTGGGGCAGGCGGTATTGGTCTCATTTTACATATGAGGTGACTGAGGTCCAGAAAGCATGCCAGCGGGTGCTCAGCATGTGAGTGGTAGTGATAGGCCTGCAAGCGTCATCTCTGTCCTGATGTCTAGCCTTACACCTACAACTGCAGTGTCTATATACCTACTTCCAGTGGGCCAGGAGAAAGACCAAGACAGGAAGTTAGTGAAAGAACTGGCTACCTACTATAAGATGTTTTATGAGCAGTGCTTAGTGGAAAGAGATGAAAATTAAAAGTGAAAATTCAAGGTAGTAGCAGCTACTAGGAAATAAAATCTGGGAGCTGAATTTCCAGTTAAAGAAATATATGAGTAAAGTTTCACTTTCTTGGAAATGATGAAACTACCGATTGTATGACACGATTTCTGATTAGAGATAATGAGAAGCGAAATGCAGGTTCTTTGTAATAAGTCTAGACAATTTTAAGGTCAGTACAGAAAGTCAGCTCAGAAAATCCTCTAAAATTTTTTCTTCAAAGGGGGATGTTCAAGGGTCTCAACTTTCTTAAAAACTGAAGGTTTAACTTCATTTTTCTTGTAGGGGCACAGCCTGAGTCTAGGCTGATCACATTTTAAGAGAATGAGGCAACAAATAACTGGAAAGTATCTCAAGAAACTGAACTTTAGCTGAGTGCAGGAAAAACCCAAATCGTTACAGTTACAACTGCTTTACTTTCTGAAAGGCTTTTAAACATTTTTACAACCTGTTTCCATCCTCAAGTAAGCCCACCCAATGCTTTTCATAAAAACATTCCATACCACTGGCATTCTTCAGTTTCTTTCATCAGGACTGCTGACTTTACACTAAGAAGGGGGGAAAAAGAACCCACACAGCAGACCCCAAGCCCTGAAAGCTCATTAATAAACTTGGGAGGTGAAATGGAACTACGCTCAACTGTGGTGGAATTCAAACTGCCTGTGCAGAAGGGAGCCATGCCGTCCTTCAGACAAAGGCCAGCCCAGTGGTAGCTCTGAAATCCATCCCTGAACTACTGCGTTTTTAATAACGTTGGAAAGGGAGGGAAAACACAATTGCATGGGAGAATCTTAAGCCTCTGGCTTTGGAGAGCTGGTTTCTCAGAGTTTATCGGAAAAGTCTCCTCCCCGCATCCTAAGATTACAGGATTCAACTGATAGAAGAATATCAGTTCTGACTCATGACATAGGGCTTTGGGAAGAGAATCACATACGTTTCCTGGGTTTCTCTGAATAGTCAACAATGGTGGTGTTCATTGGCCTGGAATTCTTGCCACCATCAGTGTATCTTGGATCTTAAGGGGGATGTAGAGGGGATGTACAGGGTGTTGTATTCAGAAGTGTCTGAGATCAAAGACAGTGACCAACCACCCACCCACCTGGACCCCACAGAGCATCTGTTGGGAGAGCCAGCCCTGGGCTGGACAGATCTCTGGGAGGCCCAATAATAACATATTTCCTAGTTGCATTATATTTTCCAGGGCATATTCAGGTATTATTTCTTCAATGCCTTGCACAACTCTGGGAAAATAGGGTGATTGTTTTTAGACTTCTTTTACAGAGGAGAGAGAAGGCTCTGGGAGGTAAGATGATGACACATAAGGAAGTGAGCCTCAAATCTTGATGTTCTGACCCCAGACTGGGAATTCCTAAATGCAGGCAGCAGTCTGAGTGTGCACCCAGGCAGAGAAAGCTCAGGAATTCAATACAGAATTCACATTTTCCCCATGGCTCTTTGCTTAGTCTCCCTTCCATCACTTCAGTTCCAGGACCCTCACCCATCCCCATGCCTACTCCCAACCCTCCAGAAAAGTTTGCTCTGGCTTTTTGTTTGCTTTTACAATTTAGAATAATATTCTATGTTCTGTAAATTAAGGGCATGAGTTCTGGAGTCAAACTTAATTCCAAATCCTGACGCTGCCTCATACTAACTCTATGACTTTGGGCAAATTATTTAGCTTGTCTAAATTTTAGTTACTTCATCCATAAAATGGGACTAGGACCTAACTGGGTTCTCATGAAGATTAAGTGAGATAAGGCACATAAGGTTTCTGGAATGAAGGAGGCACTTGTGAAATGTTAGCGACTTGCCAAAGGGCTTCTTTTCTGTCTGGATTTAGCTAATGACCTCAGGTCCCCAGGTTGAGAGGGATGCTCCAAGGGGACCGCCTGCCCTGAGAATCCCCACATTCATCGCCCCTGGAGAACTGAAAGCAGGGATGAGGGGGGATGGCCACTGCTGGAGGGAGTATACAGCAGGAAGAGATTTATGGAGGGCTATTCCAAACTGGGGCCATGGAACCATTACTATTTCTGCCCTTTCTTGCTTGCTTTTTTTTGTCCCTTTGTCTTCCCTGGGCTGTAGAAGGATAGGGGGTAGATGGGACCTCAGAGGCCATTTGATTTAACCACCCCTTCCTCATTTCATGTATTCAGTCGGATAGTCTCCAGCAGTCAGCAGGCATTGGGAGAAGCCGGTGCCAGGGGCTGGGTCAGGCTCTGGAAAGAGCAACAGTGGAGACTCCATCCCGGTGCTGTAGGAGTTCCCAGACATTTGTCACATAAAGGCTGAGACTCAGAGAGCTCGGGTCACACCACTCCTTAGTGCCAGAGCCAGTCCCAGGCCCCCTCTGAGCCCAGCCCAAGCCCTTCCAAACATCACAGGGCTGAACAACACGCCCCAAAAGAGGTCCACATTCTGAGCTCCTCACTTTTCTTTACTCTGAGGTCTTTTGCTTCACCAACCTTTACCTTAAGAAAGGGCTACTCTAGTCCCTTGTGACCTGAATTCCCACACCCCAGCCAAACTGGGACGAAGAAATGCACCTGCTACAGTTACTGTCCTCATTCTCAATGACTTGGATCCAACTTCCCAAGGGGGAAGCTTCAGAGATATATTTGCTAAATTCAAAGGTCCCCCACTCCTTGCTTTTACTTCCACTCACTGATAGATTTAACTTGATTTCAGATACCTTCCAAGTTTTTCTTTCTTTTTTTTTGAAAAGGAGACTGCAAATGGGGTTACATAATAGTCTCACTGATTTTTTTTTAACGCTCTTCCTCTTTCAGGACTGTTTGAGGCTACATTTGCATATATGCACACCAGCCAATACTAATAGCTCTTGTGAATTCAGAATAGCCTGAAATGCCACCCCTTATAAACTTCAACTAGGCATTTTATCCACATCACTGAGCTGTGTATTTTAAGAACCTGTTTTACTCAAGATGAGGATGGTGTGAAATGAAAACAAAGCAGAAGGCCGAGGGCTAATGGGACCTTCTTCTGGGGGTGGGGCTCAGGTATTGGAGGTCGCAGGTGCAGGGGGGGTCCTTGATCCCATGCCCCCAAATCCCTGAAGTAGTTTGGGTTTTGATGTGTCTTTCAGCAAAATGATGCTTCAACACCCAGGCCAGGTCTCTGCCTCGGAAGTCAGTGCCTCTGCCATCGTCCCCTGCCTGTCCCCTCCTGGGTCACTGGTGTTTGAGGATTTTGCTAACCTGACACCCTTTGTCAAGGAAGAGCTGAGGTTCGCCATCCAGAGCAAGCACCTCTGCCACCGGATGTCCTCGGCGCTGGAGTCAGTCACCGCCAGCAGCAGACCCCTCGAGATGTCAGTCACCAAAGCCGAGGTAGGTTCTCCCAGGGGTGCCCTTTCTTCCTGCACTTACTTATTGCACACCTACCATGCAGGCATGCGCTAGGCAGGGGGCTTCGGCCATGAATAAAACAAAATCACTGCCCTCACAGGGAGCTTACCTTCCACTGGGAGGAGACGGACAACACACAAGATAAGTAAATCCATAAAAGACAGGCAAATGAGAAAAATAAAGCAGCAAAGGGGGACAGGGGAGTGGAGTAGGAGTGGGGTTGCTGTTTTAAACCAGGAGTTCAGGGGAGGCTTCACTGATAGAATCGCCTTTGAGCAGAGACTCGAAGGAGGAGTGGATAAGGGCCATATGGGTATCTGGCAAAAGATCAAGAATAAGGGCACTGAGGGAGGGGCGTGCTGAGGGCACAGGACCAGTAGCAAGGAGGGCCAAGTGGCTGGGGTCACGTGTGGGGTGGGGAGTGAGGCAGGCGCTGAGCTCACGGGTGGAGGCCAGATCACGTTGGGTGTTGTAGGCTATTGTAAAGACACGCCGTGTACTCAGAGTGAGGTGGCGAGCCCCTTGGGAGGGTTTCTGAGCAGAGGAGCGACATGGTCTAACCTGATATTCCTAAATGATTACCCTGGCTGTCGAGTCGAGAATGGGCAGTACGAGCGAGGGCAGAAGCAGGGTACCGACACGAGAGGGTCTGCATCGGGATGAGGGCCGTGAGGTGCCGAGAAGTTGTCAGTTTCTGGAGCTGTCCTGATGGTACAGCTGATTTCCCGGAGTCATACATCGGGTATGACTCCAAACAGGAGTCAATGGTGACTCCAAAATTTCTGGCCTGACCAGCAGTAAAGATGGAGAGCCTATTTGCTGCTGAGGTTGGGACTGCAGGACATTGGGTGGGACAAGAGCAGGCATCCATCCTGTTCAATGCCCCAGTGGAGGTGTGAAGGAGGCAGTTGGATACGTGGGTCTGGAGCTGAGAGGAGAGTCAGGGCCAGAGATACAGAGTTGGAAGCCATCAGCGTATGGATGGTATTGAAAGCCATGAGTCTGTCTGTATGAGATCACCTTCTGTGTCCAGTTGTTCTGAAGAAGCAGAGTGTGTGGTGATTGTTTTCATCACTACGAGAACCCAGGTGGCCAGGCTGTGGAGCAAGGACCAGTCGGCCATGCTCACAGCCTCGGTACAGGTTCTGCTCCAAGTTCACTTCTGTCTCTGACGCTTGTGCTGTTCTCCACTCCTCAGCCTTTTATAAGACACCTGGAGTAACAGGCATGGTGAGAAGTCTGGGAGGTGCTTGCTGGGAATGCTGTGGTGGTTTGAGAACTTCAGAGCTGAGGTCTCAGCTGTTTTGTCAGCCTCCCCCTCATGGATGAAAGATGGGAGTGTTTCAAGCTCACTTAACTGGCATGGTCACTGCCTTTAGGCAAGAGGTAGTGGACCTGGCCAGAAAAGAACTGAGTTTTAAAGGAAGTTGGTTAGGAACCTTTATGATTCTGTGAAAGGTGGGGGCAGGTAAATAATGACTCCTGTATAGAACTGATCTAAGGGTTAAATGAGATGGCATTTGTTAAGGGTCTAGCAGAGGGCCTGGCTGAGTGTTAGCATTCAGTGAATGGTAGGCAGGACTACTATATGATGCTATATCCTTAAGGCAGCATTAGGGGCACTGGCTGTACCCCCAGTTAACCTCAGGGCAAGTCACTGGTGCCCAGTCCAATATTGGAAAGTGCAGGGTGGGAACATGGGACACTCAAGGAAAAAATTAAAAAATTTTTTTCTAATTAAATCTTGAAATTACAGGATGCAGTGGAAGTAGTGGGGTGCCATGGAAGGAAGGAAAACATTTTGGAGGGATATTTGGAGGGTTCTCCAGAGCAAGAAGCAGGCAGCCAGCTTCATGGAAGCAGTCTTAAAGTCATCCAACTCATGTATTGTGATTTTTTTGTTCATCAAGTGACCTTCTGATCTTAGGTCAGTTTAACAAGTAGATTTTTCTACTGGGAAGAGAATGTACCAAATGACCTAGTTGAGTGTTCTGGTCTCCTTGGTGGCTGTTAAGTCTCAACTTAAGGCACTGAGCCTGTGAAACCCACGGGCATCCTGTGTATCTGGGCAGCGTGAGCCTCCTCCCCAGATCCCAGGCACCACTGGGAATGCAGCACGGTGGAATGAGGCAGCTGTGGCCAAGAGAGGACACAGGACCGGGAGCCACAGGCCTGGGTTTTACATCCAGTGTTGTAGCCTACTGGTCTGCTGACCATGAGCTGGTGATTCCTGGGCCTCCCTTGGCACATTACTTTTGGCCACTCTGTGCCTCATTTGCACATCAATAAAGTGAGGGGATTGATCTAAATGGCCTTTAGAAAGGCTTTTCCATGTCTGACACTTTGTGACTCTGAGATTTGCTCTACTTTCAAGTACTTCCTTTTATGAGAATACTTTGAATCCTCCCCCGCCCCCACCCCGTCCAAAAGTATCTGTAGAGTTAGTTGCAAAGGGAATTCTAGACTTGCTGAATTCTTAATGAAGACATTGATGATGAGGTTAATGATGATAATAACTAAAGCTTCCATGGCACCTAAACCCTGTGCAGAGGGCTTTACATAGATTAACTAATTTGACCCTCATCACAACCGTATTGGGTAGGTAAGATTATTGATCCCATTTTACAAATGAGGAAACTGAGGCTCAAAAGAGCATAGTAACTTGCACAAGGTCTCACAGCTAATAGGCAGTGAAGCTGAGATTCAAAGGTAGTTTAGTCTAAACCCAATGTCCGCCTATGTGGTTCTAGGATCCAAGACATAAAAGGTAGAAATGCCTCTCATCGTATTTCCCCCTTGGGCTTTGTTTCCCTATGTTGTAAAGCCTCCATCTCAGCCCAACCTTAAGTCAGTGACATCTAATCCAAAGTGAGAGGTGAGGTGATCGTGGCGTCCCAGGATCTCTTTGATTTGCAGTGAGGCTCCCATGGCCTTTCCTGCTGTCTGGAGCAGTGACAAGTGACACGACAAAGTTCTGACATTAGTGGCCTAAACCATCACCCACTCTGCTCACTGTGAGTGCTTCACTCCCGCTGGACTCTGGTCTCTGAGCCAAGTCCAGCAGCCAGACTTTGCTCGCTCCCCATCAGTCCAGAGGCGAAGTCAGGATCAGAGTGAACTTCACAGAGGACCAGATGGTAAAGCAGGACAGGGTTTTGTTCTCTGAGGATCGCAGGGCTGGCTCAGGGTGGGGCACAGAGGAAGAGATCAATATCAACTTGGATGAATCAATGGATGGTTCTAGTTCTCCACCCACAGGTGGCACCAAGCCATGGGCTGATAACGCCACTTTGGTTGGGGAATAGGCTTGGGTTCCTCTTCTCCAGGAGCTGCACGGGCTTCTCCTGAATTTAGGAAGGAGGTGCTATGATGATGTACCAGGTGAAGATAGAGATGAATCAAAGAAGAGGCAGGGGGAATGGGTGGCAAGGTGATATTCCTGAGGTCATTCCTGGTTCTAGGGGAAAAGACATATTTACTGAACAAAATCTGTTTCTTGCTCTAGTTGATAACCAATAGTTATCACTTTGAATATCAAACTCCTATTTTAAAATCCAAATGTTTTTTAAAAGTAAAATAAATTTAATTTACTAATATTGCCAATATAATTTTAACTGTTCTTTGATTTTTCATTATTCTTGAGTGTGTGTGTGTGTCTGTGTGTGTGTGTGTGTGTGTGTGTAGAGGTTGCATGCAAAAGTCTAGGGCTTTACTTCTCCCAAATTCTTTAGGGCTGCCCCGGTTTGTCAGTTTTAGCTGGAAATAAAAGGCAGTATATTTGAGGTAGATTGAATTTCTAGCCTCCCATTAAGCTTGTGCCTCTTGAATTTTACAGGTAGCCCCTGAAGAAGATGAAAGGAAAAAGAGGCGACGGGAAAGAAATAAGATTGCAGCTGCCAAGTGCCGAAACAAGAAGAAGGAGAAGACAGAGTGCCTGCAGAAAGTGAGTGCCTGTGTGCCTTGCTCCTTCCTCTTGCTCACGCCTGTCCCCCGCCAACCTCACGTCACGTGAGGAAGGGGAGTTTGAAAGCCCCCGCCCAGAAGTGCTTTCCCAGGAAGGGCATTGTAGCTGGTAGCAGAAATGCCAGTTGCAGAACGACGAAGTAGCAAAGCTGTTAGCACAATGAATGTGACTCTGGGTGTGTAAGAAGCAGGTGTGTGAATTAAAAACCACAAGATCATCTGGTGCTCATATTCCCCCTCGGCCGGTCCATACACGTCCAGAAGCCTCTGGGTACGGGATACGTCAGTCCAGTGAAAGAGGCTTCAGTTGCCCATTTTCCTCAGGAAAGAAAGCTGCCACCTCTCATCTGGCTCACTGTGAAAAGCCTTTAATTAATCTCTTCAAACAAGCTATTTCCTTAATCTACAGGCAGAGGTTACACTTTCTTTGCTTTTCTCTCTCGTTCTTAACTCTGCAGCCCTTCTCTTTGGTGCATCCAATAGTCTGTGCTCCCAGCTGCATTCAGCCGGCTCCCCTTCCAGAAGGGAGAAGCGCCAGTGGCAACGGCATCTGCGGGCAGCTGGAGCAGGCCGTGATGCAGTCTTTCCAGTGGCTGTGTCCCCTCTCCCAAGTGTAGACAGGCCAGGGCAGAGTCTTCACCCAGGTTCCACAGGTCCCCAAGGGTTCTGTCAGTTGCTTCAGGGGGTCAGTGAAAATTAAGACATTTTGTTTATCGCTATGTACATTCTTTCTGGGGAGATGAGCTTCTCAGTGAAATCAGTGACCCACAGAAGACTAAGCACCATGAGTCTGGATTGCCTTCCAGTCCCCAAGGCCCTTTCGGGTCCAGAAGACCTGCCCATGGGCTGTTGTACTTGTGTAAAGGAGATCTCTTTGCCATTGCTTCTATTGCTGTTTCGTTACTATTAGGGTCACAACCTGCCTCAACCTTGAGTGGAAACTCAAGGCATCTCTGAAGGAGCCTCCAAGTTCAAAGGCTTCTCCAGGCTCTGGATTCTCCCAAACCTAATGCTGCTGTCCTGGCTTTGTGGGGCACTGTAGCAGGGAGCCAGCAGCCATTTCCAGCTTGATGAGCCCCGACGTGTCCCAGCTGTTACCCCTTGCCACCCAGGGGCCATGAGCAGGCCACCCCGTTCCTCACTGGCCCGTGGCTTCCCTTCCTAATCCCTCTGCTGCTTGTCCCCCAGGAGTCAGAGAAGCTGGAGAGTGTGAATGCCGAACTGAAGGCCCAAATTGAGGAGCTCAAGAATGAGAAGCAGCATTTGATATACATGCTCAACCTGCACCGGCCCACATGCATTGTCCGGGCTCAGAACGGGAGGACTCCAGAAGATGAGAGAAACCTTTTTATCCAACAGATAAAAGAGGGAACATTGCAGAGCTAAGCAGCCGTGGTATGGGGCAACTGCGGAGTCCTCATCGAATCCTCCTTTTACATCCAAAACCCTGAAGCCATTGGAGATCTGACTTCCTGTGCACCTCTTGAATCCCAGCAGCAAAGAACCATCACGGTGGGAGGGCCCTCGGTGACTTTCCACTCTACCCCAGAGTGGACTTTGGACCAGGGCAACAAGGGCATCTTTTTCCTCAACTCCAGAATTTAGGCCTTAACATCTTGGCCTTCCTTGGATTCTCCAGATGGCCCCTGGTTAGGGTCCTGCCTGCCTTTCATCTGGATTCTGCAAAAACCAGGCCTCCCACCATTAGGATTCATGCAGAAGCATCATCTGTACCCTGGGTGGGTGGGGTGGGGCCACCTCCTCTGCTGCCGCTGCCACTGTCACTTGTAGGGGACGTGGAGTAAGAATGGCATTTTGTGAAGCTGTGCGATGGCTAGCGTTGTGCTTTCTAGCAAATATGCTGTTCTGTACAGGAATTACCGTGTGCAAGGCGTTCGTTTCAAAACTAGGCGTTGTGCTCTTCTGACGTTTGTGCCACACAACACCACTGTGACTTTCTCATCACTTTCCTCAGATCTGGTTTCTGAGAATTTGGGGGGGGGGGGTTGTCTATCATATCAGCACGTGCAGTGTCTTGCAAAGTATTCAGGTGGCCAGAAGAGGTTGTCAGCCCCGGGAGAACAGAATTGTGCCAGCCTGGACTGAGTGCAGTTTTGTGCCAACAGAAAAGGCCTCTTCCCCTTGGCACCCAAGCATTAACGCACGTCCTCTGTTGCAAACTCAGTTATAATGTCACAGGAAGAAAGCAGAAACAGAGTCCAGCTTCCGAAGGATTAGGATTCTCTGCTCAGTGACTTAGGTCAGGAATTTTTTCTAGGCCGGAAGAGCCAAAGAATATTCCATTTTCCTTTTCTTGTGGTTGAAAACCACAATCAGTGGAGATGCATTTGAAGCCAGGTGATGCCTAGGCTTTAGCATTATTAGATGTTAATGGCATTGTTTCTGTCATGCAGATGTTTGTAGAAATCGGGCCCAGAGCATTTATAGCTGTGAGACAGTCACTCACACTGGCCATGAGGACTCTGGCTACTGTCTGTTTAAATTCTGACGTTTCTGTGAAATCCTCAGAGTGTTTAATCCTACTCAGTAGTATCATTACAATTTTCTGTAAAAGAAGATATTACTTATTTATCCTAGTATTCCTAACCTGTCAATAGAATAAATATTGGAACCAAGACATGGTGAACTTAAGTGTTGTGCTGGTTTGTGTTCTTTTAAATTGGTTGTTGAGATCTAACCATTTCCCTCCCCTCTCCTTTGGAGATGGTGGTGTAGGGGGTGGTCTCGAGCTTTAAATATTCTGCAGGTGTTGTTCTTTGTTCTCTGGGGTGCCACTAGGTGGGATTTTTGACTTTCAATCCTGTTCCTCAGTCTGTGGTTTCTGATGCTCAGTTTCTCACTGACAAACCCTAGGACACAACAGCAAGCATACCCTTTAGATTGTTTGGTATTAAGATAGAATTTTGGGGGCTTCCCTGGTGGCGCAGTGGTTAAGAATCCGCCTGCCAACGCAGGGGACACGGGTTCGAGCCCTGGTCCAGGAAGATCCCACATGCCATGGAGCAACTAAGCCCGTGCGCCACAACTACTGAGCCCGCGTGCCACAAGTACTGAAGCCTGTGTGCCTAGAGCCCGTGCTCCGCAACAAGAGAAGCCACTGCAATGAGAAGCCTGTGCACCACAATGAAGAGTAGCCCCCGCTCGCCGCAACTAGAGAAAGCCTGTGCAGAGCAACAAAGACCCAACACAGCCAAAAATAAAATAAAATAAATTTATTTTAAAAAGATAGAATTTTTTTGTGTGTGGTACGCGGGCCTCTCCCTGCAGTGGCCTCTCCCGTTGTGGAGCACAGGCTCCAGATGTGCAGGCTCAGCGGCCATGGCTCACGGGCCCAGCCGCTCTGCGGCATGTGGGATATTCCCGGACCAGGGCACGAACCCGCGTCCCCTGCATCAGCAGGCGGACTCTCAACCACTGCGCCACCAGGGAAGCCCAAAAGATAGAATTTTGATATAAAATCTGAATACCTCAACTACCAGTTTCTCTGAATACACAAAAGCCTAAAATGTACACCTGTTGCTCAACTTGAACCTTACAATCTGTCACAGAACTCCTCGTGTTCACTTGAATTACATCTCTTATAAGGTCCAGGTTTGTGTCTCATTGTTGCAAACAGGTATTTCAAATTTGGAAAAGAATGGCAGTGAGGATGGGGAGGAAGAGAGAGTATAACTTTAGACAGGATAGGTGTGATAATTCAAAGAAAACAGTCCACCTAATTTTCTGTTATCTCCAGAGCATATGATTCCTTAGGTCTGGAACAGAACCAGGGTCCCTTGCTCTTTCCCTGTGCACATATGTAACACTCACAGGCTGGGAATAAAACTGGCTACTCTGCCACCAATGCCATTTTTCAGAGACATCCTCGCTTCCTTGAATGTTCATGCACATGAAGCATGCCTGCTCCTTTGAACTCATGTATAGTTCCTTTAAACTGTCACCTGTGACACAGGCATCCTAATTTTGCTGCTTTAACTACATATCAGGGGCAGTTCCTAACCTGCACAGAGCATCTGGGGGAAGTACCATTTACCACTTCTTTCAGGAGATAATCTATCTTCCTTGTCTTGGTGGAGGGGGATGAATTTCCTTGCACTTACATTCTGGATGACCCACCAATCAGCCGTTATGAAACTTAAGACAGTTTTAAAGCTGCCATGGACAACAACGAATTAGAGAGGAAGGGGGAAGTGGCGATGGCAAGAAACATTGATCTGAGAAACGCATGTAAATCATCAGTGGAAGTGTAAGTTCTCTTAACAAATGCATTAAAAATAGTTTTCTTTTCTGTAACCAAGTTTATGTTTCCATACTTTAAAAAGAAAGGATTAGGGACTTCCCTCGTGGCGCAGTGGTTAAGAATCCGCCTGCCAATGCAGGGGATACGGGTACAAGCCCTGGGCCGGGAAGATCCCACATGCGGCGGAGCAACTAAGCCCGTATGCCATAACTACTGAGTCTGTGCTCTAGAGCCCACAAACCACAACTACTGAGCCTGTGCCCCACAACTGCTGAAGCCCGTGCACCTAGAGCCCATGCTCCACAGCAAGAGAAGCCACTGGGATGAGAAGCCTGCGCACCGCAACGAAGAGTAGTCCCCGCTTGCTGCAACTAGAGAAAGCCTGCCAGCAGCAACGAAGACCCAATGCAGCCAAAAACTAAATAAATGAATGAATAAAAAAAAAAAAATTAAAAAAAAAAAAAAGAAAGGATTAATAAGTATTTACCATCAATTTGCTTCGTTCATCTACTTTCACGTTCGACAGAGAGGGAAACCGGGGCTCTGAAAGAATAAACTTGGATGGGATCTCTGCCAGAGTCAGACGCCTGGCTTGACAAGGTCTTTTCCTTGGGCCACCACCTGCTGGGGTTGTGATGTCACAGTGGCAGGGCATGGACAGCCCACCCTCCCTCCTGTCTCCCGCCCTCATCCTGTCCCCTGGCCTTTCCCTGAGATCTGGCCTGACACCTACTTCAGAATAAAGAGCTGTAAAGGGTTCTGGCCCACGACAGGAGTTCTGGACTTGAAACTTCCACTTTCTGCCAGGAGCTAAAATGCTCTTTTCCATCTTTATCTGAATTTCTCCCACGGGCTTTAAAGAAACCCTGAAACCCAAACCCATACCAAGCTTTTCCTCTCTTCTGCATCCCATACTCTTTGGTTGTGTTCAAACAGTTTCTCCGTGGGGTAAAGTGTTTTCATGGATTTGCCTGAGAAAAAACCTCAGAGGAGGCTGGGTTTCTCCAATGAGGATCCTTCTGAGTTCTCATGGTGGCTCTAACCCCAGAAGCTTCTCTATTTGTCTTACCGAAAACTGCTGTCAGGAAGGAATTCACACTGAAGCTTAAAGGGCCAGTTGAAACTAATGCCAATAATAGCTGACATTTATTGAGTGAGACAATATACTCAATACTTTACATGCATTATCTCATTTAATCCTCACCGGCAACTGTTATTATCCCCAATTTATAGATGAAGGGGAGAGCTAGGTAGAATGTCCAAGGTCACACAGGTGACCTCTCTAAAGCTGGAAGCTATGTTTTTTAACTATAAAGGTTCTGAACAGGAGTGTGTGTGTGTGTGTGTGTGTGTGTGTGTGTGTATGCTTGTGATAAAATTCACCACTGTAACTTTAGAGTGTACAATTCAGTGGCATTCAGTGCATTCACAATACTGTGTAACCATCACCACTATGTAGTTCCAGAATTTTTCATCACCACAAAAGGAAACCCTGTACTCCCCATTCACTGCTCCCTCCAGCCCTAGGCAACCACTAATCTAATATCTGTCTCTATGGATTTGCCTCTTCTGGCTATTTCCTATAAATAGAATCATACGATATGTGGCCTCTTTCACTGAGTATAATGTTTTCAAAGTTCACCCATGTTGTGACATATATCAGTACTTCATTCCTTTTTATGGCCGAACAATAATATTCCACGGTATGGAGGGACCACATTTTGCTTATCCAGGCATCTGTTGAGGGACAGGTGTGTGTATTTTAACAGAAAGATGGCCTTTATCCTCAAGGAATGAATCTCTATGGTGGGATTTCAAGCATAACATCAAACTGGAGATAAGAGAGTTGGCAGCAAGGGCCTTTCTCAGAACTTTCAAGTCACAATTCAGAAATCACTTGTTCTGTGACTAGCTCTGTGGGAGTGGCAATGAGGCGGGATGTCTAATGGTACATGCTCCCCACAGGTGTCAAGGCTTCCAAACCACTTCTGCCTGGTAGGGAGGTTACTACAGGACGGCATCTGGCAGGCTCTTGGAATCAAAGCTTACATCTCAGGCTACTCACCCCCCATTTCACTGGGGGAGGACATGTCATAAGAATAACTAGGTTTCCACACACAGGCTGTTTGCACAAGCATAAAGGAAGGGAGGATCTGAGTGATCCCCTGGATAATTTAATCCCCACGTCAGCCCAACTGCTGTCTTGGGTTCTCTCCATAACATGTATACACACATAAAATTAATTACGCAACTTCTAATAATGCACCAAATAGGTCTTCTTAAAGGTAGTTAAATCAGTCCAGTTTGAAAACGTTTGGCTGGGCCAAGCTTTCTTTGTGAGGCTAAGTACTGTAGTGGTTCAGAACAAAGGCTTTAGAATCAGGTAGACCTACATTCAAATAGTGCCTTTGCTACCATTAGCTCTGGGAATTTAAACAGGAGATACAACCTCAATTTCTTCACCTATAAACTGGGAACAGTAGTTAACAGTACCAAACTCAGTGCATTCTTACCACCATATGTGAAGAATGCAGCATGGTGCCTAGGAGAAGCAATTTTTAATGTGATTATTAAAAATCACCGTCGTCAACGTTTACTGAGATTTTATGAGAGGACAGACTAAGGATCGCAACTGCCAACTCTACGTTATTCGATACAATTAAACCATGAGCTTAAATGGTTCAAATTTATCCCATCATCTTACATTCCTATAGATTTCATCCAGTAGCTGAATTTGGGGGAGGAAAAGAAAAAGGACCCACACAAAACTTTCCAGTTGAAGACACTTTTATTTCGGTACACACCTGAGTCCCTGGCAGGATGGGTCTGTCCTCCACGGGAGGACATGTCCTCCCCCTCCTTTGGGAGAGGATGGGGGCCCTGCCCTGAGGGGGCAGCTGGGGGATGAGGCAAAGGGCTATGCAACAGTGATAGGTCACAAAGGGCACCAGAGGATAAATAGGCTGTGCCAGGGGGTTAGGCTGAGAAAGTGGTCACTTCTCTCACTAGGACTGAAGTTCACCACAGCCTCTTGGGGAGATAAAAACCCAGAAGCAGAAGTGAGGGGAGGCAGAGGGGGAGCCTACCATACCTCTCTACACACTTGAAAAGATTCAGCCTGGGGTCCAGGCGCCCTACAGCGTCCCCCGCTGTGATCATCTGTGCCCCTAACCACACCCCTGCCTCTGGGAGACCCTGAGGCAAAGGTGGGGCCTGTGGGGGCGGGCTTGGAAGACCTGCCATAGGGCTGCCTGTGTGTGACGAAAGAGCACCGCAGCTCGCTCTTCTGCCAGTGAGGCCCAGGGAGGGGAGAGCCAGGGGCCCACCTTAACCACGCTGCCTGTCGTGATCAAAATCAGCCATGAGTGGGGACTCTCTGCTCCCGTATCACACGGCCCAGAGCAGCACCGGGGTGGGCCTGTTCAACACCACCATGGGGAAGCTGCAGCAGCAACTGCGCAAGGGCGAATACCACATATTCAAGGACGCACCGGTATTCGAGAGCGACTTTATCCAGATCACGAAGAGGGGAGACCTGATTGACGTGCACAACTGTGTCTGCATGGTGACCGTGGGCATCACATCCAGCAGCCCCGTCCTCCCACTCCCAGACACCATGCTGCTGGCCCGATGGGCCACCGGCTGTGAAGAGCACGCTGAGCACAGCCAGGCTGCCAAGGGCAAGAGCCACGAGGCTGCAAAGACCTTAGAGCTCACCAGGCTCCTTCCCTTGACGCTCGTGAGCATCTCCACTCACAATCGTGAGAAACAACAGCTGCGCGTGAAGTTTGCCACTGGCCGCTCCTGGTACCTGCAGCTGTGTGCCCCTCTGGACGTGCAGGAAGACCTCTTCACCTCTTGGGAAGAGCTGATTTACCTCCTGCGACCACCAGTGGAGGGTCTCAGCTGCACCTACGCCGTTCCAGCCTGGGACATGATCTGCATGCCTGTGTTCGAGGAGGAGGAGGACGGCAGGAGCCCGGCAGTGGAGGATTTCCAAGGAAAGTGGGATCAGGACCAGTTGAGCATCTGCATCCTCCACACGTGCTCTGAGCTGGCCGGGGCCACGTCCGCAGCTTTTGGTGGGGAGGGGATCCAACTGGACTCCCACGAGCCCGATACCATGCCCGATGTGGCCACTGCAAAAGCAAAACCTACAGTGCTTGACAAAGCGTCAGCATCGCGGGCAACGACAAAGGTGGAGACAGCAGGGGTGGCAGGAGGCACCGCAGCGGGTGCTTTGAGCGTGGCAGTGATCAAGTCTCCTGCCCCTGAAGAGCAGAGCACGGCCACAGCAGCCACAGCCAGCAACGGTCCAGGAGGAAGCAAAACCAACATAGCCACTGGGGGCACTGCCAGAACATCCCTGAGGAGCAGGAAAACGGTGCTGCGAACAATTCAGGGTATGCTTGGCAGGTGCCGCGAGCTATTCAGGGTATGCTTCCAGCACGTCCACCAGCCTCTCCCCAGAGGCCGGCGTGACTGTGGTCGGAGCAGAACCCACCGGCAAGACTGCTGAAGGAAGAGCCGACGAGGAGGACGAGGGGACCCTCGTCTCAACCTTGCCACAGGAAGGCAAAGTGAGTGAACAGGATGGCAGCTCACAGAGGGTGTCCCAGGCCCGCAAGGGAAGAAGGGAGAGAAGGGAGCACTGGGGAGAGGACAGAGCTCTTACAAGCCCCTCGCTCTGCAGTTCAGTGGAAAGCCACCACAAGGCAGCGGGGAACAAGACCATCCAGAAAGCAGCTGGCCCGTGCTCAGGCGGCCGCAGAGCCACTAGAGATGACCAAAAGGACAAAGGCCACGGCAGCCCGGGGGGCAGCGAGCAGGGCACTGCTCACAAAGGCATCAGCCGTGCTCCCATCACCAACGAGTCCAGGACCTCGCACAAATCGGGCAGGAGCTTATCTACAGCGAGTTCAGGTCCCACCACCGAGAGACTCAGCAGGATCAGCTCTTTCTTCAGGAACGTCAGAGCCAGTCTCACTGCAAAGACAGTGGCCTCCTCACGCGATAAATATGTGAGCATCCTGGCGAAGCCAGTGGAAGGGACCCGAATGCAGGCCATCGTAGAGACAGCAGAGAGTTGGGGCTGGAGATCACTGGAGGTGTGACATCTGACACCATGGAGCCAGTGACCGCTGAAGCCCATCAATAGGACCTAGAGCTGGGAGCTGCAAAGGGGACCAGGGCTCAGGGAAATACCCCTGGAGAGGCCATTTCAGCTTCCTCACTGCAATTTCAATAAAAAAACAAACAATCTGAGAATGCATGCAGTGTTTTGTCTGAATTTCTAGGTCCCAAAGCCCAGCCGTAGCCTCACAGTGGATTCTGTGATGTCAGCTGTGCCACAGTCTGAGACCCAGTGTCCAGTCAAGGCCAGCCCCACCTCACACACATGCTCCGCGCCAACAGCAGTGCTGCATCTGGCCTCCACTTCTTTCTGGCTTTGCCCCCCAGGGCCATGGCTCAAAGTCAGACCATGGTCTGGGAAGCTCTCCTTCACTATTCCCCTATGCTTTTTATAAACGCTTATTCCCCAGGAAGGTCTGTAAACAAAGCAAGAACAGGACTCATGTCCCCTCGGGCTATTCAGTGGACAGAAATAAGTATTAGCTAGCAATCAGAACCGCAAGCACTCTCACCTAGACTTAGCCGTTCCCTGCCCAGGTATTAGCTCGCAATCAGAACAGCAAGTATTAGCTAGCGTGCCATCGTAAGCATACCACTCGATGACATTTCACAAGATAAGCCACCCCACGAAACTAGCACCTGGCGAAGAATCAGAACATCACTGCAACTCTGGAAGTGCCCCCTTGCAGTCACTCAAGGGTAACCACCACCCTAGCTTCCAACACCATAGATGAATGTTGTTTGCTTTTTCAACTTTACATACTGGAATCACGTAGTATGTACTCTTTGACTCTGGTTTCTTTCCCTTAACATTATATTTATGAGGTCTGTGCATGACTTTCCTGGCGATCGTCCATTTATTTTCACTGCTATGCAGTATTCCAGTGTGTGATGATACTACAACTTATTTTGTTATTGATTTAAGTTATTATCAGTTTTGGGCTATTAAAAATAGTGCTACTATGAACATTTATATACAGATCTGTTGGTAAAAATATACATAAACTTCTGTTCGGCATATACATAGGAATGGAATTGAATATATGCATATGTTCAGCTTCTGATTATACTGCCAAGCTACTTTCCTTCCAAAATGACTATGCAAATAATAATTCCCACCAGGAATGTATTAAAGTCCTGGTTCTTCCACATCCTTGCCAACATTTGATACTGTTTAGCTCTTTCCTTTTAGCCATTCAGGTGGGATATAATGATTTTTCTCCCTTTTTCATGATAAAAATATACTTAAAAGTATATAGTTGGGCTTACCTGGTGGCGCAGCGGCTAAGAGTCCGCCAGCCGATGCAGGGACGTGGGTTCGTGCTCCGGTCCGGGAAGATCCCACATGCCGCGGAGCGGCTGGGCCCGTGAGCCATGGCTGCTGAGCCTTGCGTCCGGAGCCTGCACGTCTGGAGCCTGTGCTCTGCAACGGAAGAGGCCACAACAGTGAGAAGCCTGCGTATGGCCAAAAAAAAAAAAAAAAAAAAAAAGGCGCTGAGAGCAGAGGCTGGTGGATGGAAGAGCCTCCTGTCGCCCCGGCTGGCACAGCAGTGAGTCACAGGACTCTCAGTGAGTCACACAGCTCTCCACACCTCAAGGCAAAGCCCTGAAAACTATTAGCAGGCCATTAGTTCTCATTCAAGCCCAGCTGGCACGGAGCAGGCTTTAGTCACCCAGCTGCAGAGCTCACACACTGGGTGCCCATCCCTTGGACCAGCAGCCTCACCTCCTGAACCCAACACCCGCAGCCGGGTCCAGTCTCAGACCTCCTGCCATTGCCCTGTTTGGGCGAGACTGTGGGGTGGAAGCTCCTAGCTGGTGGGGTCTTTGTCTCACATCCTGTGTACCTCCAGGAACAGGCTCACCAAAGGAAGGAAGATGGGGTTATTCACTGCTCATTAGGTGCCAGCAGCTCGAACACACCGATGTCATTCAGCCCACCCAGCGGCTCTAGGAGGCGGGTCCTCCTCAGCCCTTTGCAAACGAGGAAGAAGTTGCAACTTCCTTAGACCACCACTTAGAACTTCCTTGGACACTTTTAGAGTTGTCATTTTGAAATTTACCTGCTTCTGATTCAGTGCTGCTTTGCTACCTTGTTGGTCCAGTGGAAATCCTCAAAGCAGGAGCAGCCCTATTTTAAAATAATAAGGTTAGAGCAAGTGACTTTAATCCAGGTCTCTTTAGCTCAAGAGCACAGAGGGGAGTGTGAGGAAAGAGTGAGGCCACAAGGAATTCTTCACTGGGTAAATTTTCCCCAAACCTCACTGACTAAGAGAAATTGACCACTGGATTATGTGCCTTGAAGGAAAGCAAAAATGTTGAAAGCAGACTGTGCAGCTTGTTTAGAGAGCAAGCTCTATCATTTGGTCACCTGCTGATGATAATAGCATTGGCTGAGACCTGACCATATACAACGAAGGCACTTCTGTAGGTAATAAGTTCCAGGAGGGCCCGAATTGAGTATGTCTGTTTCAGCATTTAGCATGGTTTAGCGTCTGAGAGGCCGGTACATTATTGGCATATAGTAGACTTAAAAATGAATATTTGTGGATTGTCTGAATGAGTGGATGTGTGTGATTCATATCCTATTTGCAGGTCCTATGCTCTACAGTGGATTTTCAGTGTCAGGTTGTGAAAGTATTTATGACGGAGATTGGTATTGTTCCCTATCTAATGGATAAAATTACACATCAAAGGACTTTACATTGACATCCCAAAAGCCTCACAGGAATTACTTAACAAAAAAATAAAATTGGATTCTGTATAATTTCTAATTTATAAGCTGGCCACAACACTGGTATTTCAGCCAGTCCTCTGGAAGTTCCGATGACGTCCCCCATGATCACCCAGGCATAATCAGAATGGCTTTAGGATATGGGAGCCAAAATGTTCCTCAGTATTTACTGCTTTGCTCGTCCATTTAAGAAAATGGACTATTGAAAAAATAGCTTCAGACACAATATGGCATTTTATGATTTAGCATGAAATCTGGGAAATATAGAGGTTATCTGAAGCCTGCAATGGTAAAGTTCCCTCTGCTATTGAAGTTATTGTCTTTAAACAAAGATTCTACATCAGTAATGCTATATATATATAATTTTATGATATTCAGGTTAATTTCCTATTCTCTCTAAGGAAGTAATTGGTTGGTTGGTATGAGAGATGGTGTGGCTTCCAAAGGTGAAAAGTATTATTTTGTTGTAATTTCCGGCTACCTAAGGATGGGAGAGGCCCAGGACACTGCAGGCAGTATATTATGTGGAGTAGGTTATATTGTGGTTAATTTATGAACTTTTACATGTTTATTTTCTATGCAAGTTTGTGTGCTCCTTTTCGAGTTTTGGTAGATATGTGTTCTGTAACTTTGGAATACTTGGAGTTATATATATATATATAACTTTTATATATATATATATATATATATATATATATATATTTTAACGTAATAGTTAAAGCCGTGGAGAATGTACTAGTCTACCTAGGTTCAAATTCTGGCTTTACCCTGTGACTTCCCTGTGGCTTCCTCTGCTCACCTATTAAAAAGGAGGATAATAAGACTGCTGTGGTGAGTTATATACTAAGTGCTATTTAAGCATTTGCTATAATGATTATGTATACTCGAAGGCAAGGAACTTGCCCCTTGGTCGTCTCTGTATTCCTAGTGCTTAAGAATTCCTAGTGCTTTTCTAGTGCATTGTCTTAGGATAGAGATAGCTCAGTATAGTTCTTCTCACTATAAAGTACTGTTACGTTGAAAGTCTTTGCTTGTGTACTAATAATCTATGACATATCTGCTGAGGACAAGGAAAGGAATAGTTTTAAAACTGCAATGGATAACAAAAGATTGTATGATGTAATGCCTTTATTATGTAATTATAAAACTAACAAATGATCATGGTAGAAAATCTGAAAAACTCCTAGACAAAATAGAGATCAACAAAATTTGCAGTAACCTTCAGAGTGTAGAGTTGTCCATCAATATTAGTGCTTTCACATTTTCCAGGACTTTAAGTAGACTCTGCTTCTTAAGAGTCTATTCATGATATTTTATTTTAATGATGTTTTCATCATGGGGACACACACACACAGAAATCTGTTAAAAAAAAAAGGCATGTAAATCATTGATGTTTCAGATAGCCACATGGAATAAAGTGAGAAAGGTCAACAAGCTGAAAGAATGTGGAGTAGCAGTTCCTTAACTGCTTACATAACTCTGATAATTACCTCTTTGTGCATAAAGTAATTAATGGGGAATCTAATTCAAGAAAAATGTATGAACTTCAAGCCTTCTCAAAGCCAAGTATTTCTTTCCAGAAAAGGTTACTTTCCACGGCCATGTTTCCTTATTACCTGACAGGGAAAGAGTATTGTATGGCAAAGGATCTTCCCGAAGGAGGGTGCTTCCCACACTGATTGTCATAAATGACTTCGGAATTACTGTTGCTGTATTACCAAAATCTTAAACTAGGATATTTTTGACAAATGCGGTCCTTAGTCAATTTTTAGAGCTACAAACTGTCAGATGGCTCTGAAATAACAATTGTCTGGCTATTCTTCAGGGTGATCACAATATGGTAATGACGTTGAGGTATCACTAAAAAGGAGGAAGGTGTGAGTCTTCCTTTGGTTCCAGAGTGAAATGTGAGTTGGAGTTGGAGTTGGAAAAGAGGCCCACAACCAAGTGTTAGAGAAGGAAATGTGAGGTCATTAGTGAAAAACCAGGTTTAAGTTAAGGTGAAGAGGCATGAGGAAATGGTCAACTGTTACAGTATTACAAAGATCATCAAGAAGCATATCCATGAATGTGGTTCGTATTGCAATCTGCTGAAAAAGAGACAGATATCCTGGCCTGGCCTTCATGGAGATTATATTTTATTGATTCTGATAATAGATTATTGTTGAAAAGGGCCTCCTATAAATTATAACCAAGCAAAGGCAGCAAGATAATTTGTTTTTTCTTTATGTATGTGTTTCTCATTCCTACTCACTTCTCTCTTAGGGGAAGAGAAAATCACAAAAACCAAAAATGTCAAATCTCAACTACTCATTTTCAAAATAATTTTTTTTCCAAATTCCAATGGAGGCAATAGGTTAACTGTTAAGGTTTGTAAGGCTCAAAAAGCTAGATTTTTACAAAGTGTAGCCAAATTTTATTCCATAAATAATAGCTTTGGAAAGAATATGTGATGATGCAAAGTTGGAAAAAGCTGGTTTTTCTTCCGTGAATGGCTTCACTGTGTTGGGAGAAGAGGCAGAGAAGAAATCAAAGTAATTAAACATGGGGTGAGTTTTCCTGATAGGGGACTCTAGTGCTTTAAAATAGACTAGATAATCCTAGGGATAATCTGAGGGTAGAACAGACCAATGCCTCATTTCCAGTCTGGTACCCTGGAAGAAAACAGTGTATTTCCTTTGAGGTCTTGAGAGGTTTTTCTTCTTCTTTGTCATGTTTTTGGTTCATTTTGTAATCAACCTTATTAAAGTATCATTTACATACAGTAAAATGCAGACATTTTTAGTCAACGGTTCAGTGACTTTTAATTAATGTATACATTTGTATAACTACCACCCCCATAAAGATCGATAACAATTCTAAAACCCTAAAAAGTTTCCTCCTAGGCTTTTGCAAAAGTATCCCCCGATTCTCCCACCCCAAGGCAACCACGGATCTGTTTTTTATCTTTAGAGATGACTTTTGCCGAGTTTACGATTTCATGTAAGTTGAATAATACAGTAGGTGCCCTTCTGATCTGGCTTCACTTGCTCAGCATATGGTTTTTGAGATTCATTCATGTTGGGATGTTTTAAACCAGGACTTTAGCCTGGGTGGCTGATGTTGTCTGAAGGCACCTATAGGTACATCTGAGTCTCTGGCATTGTCACTGTCTGTTCTTGGCTCAGTATTTTCAACTTTACTAAGAAACGCAAGGTAGAAGTAAGGAAGATCATTGTCAGTATAATGGAGGTGAAGTGGGTTCTGTTATGTAATATTCTCAGCATAAATTGACCTGCTTGGAATCATTGTGTTGATAATCGACAAGGATACTCTTCCTCCAAAAACCTTGATACTATAAAACTTCTAAAGGACGCTGTCCTAGGACTCTTTTAATTTTCATGTTTTGGGAAACATTTCTGGAAAATTCAAATGCTCACAACCTGAGAGAAGCAATTATTCACCTGAAGGCTGACTCTGCTAAAGTTGAGCTGTCCGACCTTTACATGCTGATAGAACCCAAATAGCCTTGCAAAACAATGCTCTCTTATTGGATATAAGCATATAGATTGTTTAAGATGGACGTGTATATGCAGTAAAGTGAAAAAACAAAGAATCTTTGAGTTTCCCTTGCTGGTTTTTTTTATTTTTTCATTTAAGTTTCTATAGTGTATGCTAATAGCTCAGGGAAACCTCAGTTTAGTTTTAGGTCCACTCTACGTAAATGTTGAAGTACTCCATACCCACCTTTTTTCTACCTTCCTTCTTTTCTTCCATCTTTCCTTTCTAACTTCTTATAATCCATTATACTTAATCCTGCATTTGCTGAGGTGGCAATTAGTGTAGGAAAATACTGTGAAATTTTGCTGTTCAGAATGCATGCTGACCAAATTCTATATTGAGAAAAGGTCTGGATTTACCCAGAGTAACCCCTTCTCAGAGTCTATGAATAAACGCCATAGAAACTGGGCTATATATAATATCCTGACAGGTATGTAGAACTCATAGCAATTGCCCTAAAGAGCTTACCTAGCGCAGATGCATATGAATGCATTTAATGATTGCTTTATTGGCAGCAGTGCCAACATACACAGTCTGTTTTGTTTTATATCATTCTCATTACCTGCTGTTTACCACTGTATACATTGCTAATGGCGTGGTTTCTATGGCTTGTGAATTTCACGGCCAAATAATATGTAATTTATTGCACACTTTAGTGTAGAAGATGGAGACTCCATAACTTTTCGTGTGCTCTTTGCCACTTTGGAATGCATTACACTGAGATCAGGCAAAGTAATAAATTTATTTCAAATGTGCGTGATAGCTAAACATCAATTAGGACTGATGGGCAATATTTCTTCTTCCAGTAACATAACAGTTTTTAAAGACTAAGCCACTGAACGTGGAGTTACTGAACATGGGACTCAGTTCACTGGGATCCCTTCTTAGAAAAATAAAGGACAACTTGAATTGGATTTGTGTGGCTTATTCAGGTAGTAACTAATCAACTACATCTTGGTGAACTTAATTTGTCACGATCGTTCGGTATTTTATTAACTCTCTTCCCCTTCTTCCCCCAACTCTCACGAGAATGGATCATGAGTATCTTAAAACATACTAAGTCGTCTTCCATCCCTGTTAATCTAACTACAAAAGCACACTTTCCTTATCCAATGTAACTTACTGTCTTTTAGAGTGGCTGGGGTTTTAATTCTCTACAAAATTAAAACCAGCAAAGAGAAACATTTTCAAGGAGCCACCACATTGTAGAGCTTTAGAAAGAAGACTTTAGAACTAAGGGCAAATATATCATTTTATAGCTAAAGCACCTGAGGCCTAAAGTAGGAAGGTAACCATCGAGGTCAGGGAAAGGGGTGGAAGATCAGGTTTCAAGCTGAGAAGGAGTCTACAGGGACTCAATCTGAGCAGGTCAAAAACTGAAAGGAGACCACGAATGTTCTGGGAAGGCTGGCATCGGGCCTCCAGTGTGGGATTCAGATGGGGAGTGGACCCGGGGGGAACTGCGTTTCTGCAGTAGGCAGAGAAGTCCACCTCCTCTCCAGAAAGTGCCACTGACATCAGGGAGTTGAGGGGAAAGAGCAATGAATTCCAGTCCACCTGAGAAAGCAGGCCAGTCTGACTAACTCTGAATTTAGGCTTATTTCAGATACTTCTTGAGAAAGAACTTGGACAAGAGCAAGTCCCACGCAGCCTCTTTTAAATCCATGCCCAGTATTTTCTGGTGGAGCTGCTTAAACCCTCCAAGTGACTCCAGTATTTTAATTTCACTCTATATTTAATTCTGACAGTTCTATGATTGATTATTTAATGGGCAAATAAGTAGGGTCACAAAAGAGTGTGAATGTATTTTACAGGATGAGGATGGGCGGAGTGGAGCAGTCTGGAATGGGACACCAATGAAAAGGGATCTTGGTAAATAAGAACGTCTATTAGAAATGGAGAGGAATTCGCAAGGAAATTAGTGCCTGACACCACGCCTTCCTCTCTGCATGTTTAGAAGCTAGGTTCTAATTTTATTTTCATAGGAGATGTCCCTGTGATGAATTGTCTTTTACCTCCACACCATTTAGCACATGGACATATTGTGAAGTTTGTGTGAGAGAAAGTTAAGAATTAGAATTTGTCTTGGCAGGGAGCTATAAACATTTCCTGGAACAATCTAGGGTAGAAGGAAAAGGAAGGTGGAAACAAAGGAGAAAGACAGCTAATGATGCTGGAGTCTCTCGCTGGGATTTGTGGTATCTCTTTTTGAAACTAAGTACAGAAAGTCAGAACTTGACTGTTTCTTGATCATGGTTTGTTTTCATTTTTGCTTTTTCTTGCTCTCTCATCAGTTATTCCAGCCAGTGCTATGTCATTTTCAGTTTCAGTAAGCATGCCTGTCTTGTTTCCATTCGCATTATTCATGCAAACGTTGATTGAACTGATGACCCCGAGTTATCACGGAAACATTAGATACACCAGTGGATACATTTCTTAATTTTAGAAAAAAATTACCGAGTGAAGGTTAAAATAACTCCTCTTAAATTTGTCATTAAAAAAAAACTTCTCCTAACATACAATACCTCATTGCCTGATATGCCAGATAAATGAAGAATTCCTATGTATTCATGAATGCAGGCTAGTCTGTATATTTTTTGGCAGGTATGACCGTTACCGAGGGTAACAGCCTGGTTTGCAGGCCATGTCCTGTCTCCTAGAAAGTTGTAGTTTCTGTTGTCTTTCAGTTGGTCCATTGGATATCAGAGGTGAATTTATAAAACTATACTTCCCTTTACACTTACTATGTTTTGTTTTTTTTTTTTTACTTGAAGTATAGTTGACAATGTTGTGTTTCAGGTGTACAGCCAAGTGATTCAGATATATATATTTCTTTTTCAGATCCTTTTCCATTATAGGTTATTACAAGGTATTGAATATAGTTGCTTGTGCTATACAGTAGGACCTCGTAGTTTATCTACTTTATATATAATATACACTTACTTTGTGTGATCCAGGCTGGTCAGACCACATGATTATTTTCACTTCTGATATAATTTTTTCAGGTCCAACCTCAAATCTTTGATAAGAAGATATTTTAAAATAAGTTTAACATGTGTGTGCTCTAAATCCAACAGTAGTTATTAGAGATATGGTTTTGCACTAGGTATTCCTCTCTTTTTTGTTCTTGGCCAACCAATTGAAAATTAGCTTTTATTTTCTGGTTGGTTTGCTAGATGTTTATGCCTATAATAAAAGTCTTAAATTTTGTCTCATATCTTAAAACACAATCTGAATTAGCAATGGATATTGTGCTACACATAGGGGCTGTGATATAAATATAGTTTCTAACTTCAAAAACATATAACCTAGAAGGGAACACAGACACATATGCAGCAATTATGGCAACTGCATTTGTTTACTAAGTGAAATAGTACTGACATGGATAAAGTGCTAGCAAGCCTTGAACAGGCAAATCAGCTTCAAAAACAGATGTGCAGTTCTTTAAAAATCTTTTTAACATTTTTCCAGCTACATGTAGCATATAACTTAGCATAAAAACGGTATGGGTTTGAGGATATGGGGAGGGGGAAGGGTAAGCTGTGACAAAGTGAGAGAGTGGCATGGACATATATACACTACCAAACATAAGGTAGATAGCTAGTGGGAAGCAGCCGCATAGCACAGGGAGATCAGCTCGTGACCACCTGGATGAGTGGGATAGGGAGGGTGGGAGGGAGACAAAAGAGGGAGGGGTTATGGGGATGTATGTATATGTATAGCTGATTCACTTTGTTATTAAAGCAGAAACTAACACACCATTGTAAAGCAATTATACTCCAATAAAGACATTAAAAATAAATAAATAAAAGAAGACTGACTCATCCAATTAAAAAAAAAAGAAATTCTCTCATCCTGGATTCAAGAGAAGGGATGAAGTAAAAGGATGAGGAAGAACAGGAAGAGGAAATGTGAGCGTGGAGCGGGTAGGAGGAAGAGCAGAAGGCAAATAAGTGTATGTGCTTCCCTTGCCATCCCTGACTTTTTTTTTTTTTTTTTTTTTTGGCGCTTCAGGAAAACCCAAAAGCCAGAGAAGAGCACGGAGGTGGTCACCACTGCGTGTGAACAAAAAGGTGGAGACAAGAGAATGGTGGTAATCTGCGCAGGCAACTGGAGGATGACCTGAGTGCATCTCGCCAGGGAACGGTCCCTGTTCCATAGAACCCCTGAAGATGCCAGGCTCTTATGTTTGGGGGGGGGGGCCGGAGGCGTCTGTGGGGTCACCACATACATCACTCCTGGAGGTGTTGTTCACATTGTGTTCTTTGTAAAGAGTGTCACTGGTGAGGTTCCACATCTCCCTCTGCAGGACCCAGCCTTGCCCTCCCAACCCGCCGAGGTCAGCAGGCAACATCCCCAGTTAATCACCAGGTGTGGTGAGATATCTGGAGTGGCCCTGGTACGCCCCAGTTCAGGCCCCCTGGGGAAAGGGTGAGGAGGACAGAGGCAACAGGGCTTCTTCTCACGCAAGCAGACAGCTCACCTGGCCCAGCGCCGCTGCATCCCTGTGGGCACGCGGTAGCCTTGGCATCCGGTGGGGGACACTGCAGGATCCACACCTGGCTGGGATTTGCCCACCCCCTGGGGACCCCGCAGCCTCTGTGGAGCCCCACTGAAGGGCCTGGGTCACCTCATGGCACCATTTCTCAACCTGAGGTTCTATAGATTTTCCATAGATGTGTAGAAGTTGAACACAACACACACAAAAAATGAAGGCAAGTCAAAGCAAAGCTAATTTAGGATGAGTTAAAGGGCCAGGATTCCAAATTAATTATGACCTTAAAATTAAATAACAAATACATCTGGTTTTATTACACTCTGAAAAGCAGTGTCTTCTATAAACTTTTCATGTTGGGATATACCAAAGCTATAAAATTTATGATTCTATGACCACAGCATCAGGATATTTTTAAATTAAAAAGCAGAGGCAAGTTTGGCTGGGGTGTTAAAGAGAGAAAAATGATTATTAGGGGAAAAGGGAACATTGCGGTTCTCTGCCCACTTCCACTGTGCTGGTCTCATGATGGGCCGTGTTGCGTGTGGGCTGGAGGGACAGGGTCACTGCTCCCACCTGTGTCATCAGACCTCCCACTCCTCACAGCGCCCAGGTGGGAGGGACCCACACTTTTCACCCTGGAGCCCCAGAGCCTCCCCTTTCCTCTGCATCACTTTCACTGTTCAGGGGACCAGTCACTTGAACGCCGCCCGGCCAAATGCCCAGGTTAAATCGCCCCTGTAGGACAGGTCTCTCTGCTACCAGAACACACTTGGCAAAGAGCAGCAAACAGGCCCCAGTGCCCTGGGGATGTGAGCCCTGGGGATGTCAGGGCCCAAAGTCACTTGCAGGGTCTGAGTAGCCCCCTGGGTCCCACACACTGACCCCAGGGAGCCCACCTCCCCACTGACTCCAGTCCCTGCCTTTGTGTGGCAGGTTCTGGTCTGACACCTGTGAAGACTGTGACCTGGAGGCCTCAGCCTGAGACTCAGAGGGGATGGAGCTTGTGCAGCGTCTGGCAGCTTAAATGAGACACGAGGCCAAGGAAGGAGGGCCGCCTCTCTGCTCCCCCTCCGCTCCTGAGTCAGCTAGTGAGTGCCGGTTACTTCCTGTCGGAGCTGTACAGATTTAGCATAAATTTTAGATATATGTCTTACTTTTAACAGATCAAGCAAAATTGATCTCCTCCTTGGTTTATTTTTTAAACATTTCTATGTAAAATAACACACAAGTATAGAAAAGCACCCTCCGCAAAGGGAGGGCTCAGTGAATTACAATGGGCGCTCCACTCTGGGGAGCAGTAGTTTTTCCCTCTGTAAAAGCCCAGATGCTTCTGAGAAGCTCCTCAGCTTCCTTACTCTGGCCCGACCTCCACAGCAGAAATCCCAAAGGGACTGGATTCTCCCAGCCCTCCAGCACCCTCCACTACTTTCTGATTGTGCTGCCACACTCATTTTGAGTTATTTGTGTGTAAATCACTGCACTTGGAATATACGTGGAGTAACTGATTTCATTCTTATAACCAAATAAGTTAGCACTTATTCTTCTCCCCTTCTACAGGGGGCAGCCAGGGTGCTGGGGACGTCCTGTATATTGAACTGGGTGTTGGTAACAGATGTGTTTATATTTACAAGAAACCATAAAGCTCTACGCTTAAGATCTGTGCCCTGTACAATATACACCAAGTAAACTTCAATTAGAAAGAGATGCAAAAAAAATTTCCCCGCAAAACAAACTTCAGGCCCAGGTGGCTTCCTCTGATTTCTACCAAACATTTAAGACAGAAATGATGCCCATCTCCTACACACTCTTCCAGAGAACAGATACAGAGGGAACACACCCACACTGCTTTCATTGGACCAGGAGAATACTGATGTCATACCAGCAGCAGATATTACAGGACAGGAGAAATTACAGGCTAAACACTTCTGAATGTCGATGTCAAAATCCGAAAGCAAATATTAGCAGTCTAAATCTAGAGGTTTTCAGAAAGGAAGGAAACTGGGATTTTCATGGCGGTATTTCCAGTGGTTGATGTGGACAGGATCACTGGGTGTTTGGGTGCTGCCTGGGAACGTGGAGAGAAGGGACAATGCCATTGGGTTAGTGGAATGAACATTTGGTGACAGAGATTAGGAGGGCCTGGGTCATCCTCAGAGACAGTCCTGGGATGGGGTCTCTAGGCTGTGGCTATGGAAGGGTCCCTCTAGGAGGACATGGGCCTCTCTCCTGTGCCACTGCGGGGTCTAGGGATGGATGAGGAGTTTGTAGGGGCTGGATTTTGATGAGGAAGGATGAGCAGGGAAGGTGCGCCCTCAGAGCCAGTGCAGCGACGGCCCCTCCCCAGCCAGGCCGTAGCCCAGGCTACTCAGACAGTTGCTCACATCAACAGTCAGGCGACAGTGGGGCACGCCAGCTTCACCCACTAAACCACCAAGCACAACCCAGCAGGCCACTGTCCTCATTAATCAGCACTAACTGTGCATCCAGGGCTGGTTGTTGAAGACCAAGCTAATTTGTTAGAGACGTGCCATGTGGGCAGCTGGCTTGGAGAGACCAGGGCTCTGAGCCACGTGGAGAGAAGCCGACCACTGGTCAGACCACCAGGAGGCTCACCCAGTGTGTGAAGACGCTGAGGGAGGAGGGACGTAGATGGGACCCCCTGATCCTTCAAGGGACCTTCTTTCAGGGTTATTTAACAGCTGTGGGGTCAGGGATCAACATGTAAGGGAGGCAGTGGGTCAGGCATGGGCCTTCCTGTTGGCTCAGACCCCTCCTGTCCTTGGAGCAACCATGGGGCAGGCAGGAGGATTGGGGGGATGGAGGGAGGGGAGCCCTGGGCTCAGGAGTCCAGGGCACCATCTAGAGGATTCAGGGGTTCAGGGATTTCTGTCCCAGGGAACCAACTACATTCCTGTCCCACATCCATCTGTCATCAGCTTTGCGACTCCCGGAAAGTCACTTAAAATCTCAACATTTTAGTGCCATGTACCATAAAATATGGATCACAGCACCTGCCATGAGTTCCCCATGGGGCTGATGTGGGGATCACAGGAGATGATGACAGATATTCTTCACAAGCTCTAAAGCATCACATCCATAACCTTCCCCACTCCCCTGCCCTGTGGCATCCAGGTCCCCTCTCTGGAGGCAGCACTACCACATTTCTTGCTTATTCTTCCAGACATTTAATATTTGAACACTTAGGTAGCACTTATGAAGTAACAGTCATTTTTCATCAGGGTCTACCTGATTTGCTGTATTAAGCTTCATCACGTAATACTAATAAGTGGGCCCTATTAACATTTCCATTATCACAGAACAAGGAACTGAGGACAGAGGGTCTGCATAACTTTCCCAGGTTCATGTGGCTTCTGGTGTGATTTGAATCCAGACCATCAGGCACCAGCCCCCACTCTGTCGGTCACTGTGCTGTGCTCCCTTTCTATATTATCTCACTACATAAAGTCATGTCCCCGTGCAGTCAGCCTGCTGGCTATTTTAAGTGCACACCACATTGCAACACCCTCTTCTCAGCCCAGCTTCGATTCACTTGACTCCCCTAGACTCCCCTAGGAGGCTGGTGAACAAAGAGAACAGACGTGTGACCTGGGAATGAATTGACACCTCTACATGGTCTTCTCCCAGCAACATATCAATAGTTCTCTCAGTTTTTGTTGTGTTTTCCAGGATCATGACTCGGGTACCAAGAAGAAAAGGAAGATTATAAAGGAATCAAACAAAGGATGCACAAGAATATCATCTGCGATCAAGATAATCTGCTGGCCATCCGCAGCGGTGGTTCAGGCACATCAGAATCAGCATCTGGCCAAACAACAGGGTAGGGACACAAATAGCACCCCCACTAACCACTCCATTGAAGGTACTGTGGAAATAATACCAGCAAGTAGATTCAGGAGCAATGGCTGTAGTTTGTACAGCAGAGCCTGGATCTGGCTGAGGGAGGATTGGGCAGGGAAGGTGCCCACTCAGAGCCCGTGCAGCCACTGCCCACTCTTAGCCAGGTCTTAGTCCAAGCTGCTCAGACGACTGGTCAGTTTCTAGTCAGTGAGACCCTGGGGGCCTGTAAACTTCATCTGTTAAGCCACCAAAACACCAGCCCAGTAGACCCTGTTCCCAGCTAATGAATATTAACTGCTCATCATCCAGGTTTGGTCAGTTGAAGATGATGCTAATTCTCTGTGCAACTGTCATGTGGGCAGTTGGTTTGGAATGTCCTGGGTTCTGAGTCAGTTAGGGAGTTAAGTAGACTATTGGTCATTCAGGGTGGTCACCTGACCACCAGGAAGTCTCACTGCAAATCAGCTGCTAGAATCAAGTGCTGAGGGGGAAGGGAGGGGAGATGCACACATATTTGGATACCCTGGTCCATCAGGGGGTCTTCATTTGGGGGAAAGGCATTGTATTTGGGGTCAGGGATTGAAACATAGAGCCAGGAGTTGGGTCCAGATTTGGGCCATTCTCTTGGGCCAGGCACCTCCTCCGAGTACCAGCTGTCTCCCTGCAGCATCCTTGGGGCAGGAGGATGTGGGAAAGGGAGTAAGGAGAGCTCTTGGTTTGTGTACAGGGCACGATCTCATGTCCATGTGTTCAGGAATCTCTATCCGCAAGGAATCAACTCCCTCCCCTGCCTCAGACCCATCACTCATCAGTGTTGTGACTCTGGGCAAGCTACTCAGTCTCTCTAAATTTCAGTGCCCTGAACCATAAAATATGGGTCACAGCCCCTACTCTGCCCACCCCACGGTGCATTACAAGAAATAATATTCTTTCCATGAGCTCTAAAACTTCTTACTCATGTCATCAATGTGAAAAAGTAGGCTCTAACCTCCTGTTTGCAGCCTCCTAGGTGCCCTTTCTGGAGACAACCTGCTTATTCTTCCAGGCATTTAATACTTGAACATTTATGTAGGTAGCACTTATGAAGTACCCATCATTTTTCTTCACGCTTTGTATTTACTAATTTTTAGCCTCAGAACATAATACAAATAAGCAGGTCCAATTAATATTTCCATATCAGGGCACTGCTCACAAAGGCATCAGCCGTGCTCCCATCACCAACGAGTCCAGGACCTCGCACAAATCGGGCAGGAGCTTATCTACAGCGAGTTCAGGTCCCACCACCGAGAGACTCAGCAGGATCAGCTCTTTCTTCAGGAACGTCAGAGCCAGTCTCACTACAAAGACAGTGGCCTCCTCACGCGATAAATATGTGAGCATCCTGGCGAAGCCAGTGGAAGGGACCCGAATGGAGGCCGTCGTAGAGACAGCAGAGAGTGGCCAGGGGCTGGAGATCACTGGAGGTGTGACATCTGACACCATGGAGCCAGTGACCGCTGAAGCCCATCAATAGGACCTAGAGCTGGGAGCTGCAAAGGGGACCAGGGCTCAGGGAAATACCCCTGGAGAGCCCATTTCAGCTTCCTCACTGCAATTTCAATAAAAAAACAAACAATCTGAGAATGCATGCAGTGTTTTGTCTGAATTTCTAGGTCCCAAAGCCCAGCCGTAGCCTCACAGTGGATTCTGTGATGTCAGCTGTGCCACAGTCTGACACCCAGTGTCCAGTCAAGGGCAGCCCCACCTCACACACATGCTCCGCGCCAACAGCAGTGCTGCATCTGGCCTCCACTTCTTTCTGGCTTTGCCCCCCAGGGCCATGGCTCAAAGTCAGACTATGGTCTGGGAAGCTCTCCTTCACTATCCCCCTATGCTTTTTATAAACGCTTATTCCCCAGGAAGGTCTGTAAACAAAGCAAGAACAGGACTCATGTCCCCTCGGGCTATTCAGTGGACAGAAATAAGTATTAGCTAGCAATCAGAACCGCAAGCACTCTCATCTAGACTTAGCCGTTCCCTGCCCAGGTATTAGCTCGCAATCAGAACAGCAAGTATTAGCTAGCGTGCCATCGTAAGCATACCACTCGATGACATTTCACAAGATAAGCAACCCCACGAAACTAGCACCTGGCGAAGAATCAGAACATCACTGCAACTCTGGAAGTGCCCCCTTGCAGTCACTCAAGGGTAACCACCACCCTAGCTTCCAACACCATAGATGAATGTTGTTTGCTTTTCAACTTTACATACTGGAATCACGTAGTATGTACTCTTTGACTCTGGTTTCTTTCCCTTAACATTATATTTATGAGGTTTGTGCATGACTTTCCTGGCGACCGTCCATTTATTTTCACTGCTATGCAGTATTCCAGTGTGTGATGATACTACAACTTATTTTGTTATTGATTTAAGTTATTATCAGTGTTGGGCTATTAAAAATAGTGCTATTATGAACATTTATATACAGATCTGTTGGTAAAAATATACATAAACTTCTGCTCGGCATATACATAGGAATGGAATTGAATATATGCATATGCTCAGCTTCTGATTATACTGCCAAGCTATTTTCCTTCCAAAATGACTGTGGAAACAATAATTCCCACCAGGAATGTATTAAAGTCCTGGTTGTTCCACATCCTTGCCAACATTTGATACTGTTTAGCTCTTTCCATTTAGCCATTCAGGTGGGATATAGTGACTTTTCTCCCTTTTTCATGATAAAAATATACTGAAAAATATATAATTGGGCTTCCCTGGTGGTGCAGTGGTTGAGAGTCCGCCAGCCGATGCAGGGGACGCGGGTTCGTGGCCTGGTCTGGGAAGTTCCCACATGCCACAGAGTGGCTGGGCCCGTGAGCCATGGCCACTGAGCCTGCGCAACCGGAGCCTGTGCTCCGCAACGGGAGAGGCCACAGCAGGGAGAGGCCCGCGTACCGCAAAAAAAAAAAAAAAAAAAAATCAAGTAATCAGCTCAATAGATGCAGAAAAAGCATTTGAAAAAAAATCAATAATCCTTCACGATAAAAATGCCCAGAAAACTAAGAATAGAAGTGAACTTCTTAAACTTGACAGACGGCAATTCTGAAATAAAACTACAGCTAACAACATACTTTATGGTGAAAGATTGAATGATTTCCCCTCAGACAGGGAACAATGAAAAGATAACTGCTCTTAACCCATCAATTAAATGAGCAGGAGTGTGTGTGTGTGTGATTGTGATAAAATTCACCACTGTTTTTTTAGAGTGTACAATTCAGTGGCATTCAGTGCATTCACAATACTGTGTAACCATCACCACTATGTAGTTTCAGAATTTTTCATCACCACAAAAGGAAACCCTGTACTAGCCATTCTCTGCTCCCTCCAGCCCTAGGCAACCACTAATCTAATATCTGTCTCTATGGATTTGCCTCTTATGGCTATTTCCTATAAATAGAATCATACGATATGTGGCCTCTTTCACTGAGTATAATGTTTTCAAAGTTCACCCATGTTGTGACATATATCAGTACTTCATTCCTTTTTATGGCCGAACAATATTCCACTGTATGGAGGGACCACATTTTGCTTATCCAGTCATGGGTTGAGGGACAGGTGTGTGTATTTTAACAGAAGGATGGCCTTTATCCTCAAGGAATGAATCTCTATGGTGGGATTTCAAGCATAACATCAAACTGGAGATAAGAGAGTTGGCAGCAAGGGCCTTTCTCAGAACTTTCAAGTCACAATTCAGAAATCACTTGTTCTGTGACTAGCTCTGTGGGAGTGGCAATGAGGCGGGATGTCTAATGGTACATGCTCCCCACAGGTGTCAAGGCTTCCAAACCACTTCTGCCTGGTAGGGAGGTTACTACAGGACGGCATCTGGCAGGCTCTTGGAATCAAAGCTTACATCTCAGGCTACTCACCCCCCATTTCACTGGGGGAGGACATGTCATAAGAATAACTAGGTTTCCACACACAGGCTGTTTGCACAAGCATAAAGGAAGGGAGGATCTGAGTGATCCCCTGGATAATTTAATCCCCACGTCAGCCCAACTGCTGTCTTGGGTTCTCTCCATAACATGTATACACACATAAAATTAATTACACAGCTTCTAATAATGCACCAAATAGGTCTTCTTAAAGGTAGTTAAATCAGTCCAGTTTGAAAACGTTTGGCTGGGCCAAGCTTTCTTTGTGAGGCTAAGTACTGTAGTGGTTCAGAACAAAGGCTTTAGAATCAGGTAGACCTACATTCAAATAGTGCCTTTGCTACCATTAGCTCTGGGAATTTAAACAGGAGATACAACCTCAATTTCTTCACCTATAAACTGGGAACAGTAGTTAACAGTACCAAACTCAGTGCATTCTTACCACCATATGTGAAGAATGCAGCATGGTGCCTAGGAGAAGCAATTTTTAATGTGATTATTAAAAATCACCATCATCAACGTTTACTGAGATTTTATGAGAGGACAGACTAAGGATCGCAACTGCCAACTCTACGTTATTCGATACAATTAAACCATGAGCTTAAATGGTTCAAATTTATCCCATCATCTTACATTCCTATAGATTTCATCCAGTAGCTGAATTTGGGGGAGGAAAAGAAAAAGGACCCACACAAAACTTTCCCAGTTGAAGACATTTTTATTTTGGTACGCACCTGAGTCCCTGGCAGGATGGGCCTGTCCTCCGCGGGAGGACATGTCCTCCCCCTGCTTTGGGAGAGGATGGGGGCCCTGCCCTGAGGGGGCAGCTGGGGGATGAGGCAAAGGGCTATGCAACAGTGATAGGTCACAAAGGGCCCAGAGGATAAATAGGCTGTGCCAGGGGGTCAGGCTGAGAAAGTGGTTACTTCTCTCACTAGGACTGAAGTTCACCACAGCCTCTTGGGGAGATAAAAACCCAGAAGCAGAAGTGAGGGGAGGCAGAGGGGGAGCCTACCATACCTCTCTACACACTTGAAGAGATTCAGCCTGGGGTCCAGGCGCCCTACAGCGTCCCCACTGTGATCATCTGTGCCCCTACCCACGCCCCTGCCTCTGGGAGACCCTGAGGCAAAGGTGGGGCCTGTGGGGGCGGGCTTGGAAGACCTGCCATAGGGCTGCCTGTGTGTGACGAAAGAGCACCGCAGCTCGCTCTTCTGCCAGTGAGGCCCAGGGAGGGGAGAGCCAGGGGCCCACCTTAACCGCGCTGCCTGTCGTGATCAAAGGCAGCCATGAGTGGGGACTCTCTGCTCCCCTATCACACGGCCCAGAGCAGCACCGGGGTGGGCCTGTTCAACACCACCACGGGGAAGCTGCAGCAGCAACTGCGCAAGGGCGAGTACCACATATTCAAGGACGCACCGGTATTCGAGAGCGACTTTATCCAGATCACGAAGAGGGGAGACCTGATTGACGTGCACAACTGTGTCTGCATGGTGACCGTGGGCATCACATCCAGCAGCCCCGTCCTCCCACTCCCAGACACCATGCTGCTGGCCCGATGGGCCACCGGCTGTGAAGAGCACGCTGAGCACAGCCAGGCCGCCAAGGGCAAGAGCCACGAGGCTGCAAAGACCTTAGAGCTCACCAGGCTCCTGCCCTTGACACTCGTGAGCATCTCCACTCACAATCGTGAGAAACAACAGCTGCGCGTGAGGTTTGCCACTGGCCGCTCCTGGTACCTGCAGCTGTGTGCCCCTCTGGACGTGCAGGAAGACCTCTTCACCTCTTGGGAAGAGCTGATTTACCTCCTGCGACCACCAGTGGAGGGTCTCAGCTGCACCTACGCCGTTCCAGCCTGGGACATGATCTGCATGCCTGTGTTCGAGGAGGAGGAGGACGGCAGGAGCCCGGCAGTGGAGGATTTCCAAGGAAAGTGGGATCAGGACCAGGTGAGCATCTGCAGGCTCCACACGTGCTCTGAGCTGGCCGGGGCCACGTCCGCAGCTTTTGCTGGTGGGGAGGGGATCCAACTGGACTCCCACAAGCCCGATACCATGCCCGATGTGGCCACTGCAAAAGCAAAACCTACAGTGCTTGACAAAGCGTCAGCATCGCGGGCAACGACAAAGGTGGAGACAGCAGGGGTGGCAGGAGGCACCGCAGCGGGTGCTTTGAGCGTGGCAGTGATCAAGTCTCCTGCCCCTGAAGAGCAGAGCACGGCCACAGCAGCCACAGCCAGCAACGGTCCAGGAGGAAGCAAAACCAACATAGCCACTGGGGGCACTGCCAGAACATCCCTGAGGAGCAGGAAAACGGTGCTGCGAACAATTCAGGGTATGCTTGGCAGGTGCCGCGAGCTATTCAGGGTATGCTTCCAGCACGTCCACCAGCCTCTCCCCAGAGGCCGGCGTGACTGTGGTCGGAGCAGAACCCACCGGCAAGACTGCTGAAGGAAGAGCCGACGAGGAGGACGAGGGGACCCTCGTCTCAACCTTGCCACAGGAAGGCAAAGTGAGTGAACAGGATGGCAGCTCACAGAGGGTGTCCCAGGCCCGCAAGGGAAGAAGGGAGAGAAGGGAGCACTGGGGAGAGGACAGAGCTCTTACAAGCCCCTCGCTCTGCAGTTCAGTGGAAAGCCACCACAAGGCAGCGGGGAACAAGACCATCCAGAAAGCAGCTGGCCCGTGCTCAGGCGGCCGCAGAGCCACTAGAGATGACCAAAAGGACAAAGGCCACGGCAGCCCGGGGGGCAGCGAGCAGGGCACTGCTCACAAAGGCATCAG